>NC_073356.2:936964-1249285 GCF_027580225.2 Misgurnus anguillicaudatus | reverse complement strand
CTTTTGTTGGCACACCGAAACACTGGATGTGTTTTGACACATCCAATCGCAGTCCCATTGTTATCCCCAGAAAGCTCACAGAGTCAACAATTCTTCTGTCTAGGACTTTGATTGTCCTTTTTGTGCTGGATGGTTGGTTACTTAAAAAGGGAAACCACTTGAATTGAATCCTAGATTGGCACTTACTTAATCCCACATCAAAAATCTGGAACTAAAGCACACATATATGTTTAATAAACATGCATAGCATGTCAGTCAGGTTTCTCATTTTAAATTCACATTTAATCTTGACAAGCAATTTTATCCAGTGACTTGTAGAAAAATACAAGCGATTGATCATAAAGGAGCTTCAAAGCAGTATCCAAGGCTGAATAACTCTTGACTCACAACATGAAGGTCCCCGTTTTGAGCTTCGGCTGGATCGGAAGGTCTTTCGGAGTGGCCTCCAATTTCCTCCCACAGTCCAAAGACATGCAGGTTAATTGAATTTGAGATGCCATAATTGTCCTTTCCCAACTTGTGTTGGAATTAACCAGTTCTTGCCACTGAAATCCTGGACAGGATGGTCCGGGAAGAATGGCACGTATGGTCACCCTATTATTGCCATTTTTGTCTATTAAAAATTGGATAAAAGACAGTGCTTAAAGACCACCTATTTCATTAATAAAAACAACTTTATTTTGTGTATTTGGTATAATGCAATGTGTTCGCGTGGTTTATAGTTAAAAAACACATTATTTTACACATATCGTACATTTTTGTAGCTCCAGATATCCTGCCTTCCTCAAACTCATTCATTTTGTACAAAAATCAATTTCAAAAGCGCTGTGTCCCTGATTGGCCAGCTAATCTATACGTTGTGATTGGCCTGAATACCTTTGACGTCAGGCGGAAATGTGATGCTCTGTACCATGTTTGAAAGATTCCCTCACAATGCAATGCTAACAGGAGTTAACTAACAGGCTGTCCACGTCAACAAGGAAGTGAACTGTTGCCTACAATCCGTGTGTTTGTTGTTGTCCAAGAAAAGAGATTTACATTGGAAGCAATAACGCGTGTCATCGTTTACTTTGGGGTTTGTACCTTTTGCATATCGTTAACATGTACTAATATATACACAGCAAAGAAAATGTAATATCGTGAATCGGACGATGGTTGTCTTTAAAAAAGTGCCTTGTCTGTTTTGTCTATACTTATTTAGCACTAACAAAGGACAGCAAAACTCAGAGATAAACTGCAGAACCAAGCAACTTTTTATTAATAAACAATAATTAAAAAAAATTTTTTTCCTATTCCTTTAAATGAGCTATTCTGATCAGGAGATATCAGAATTGCAGCCTCAGATATGCGCTGAATGTTATTTGTGCATTATAGGTCTCCGTCTTGGGAGTTGCTTTTAAGTACTTCAGAGATTCGCTCTAAGGAGCATTGCATTGTTTGGCTTGATTGTTTATCAGTTACATCAATAACATTTACCGTCATTTACCATCAGCTTAGTTAAACTGAACTAGTTGAAGATGATGGTTTCTCATACCCTGTCAACTAACCATAATTGCTTCAGCATTTGGAATTGTTGTGATTTGCACAATCCAGTATTTGGCGTTTGTTTGGATTGCTGGGATAAATCTGCCAGTGTCTGTTAGATTGGTGGTTTGTAAAATGAGACCATCATGAAGACAGCTGTGCTGCAGACCTGTGGTGCATGTGTTCACTGCTGTGGAGAGAGCTTCGGTATTTAAATGTCAGTGTACTCGGAATAACCCACGACGACACCGACCAAAGCTTAAAACAATACATTAGTTCAGTGGCTGGAGTAAGCAAATACCATTTCCTGAGGAAAATAAAAGTATGAATCAGGTCTAACTGTGGATAATTGCAATGGGAAACGCTGATGAAAGGACCTGCGATATCTATCTGCACGAGAACCGCCAACAGTGAAAATGGGAAGAAAGAAAAACAGAACAAAATAGAGTTTGCTGCTCACGCAAGAGAGAAAATAAATGGGAGTTCCCATTGGGTCGTGTTTACATTCCAAGTGCGTGTGTCGTATTTTCCATGAGGTTCACCCGAGGATAATTGGGGGTGCAATAGGTTGCAGATGTTGGTTACACCTTTGTCTGTACAGGGATCCTATGGGCCTCTGGGTGCCCAGTCTGTTTTTGTCACTTGGCTCCACAAATCTCTGGGTTTGGAAGGATTAAACCCATGACTTCTGGTTATGCATTCACGCCCCTTCCTGTGGCACCCATATATCCCAGTGTTCAATCCAATAATATATCATATTAGTGTGTAACTTAACTTAAACCACTTAAATGCAAGAAGCTGCCAATCCAGTACAGTACACAAGATAGAATCATTTGTCTGTGAAATGTTTTTATTAATGCCGTCTCGTCAAAAATGAAAGAAGGATAGTGACCGAATGCCCTCGGCATGTATTATATGATCATTAAATACTTTGCTTCAACACTCTAAAAATGTCTGCGTTATTTTTGACCCATAATGGGTAAATATTGGACAGAGTATATTGGACCCAATGTTGGGTTGTTGTTATGCATCAATGGGGTATAATAACCCAGCAGTTGGGTTAAAATAACCCAGCATTGGGTCAATTTTTAACCCAGCACATGTTCTGTCCAATATTTACCCATTATGGGTCAAAAATAATCCAGACATTTTTAGAGTGAAATCTGCTTAATCCCACCTCAGGCCTTTCATAAATACTGTGGCGTTGGCAGAATCCATTGATAAACTCCATGATGAAGTCCTTTAAGTGCATGGATAAAGAGTTAGATAAATGATGGCGTGCATACGACGGATTTTTCAAGTTTAAGGGTAATCCGATTAAGGGAGGTGCTATATATCTAGCTAAAATGAAAATTCACAGTTATGTCACACAAACCCATACGCTTTGTTTTGTTTGTTTGTATTGCTTTTTTAGCTTTATCTAAAGACAGAAATGTAGGGTATTTTTACTGAAAACAAACTATACCTTTGTGCGCATCATTAGAGGATGGAGGTTTAAACAGAGGATTCAATTCAATTCAATTCAATTTTATTTATATAGCGCTTTTCACAAGTGTTAATTGATGCAAAGCAGCTTTACATGAGAAGATGTAGAGGAGAACACAGAAAATCAATAGATAATATAAGAAGTAGAGATAGCGGCTAAGGTTAAACCATACAAGCGAGCGTATTAATAATGTAACGTATACAGTAAAGTGCTAAGTTAAGCCAAAGTTGGCTGACTCTCCCTGGGACGAAAAAACCCCCTAGGAAAAAACCCAATGGGAAAAACTCCTAGAAGGACAAAACCCTTGGGAGGAATTAATATATATTTATATATATATATATATATATATATATATATATATATATATATATATATATATATATATATATATATATATATATATATATATATATATAGATACGGTAGGGATAGGAGGCGGGTAAGCGGATTAAACTGGTTGCCCTAATCATATAAAAAAAATTTTTTGTCTGAATAATTGTGAATGCATATGTAAGCATATCTAAGGCTATGTCCACACGAAGCCGGTGCATTCCCTATCCGATCATTTTTTTCCTTGCTCTAAAAAAATAATCCGTAAACACGAAACCACTGAAACCGACTGAAAGCAGTGTAGTATATATGCCGGACCAGTATGGGGCGCTGTAATTCTGCCACAGATATACACTATACACGGAGAAGACGACTTTGAGCATGCGCATAACCAACGTATGGTGTTGTCCATTATCGCTTGTTGGTCACCACATTGCACAGAAGCAATAGATTTTGCTGTAATAAAGCTAGTAGGCTTTAGTAGCTTCTGTAGCACGAACACAATCACGTAGTCCGCCGTTATTGTTGTTGCTGTTACGTGTGACGCTTCCGACACGTGATGTGATGACGTTTTCCCTTCACAAAATATACGGATTGGCTGTACAGACGAAACCGCAAGGGTGTCGGTTTCAGATTTATCCACTTTAGGACCAGGTTTCAAAAAATAGCGGATTCAGTCTCCCAAAACGCCGGATCCGTGTGGATGAAATGCCAATACGATAACAAATTTATACGTATACAGTGATACGCGTCTCCGTGTGGACAGCCCCTAAGTCATTGAAGCAACTGAGTTTTTAAACTCTTTTTGCCAAGCTTACTATGCCTTATGTTCCCTTGAAAATGATGATGGCTATCAGCGCTAATGAATCTTTATGCATTATAGGTCTCATGAGAGCCTCCTCATGTGCTTTATATAAGATGCTGTTGTTCTGTGCAATGCTTTATATGTAACCACGATATTCACAGAGGAGCATTACATTCAAAGTCCAGCAAATCATGCTGCATGGAACATGTTGTGCGTGATGTTCGTTTATGCTTCAACTGAAGTGTTGCCTACAATGTGTGTGTGTGTGTGTGTGTGTATCACGGAGTGACCGAATACAGGCGGAACGAAAAATCGCGGAAATAGTTCCGCGCAGACCGATTTCAGCAAACACCTGGCCGGTTCCGGCTGACTCCGGGCAAGAGAAATCAGAAGTAATCTCGATCAGGTGTGTAAGAAAAATGTAGCGATCAGTGATTGGGCTTTCATGAGAGGAGGAGGCCCATAAATAGGGCAGCGAAGAGACCGGAAGCGTGACGTTTTGCTCTGGGTGAAGTTCTGTTCTGGTGTACGCTGGGAGTTAGGTGGAAGCTGTCGGTGTGTTGGAGGAGTTTTGATGTAGATTTGCAGGCTGGCCGAAGGAAAGACGGATATTGGGCTGCATTAAAGCGCAGAGATAAGTGGGAAGACATTCATTGTTACCGTGCTGTTGTGATCTTGTCATGTGTATTGAAGGAACTGGAGTGGTCGAACGGACAAGTGAAGAGGAAGTGGAGACAGAGGAGATTGAAGCAGTTCGCTGGAAAACCACTTCGGAGGATTGGGACGTCTGTGTGAGGTACTGTGCAAAGAAAAGGAACAGTGTGATATATAAGAACTCTATCTATAGTGTACTGCTATCCTTATCCCTGCCTTACCATCGTCCAAATTTGTCTTTGTGCAGTGGAATTAAGTATTCATCCATCACTCAGTCTGTTTTAGTCATTGTGTGTGTGGGAGTTAGCGGAGGAGGAGTCCTAGGACCGTGGCTTTGACGCCTTCATGTGCTGTCCCCCTGCCTCTGTCGTTGTTCTTCCAGTTCTCTGAACCCGGGCCGAAGCTGTGACACTGACCCTAGTTCACTGTGAGTGTGAAGATTGCGGTGGGTGATTTTATTGAAGTGAGTACACGTGGAGAATTGTTGTGCTGTGCTGTCCTCAGTGTTTGTCAGTAGTCATATCCTAAGCCGAGGATCCATTTGACCTGGTTGTGTCTAGACACGTCTCCTCCACCCGTCTGTGCTTTGAAGGGCTAAAGCCTAGTGTATCCACCTGCTTGTCTTAAATTAAGCTTACCTGAACACTCACCTGTAAAGCCTCCTGTTTACCCAGAGTTAAAGGCCCAGTGCATCCGCTTGTACATCCAGAAGCTAAAGCCCAGTGTATCCACCTGCTAGCCGTAAGTCATACTTGCCTGAATACTTGCCTGTGTAGTCCCCATATACTTACCTGGCTGTCCAAAGTTAAAGGCCCCCTGTACTTACCTGCCTGCCCAACGTCAAGAATCCTGTGTACTTACCTGTTTGCCTAAAGCTAAAAGTCCTGAGTATTCACCTGTATGCTTGTCCGTCTAATGGACTAGTTGCACGGGATGACGTTTTTCTATTTCCGCTTTCTTGAGTGTACGCGTGTAAGCTTCCAGTTTCGCGATATGAAGAGAGGAAGATATGAATCATGGCGCTGTTTTACACACATTGTCTGCAAGATCTATCAAAGTAACAATCACCGATGTCCATCGGCTAGTACAACAGCATGCTCAGCTCCGATGAGCAAAAGGGAAAAGTGGTTCAAGATGTATATATCAAGTTACATAGACAACTAGAAAGTAAGTTATAACATTAGCTAACTGACTGGCTAGCTCGCTCTAACAGTGAGTAATTGACTACTGACTTTGACAACTTGACAGGCTATTTGAGGGTTTTGACAATGTACAATTAACTGTATGAATAACATTAATGATGTCCAAACCTCACAGTTTCAAACCAAAGATTCATCAGGGAGGGAGCGTCAGGGCTACAGATGAGAAAGGGTGAGAACCCTCACGACCCCGGAGTGGGAGTAAAAAATAAGTAGTGTTTATCACCTCAAAGTCTCAATCAGTTTTTTTGAAAATAATTACCCTTTATAATAATGTAAAAGATGTCAACAAAATACTGTTTAATTAATCAATTCTGGTAAGTAAATGTCTAACAAAATTATAGAACATTAATTATAAAGTATTTACAAGAAACTATTGCAAATAGAAACATTCATTCAAAAGTATTTACATTAAAATATTTTAGAAATACATTCATTAGAAGGTTTTTACAGGAAACTTGCAATTAGAAACATTAATTATAAAGTATTTACATGAAAACATTATAGAAATACTTTCATTCATTACAAGAAACGTTTACAATTACAAACATTCATAATGTATTTACATGGAAATATAAGAAATACATAAATTATAAAGTATTATAAAGTATAATAGTCAAGTCCGGTGTAAGGGAACCGGTATAGCTTCTTTTATAGATCTCCTCAACCCCTTAGCAGTCACTACGAAGTCACACGCACATACACAAGTGATTGTCGTAGGATTGAAGCTGTCCCTACGGATCTTGATTTAACACTGAGCCAGTACCACAGTATTTACAGGAGTGAAAACTTATATCTGTGTTATTATAACGTGACAAATGGGAAGAAAACAATGTAATGCTCCGTTTTTCCGTTTGAAAGCAAGTTAGAACTTATTCTACTTAACAAGGTTAGCTAGATGCTGTCATTTGCAGTGTGTAAACGCTTAGACCGGAAGTACACGCAAATTCCGAAGTTAATAGACGCCATCTTGTTCACCTAGTCCATAATAAGAGCTGTGATACATATCTGCATACTCCCCTGGACCCCTGCTGTACATCGAACAGAGCATTCAGTGGCTGGACTGTAATCCCCCTGGATAGCCTACAGCTAAGAGTTGTTGTATCTACATACGTACCTTTGTACTTTCACCTCTCATTTCCTCTTGTAAGTCCAGGAACAGAGGTTTGGATAACCTACCTGCCGCCTACTGGCGAAGAGAGGGAAGAAAACCGGAAACACTTACCTGTTGTGTACAAGGCCTACAGGGTACCAAGAGGCATTCTCTTCCACGCACCCTTGAGTCTAGAGGACGAGTACAGGCATCCATGCTAGTCCCCCAGCCCTTATCTGATTCCAGCAGCCCCTTTTAGATTTTTCCCCTTTTAAATAAATAAACCTTGTTCAATTTTATACTCCTCGTCTGTCTTGTCATTTGGGTGTTTTGGGACCTCCTCGGGGTGGAAACAGAGGGAGAAGTGAGACTCACGATAGGGGTGGTCCGCTCTGACCTGTGGCGTGTGTGTGTATATATGTATGGGGTCTTCAACCTTTTTGTGAGCAACCCTTATGAAAATTAGCCTTTGTTTTTACTACAGTTAAAACCAAAAAAACATGGTTACTGTAGTAAAACCATGGTTTTTCTGATAGTAATCAATACACCAAAAATCCATTTACCACAAATTTTTTTTAAATTTTTCATAAGGGAAGGGCTACAACAGTGGATAAAGTAATCTGGAAGGCTACTTTTTTAATATAGTCTACTCAATTTTTTGTTGATTTTGTTTGAATTGTTGATTTTATTTAATGTTCATCTCAACATTTAATGAATGATCATTGTTTAAATAGTTAACATGCATAAAGGAAGCCAAGCTTGTATTAAAAAATTTAATAAATAAACAATAAAATTGAGGCTATTAATAGAATGTGCTTTAGCGGGCAATTCAACTTTATTTATGTAGCGCTTTTCACAATTGGTAATTGTTTCAAAACAGCTTTAGATTAATAGGAGCAATGAAAAGCACAGAAAATCGACAGATAGCACAACATAATACACGATAGCATAAGCAGCTAAATTTGCTGTGGCTATGAATCGACATAAGCGAGCGTATTACCAATCTAATGTATAGAAGAGGGTGCTAAATTAAAGCAACACCAAAGAGTTTTTTTTACCTTAAAATAACGTTTCCAAAAAAGTTTCAGTGGTTCATCCACTCAAAACAGGGTGAATGGCACTTTCACATTCGCTTTGCAGCCCTCTATCGGCCAAAACCGCACTAAAGAAGTTTCCAACCGTCGGGTAGTGGTCCTGTAGTTCGAGTGAAAACTACAAAAACTTGCTTTACGGCAGACCTACAATCCAATCAGAGCCAGCTATGCTGCAGTATTTACGACAGTGGTAATGAACAATAACGCTTCTAACCTGTAGGGGGAGCAAAGAGCCAGAGTTCTTTAGTGTTGCTTTAAGCCAAAGAAGGCTGCCTCCCCGGGGTTAAAAAACCCCCGGCGGACTTTTTAGCCAGGGAAATAAGTCCTAGTAGGGAAAAACCCTTGGGATATATATATAAGTCACCGTTCTGACGGTGGTCGTTGGTCTGCCGGTGGTCGTTGGTCAGGCATTAGCTGGGCATCATGTTGAAGGACGGCCAGTAGATCAGAGGTGTGCCGACTTTCACATTTACCGGAACGGTCTATTTGTCTCATTGTCCTCGGGGTCGGGGGGCTCCGTGAGAGTCCGTGCATGCAACTTGGTGCCAGCGGGCACCATGTTGGAGACCAATGATGTATGCACTACATGTTAGGAAAATTGGTCAAAATATTTACCCCCGCTGTCACTGGGGCTGTACCCGTACAGCTTTGTACCAAAGAGTTCATATTAGTACCTCAGTGGTACATTGGCAAACCTTGTGAATTGAAGTCATAAGATCACTTTATATGAAGAACTCTATGAATGCAATGCACACAGTCAGATTTCATTCAAACATAAACCGTAACATTAGAGCTTGAGGCAATCTATCACAAGAGCCAATAATGTTTCAGAAATCCAAACTGATGTAATGATGCAATCAGTCATGATACACACAAGAGCCAATGCTATTTCACAATCAAAGATGACATATCGCTTCTTCTGGTGGCAGTTTTTTGAACGACTGTACAAACTTCAAATCTTAGATTTACACATCGCTATATCATCTTTATCTCATATAACTCTTTTTTTAAAGTCACTGTTTTGTATGCTGTATATAATAAAAAAAAATGGCTTTGTAATGTAAATTTGTAAATTTGTAAATTTGTACTTTGTAGGCCAGGAGAGGTATTGCAATTTGTCCCCATACGCATGCGTTGAACGCCTGTGTACGTGTCAAATGAAGTATACTTTGCAAGGCGGTGAGTGTTCGACTATTCAGGTAAGCTCGCGTACAGATAAAAACAGAAGTATAGACTACTTGGACCATTACAGTTTTAGATTTGAGCTATGACGTGCCTTTGTGGCCATGTTTTTTGTTTCCAGGCGTAGACACCCAGCACTCACTTTTTTCAAATAACATCAGTGTCAACTTTCAGTATAAGGTCTGTGTTAGTATTCTAGCACTTGTACAGCACCAGCCCAGCTTCTCGCTGCTTATGTAAAATGTTCAGTAGGCCTCACCCAGAAAATACAACAGCAGCCCAGTCACTTTGGAAAGCTCTCAGAGAGCTGGGTCACTAACACAGAGAAGAAACTCATTAATCTTTAAAATGTGGTGAGATGTTCCTAAAATGCATAAAATGTGCTTGATCTAATCTGGCAGCTGTTTGAGATAGATTGATTGATCAGGGGCCAGCTGCTAGGCGTATGATGTGTTTGCCTTGCTGCAGGAGTTTCTCTTGGGAGAAACTTATCGGAATGAAGTAAGAACGTTAAAAGGCCATTAAGCTTTGTCTTGATCATTTGTCTACATCCAGAGTCAAATGCTTACCATCCCAAAATTGTATAGGTTTATTCAATCCCACTAAACACAGGACGTCGAATAGACGAGCAGATCGTGTCTATATTGGGTCCGTCGGTCCATGACCAATTCTGGACATCTATTCGACGTCCAAACTAGGTCCACTATTTGGACGTCCAACCATGACCCTACTTGGACGTCATATTTACGGGCAACATTTGACGTTTAAACTGGGTAATTTTTTGGACGTCATTTGGACGTCATATTTACGGGCAACATTTGACGTTTAAACTGGGTAATTTTTTGGACGTCATTTGGACGTCATATTTACGGGCAACATTTGACGTTTGAACTGGGTAATTCTTTGGAGGTCATTTGGACGTCTATGACAGGCCTATGTCTCTATTACATGATTAGGCCTATACATTTTTTTTTATTTACAAATATCAGCATTATTGTACCAACATGATTAATACTTACGAATAGTCTATATTATTTTATACAGTACTGTGTTTTCTGCTTTCTTTATTTATATACAAATTCATCTAAATGTACAATTAAAAATCTGTAATTAAATGCGTAGTTCGTTATATTACAATATATGAATGCAATAAGTGTGCCTTATATACAAAATTAACATATGGCCGTGTGGCTGAGTGGTTAGCGAGATTGGCTTGTAATCCAGAGATCGGTGGTTAGAAACCCGCGGCTGGCAGGAGATGACTGAAGCGTTCGGTGTTGCAATGGATGGGTGAAGTGCAGAGACAATCATTTCTTTTCGCTTTTTTCATGTCTTTTTTCCTTACACGGAGGTCCTACGGATGTAAACATTTAGACGTGCAGAAGACGTTGGAAAAAAGACGTTGCCTGGCGTTACAAAACAACCCCTTTTATGTACCAAATTCGGACGTCACTTTGCGCAGTGGGATAGTTCACAAACACAATATAGCCAGCTATTGCTGAGGCCTATTGAATGTTCTTAAATCTTGAATCAAGAACACTTCAATTCATCTAATCTTTTAATAAATACTCCCAATGGATGAGTAATCACATCTTGTCTGCATTACTGGTCAATGTAAAGGGCCAAGTGCTGACAGAACTACAAAGAGCACAAAGTTTCATTATAGATCTAACCAGGGACATAAAGAGGATTGTAGTGAATAATGGGTCATGTTAGGAAAAGGGGAACACAATTGGACCAGATCTTCTCGAAGCCTTAAATTAAAATGTAAAGTTCCCACTAGGGACTTATAAACTGACCTGTTTCTTAAGTGATTTGTTTCTTACTTTGGTTGCACAGTTTGTTCCTAAAACAAGACCTAAGCCTGGTAAACACCCCTTATGACAATCCTTGGTAAAGTCTCCATTGTCTTTGTGGTTTAACCGATCATCTTATCTATCAGATTTTCCTGTGGTTTGCGGTGTGTTAAGAGTGTCTGAATCTGCTCAGAAGCACATTAGCCGTGTTTGCACTATCGGGCTTCAAGCGGGCGTGCCAGTGCCTGCCGAGGCCTGTCGCGTTTGCATTGTCACTTCCGGGGCATGATCGTGCTTCACTGGTGCTTCGTTGGGGCTTAAGGCCCGGCTTTTCTGCCCCGCCGAATTCCTTGGGCCAGAGCGGGCTTCTCAGGGCTAGGGGAGTGGTAAAGGTCAAAGGCGGAGTTTATCTGAGTCTCTGGCAAGATGCGCATCCATCTGTCTGCAGATTTAAAACTTTAAAAATAATCGGGATCACCAGTAATTTACTGTTTCACGGAAGATGCCTGCTATGTTTGTACTTCGGACTGTAGAAAATGATCTGCATATGTAAAAAACAAAGACACGTTACAACGCCAAACTCGCCATGCTAAGGATCCGGCGCACACAGCTACCGGTTCGGGAGAAGTTTATAAAGTTTCGGGCACAGAAGAAAGTGTTTGAGCGCAACAGTGCTGAGAAATTAAAGATGTGTGTTGAATCATCATTTCATCGTGCATGTATTAAAGAAGCGATCACTCGAGTAACGATGGTATCTACAGTCGGTGAGTTAACATGCTATAACGTTTGCATACAAAACACTTAAATACAATACAAATAACGATTGAATTTTTTAGTCAGCCCTTAGAAAAAGTAACCATGGTTTTATTATATTAGTCATAGCCATGCTTTCTGGTATTTTGGAGATTAATTTAACTCTTATATGAATGTAGCAAACTTTATATGTGGGTATACTGTATGTGTATTTTCAAACCCTTTATACAAAACGTCACATGTGCTGCTTTCTTTTGTGTCCGTTTTACAGAAAAATGCCAATGTAAAGCTTTCAGTTTGTCATCCAGGAGTTTTTATTTTGTATATGAGAGATGACACAGCAACAGATGAAAGAGCAGGAGATGAAACAAAGATGATGATGATGAGACGACAGGAGCCATGGATGTTGAAATCCGTCCAGAGGAGATGTCTTTAAATACAGTGTTTGTGCACTGATATAAACTTCATATGTAAATAAAGTAACGTTACCGCGCTATTATTACTACGACTGCTTGTCAGTTTATTGAAAATGATTGCTTAATAAGGATCACATCTGAAACACAGAAATGGTTAGATGCCACAAAATGGTAAATATAACCATCATTAACTTAACCACTGTAACATAGCTTTTTAAATACTTGTGTATATTCAGAGTCGATTCTTAACGAGTACATTTTCTAATGATTTCTCAAAAGTTTTGATTTTTGAGATGCAAGTAAAGTGATTTTCAGTCCTATTCAGCTATTCGAGGCAGTTCTTTATAGAAAAAAGTATTTATTGATTGACACATTATTGAAATAGCTATTAGACGGTTACCTTGTGTTTCATGTGATGCTCAACTATTAACGTTTTCATGATTAAAGATATCACACCTCTTATAATGTGTAAGTATGTTTACATCGCCATAGAACTATAATTACAAACTTAACGTTACATATTTAGACACACGTGCATACCTGTATTTTAAAATAAGATTATTTTACATAAATGTAAAACTAGAACTCGTTATATTCTTTAAAATATTGCGTATATAGTATAATGGCACATTAGGTAGATGAACGCTTTATTTGTAATTATCCTTCTTCATAAAGTTTACTATTGCTTATTGATCTGGTATTGTCTCGTCGTGAGATCGTTCGTGTGCAGCCAACATAAACTTCAAGAGTAACACCGCGGATGGAGCAAACATATCTATCTTCTCATCTTGGCTTTCACCGTGCAAACAGCCACCTCAGTTATGTTCTTTATGTTTGTTGTATGATGATGCGATCTCACTCCCGTCTCCTGTCAGATTGAAGTGACTTCCTCAAGGTAAAGGTAAAACTACAGTAACCATGGTTTTTTTGGTCTTAACTGTAGTAAAACCATGGTTAATTTTCGTAAGGGTCTGGCAGCAATGCGATATTTGCCAGTAGATCAAACTTTTCTTTGATGCAATTACATTTTGTTTCGGTACGATTCATTTATCTATACTTTGATATTACGTGCCTAGTTAAGCAGTTACATTTTTACTAACTCACGAATGCAACCAAAGTATTTAGCATAATTAAAGTGCCCATATTATGAAAAACTCACTTTTTCTGGGTTTTGGGGTGTTCATTTGTGTCTCTGATGTTTCCACACGCATACAACTTGGAAAAAAATACATCCATGCTGTTTTGAGTGAGATACCGGTTTCTGAATGTCCTCTGCCTTGAGTCTTAGATAACACGGTTTTAAACTCAGCTCCGAAGTGACGTAACTAGCCGTTTCGTCACATTCAATTTGAATTTTCCCGCCCACCACCCCACTCGCAGGTCTCCACCCACCAGGTATCTAGAGAGCACAGAGAGAGCAGTCACTTCGCTGATACCCTCTGTGCTGTCATCATTTCTCACGGAAATAACAGCACTATTTGGATATTATGGATTATACTCCCGCCTACTTCTAAAAACAAAGTTTTCACACGTGGTTATTGGAACCCGGAGTAATCTTATATACAGTGTGTTACGACGCAAATAGTCATCAGATTGTAGGCGATAAGACGTTCATGCGAAATCTGATGTAAACAACAGACTATGTATCTATATTTCACGGATTATACGCATTTGTGGAAAAAAATGGTCATTGGATGTATTTTATTGGAATTTCATGGATCATTCACACATCTGAAACAGACTGGATTTCGATTCGCGATCGTTGTATCAACACAAAAGGTAAGAAGTCACGTTATATTTTGCATGTTGTCATGTTCTGTCACAAAATACTAGATTTATGATGCTAGAGCATCTGTATCTACCTTGTATAGTGATGTTAAAATTGTTTGTAGACAGTAACGTTAGGCTATATAGATATTTTCGCAGGCTAGATAGTTTACAGCGTGGTTTCGAAAGTAAAAAAAAAAATTAACGGCTTTATTTTACAATTCTACAAGAACTAAGTAATAGTGCTTTGTCAAACTAAACGTTTTTTTTTTGCCAAACTAACCGAGACCGGGCCTTACCGCCCCGGCTTTTCTGACGAGGCTAACCCCCGAGCCTCTTATAACTTTATGGTCCGGACCTCCCGCTAGCTTCTAGCAATTAGCACGCGGTCCACAAGCAGTATACATCCCTGCCGGGTCTTAATTTCTGTAATTTGCGAAAATAATGCGTTTGAAAATGTTTTATAACGGGAATATGTTAGGATTGTCCAGGGAAAACGAGTTTATTGTTGAGACTGCTACATCACAATTTACTCTGGAATCATTGTGTGTCATGAGTTTCTTCTCCTGTAGTGTACTTATTAGTGATACTTTCCTGCACGATTTGCCTGTTGGCAACATAAACCGTTAATAATAATATATAAAATAATAACACAGTATGGTCTGTACTGCTCACGATATCACTATGCACGCGCACATGACGTTAGTAGTGGGGCGTGATCAAAGGAGCAGCAGCAGCTCATAAATATGTAATGACTAGCTCAAAACGGCACAATCTGAAATGCCCTGAAACAGAGACTCCTAGAGATGGGTAACAATCTTTTCCTACAAACTATTTCGAGCAAACAACTTTTGAAACATGCTTTATGGAACTCATACACCTATTTAACTTGTGGAAAAGCAGTCATAAGATGGGTCTTTGTCCCAATTGGGACATGTATAACAACAAACTAAGAAAAAAATACATAATAAATAATGAGGGACAAAATGTCACATGAAATCAAGCGATGGCAAAAGTTTTCTGCCAATCTGTTTGTCCAATCCATTTTCCAAATACAAAATATTTCCAAACCCACTATTTGTGTCCAATAGCAATCACAACGTCTTCTGCCTCTTTCGAAATAGCTCTATTGTGTTGACTCGGATGGGAGCACACATATCATCTGGTTCTCTTCAAAACAATCGCATCATAATAATGCTGCTTACTCGGGTCTGGATCATACAGTGCAGTGTGATGCAGATCTGCGGGGGAGTGGGGAGAAGGGATTAACGTGCCCAGGTACAGTTCTGTACAGTTAAGTACAATGTGAGTATGGCCTTAGCCCCAAGATTCTATAGGGGAGGGGGACAATCTCTGCAAAGTCTAATATAAGTTACCTGGTATGAAAGTGTTGGCTAAATACCTAATTGGTACCATGTCTGTCATTAAAGTTCTTCCGTTGAGATGTGATCCTTCAGGAACAATGGATTGATCTTGGGTTGAGGTATGGACTGAGCGAGGTAATAATGATAGAAGAACTGATTCTAATATGGTGGGTGTGTCTCCCCGACTGTGGGAAAAATGGTCCAACCACCTTGTCCACCTCCCCCAGTCCTAATTCCTTCCAGACAGGCCGAGTGTTGAAGCTGGAAGGCCTTCAAGGGCCTCTCCTGTCTGGAATGTGTGAACGCGCTTTGGGGAGAAACAGCGAGACGGGTTACTGGGTGCTGGAGAGAGCCAGGGCAATGTGATATGCCACCTCAGCCACTGCTGAGCACCTATGGGATTTTGTCTGGAAGGGAAAAATTCTCTTGCTTTCATCCTTGAAGGCTGTCAGCTCTTTGTATGCTTACCGTTTACCACTTCAAGCCTGTCTTCCCCACCCAATTTATACCCCCTCCTCCCTTCCATTTTCAGTCTCCAGCCCTAGTGCAACATTTCATCCGTTCAGCTCAATGGAGACCCACCCCAGAGTCAGCCTGGGCTATGCCAGAGGTATTTCCGTGCAAGAGTCTTTCCAAGTCAAACCTCTGGGGACGGAATAGTCCCTGCCAGCGTGGAGCAGTCAAAACAACCCTCTATTCTAACTAACTGTTCTGGAGTTCTTCACTACCAGTGCCTAACCAAACTAGCAGGTCTTGGTGTTTACCAATATAGCAAAGACATCTTCTGGATGTTTTCATTGTGTACTACAGTATGTAGTAGGTTTACCAAACAGAACTATCATTTTCACGTCCAGCACCACGTTGTTTGAATAGCAAATGCACTTGCGCACATCTGTTGGGCTTGCTGGTCTAAAAACGAGGTGTGTTCAGGTGCATTGTTGGCATGTTGCTATTTTAAAGCAACTAAAAAACAATTGCACCATTGACCAACTAAAACTAGTCTAAACCTAATCTATTTTTTATATATTTAAAGGACACGTTAATATTTGCCTATAGGTGGGTGCACATACTGTGTACACTGCTTTTTTTCACAACCAGGGATGCGCAGCAGCACACAAACATGCCAAATATTAAAATGAAAGGATTATTATGTACATAAAGATAAAAAAGCCTACATGGGGAGTCATTCATGTATGAAAATTACCTATTTGCAGTAATGACGAATGCAGATTCATTTCCTCTCAGGAAAAGCACTCAGTCCTTGCTCTTGCAAATTCAGCCATGTAAATAGCGAATCCGCCATGGTGCAAGAGCAGCTGACTTTTAAAGGGATTGGGAAATGAGACTCTGATTGGTTTATTGCACGTTACGCCCAAAACACATTCATGACTTATTAAGAGAATAGCTGCAACCCTTTTGGACCATGCACCTGGTGCACCGATCGTTATTTCCATCCTTAGATTACCAAAAGTGGATTTGGGCAAGCCCCAAGTGCACCTGCCCTATAATAAGTAATTAGAGTAATCAGGATAGTAGAGTAATCAGGGTATGTTTGGTCAAGGTAATTTGCAGGTTAACTATTCCCAACCATCATCCAGCAAATTTTTTAAATAACCCAAGGTCTCTAATGATGCCCTCTTTGTGTATTTAATGTAGATCTGTCAGTGGTAATATTGGTGCCAAACCTGTTACCACTGTTTATTTGCATTACTTTGCCTCAGTGTTGCAATTTGAAATTCTTAAAAAAAATGAATAAAACCTACAGATGTTATTTTTGAACAATTCAAACCTGTTTTGTCCAGCGCAACCTTTCCGTCACCTCTGGTTCTGTACATACAGTGTATTCACCACAACAGTTCCTATTCCCTCCCTCCCTGTTTCAGACACACAGATAGGCTGGTGGAAAACCATGTCTGCTGCAGTGCTTTGCATTCCTGTGGTTTGACTGGCTCTTCCTGCTGTGAACGCAAAGCGCAGCTACAGTGAAGAACATTCCTCTGTCTTGTTGCCTTTTCTCCTTGTATTTTTTATTAGCTCACTTTGTTGAAATGCTCCGTCCATGCAAACTCTGCGGTGGCTTGCGTATGGACACAGGATATTTTAGCTTTTTATTTTTGGTCACGAGAACTGCTACCACTTCTTCAGCAACTATTCTTATTCCGATGACTGATAGAGATGACATTAACACAAGTTATAAGTTGACACAGTGGTCTCGTATCTGTCCCTGTTGCTGCGGTCGGTGGGTGGGTGGGGCTCTTTTAAAACTGCAGCCAAAGATATAAATTACAACTATGTGTTTTTTCTCGTTGCCACACAGTGCATTGACTGAAGCAGACAGGAGAGTTCATGATGTTATTGCGTCCCTATGGTGGGAATTCAGGACATCATAATGGATTGGTGTCCCACCCTAAAGATCTTCCCTTAGTCTGGCGTGCCAAGACACCATAAGAATTATTTGGGAAAAAATGTACAAGCACAACCCTTGGGTTTTATACTGTACAGTACATTCAGTTTCAATCATCTCAGATGTGAAATGAAGAAATCACAAACCAAAATTAATAAATTAAGACATCACATCTAGAATTAGATCACTTCCAAATGTATAAAATAAAGTTGTTTTTGTCACTGAATAACTTTTATTACTCAGAAATACCTTAGATTTTAGTACAATGATTGTGGATATTTTTAGAACTCCACACTATGTGATCAATTTAGTTAAAGTGGGTTTGTGTTTAAACTGACTTTCCAGCTGTGTATTTCTCTGGATCCTGTTTCCATTCAACTTTAGTCAGTAACAATGGCACACTATGGGAAGCACTTGAGTATCCCTAATTGTTGCAAAGTTAAGTTAACGGTTAACCATGAAAGCGTAGTGAATGTAAAACACAGGTGGGCTTGAAAACTATACATGTACCCTCAGTGCTTTAAGTGGCTAAAAAAAAGGTGCCGGTAATCTATTTTTTTTTTTTTGCTGACTCTACTCCTATTGAAGGGGTTTTATCATTTTTTCAGCAGTCAACAGACGACCATGTAAAAAATATGAATCCTTTTATAAGTTTGTGGATTTGCTTGAGCTAGAAATAGCTACTGAACATAAATAAAATGTGCAAAAGGATTTTGAAAAAAAAAAACCTTAGAAAGAGCTACCGAAAGAGCTATTGACCATAAATAAAATGTGCAAAAGGTATGCAAGTAAAATTTTCAACATGGTTAAATGCTAAAACTCCTTGTTCAGATAGAAAGAGCTTGAAAAAAAACTTTAAAATGACACCAAGACCATGTCTATGAATTCAAGAATAACAAAATACTGGCCATTTGAAATTCGAAAGTCATCACTTTATTTTGTCCCATTGTTTTCCATTTTGCTGGGTGGTAAAACTCCTGTGTTCGTCGTTCAAATTCATTGAAATTTTGTTCACTTGTAGTTTAGCAATTAAACTAAATGTATATTACAATTTCAAGGATGTTTTTACTTTGCACATCGCCTGAGGAAATCCGAAGTTGTGTCGAGGGGAACCAAACTGACATCTGCGACAGCAGAGATTATCACGTACCTACAAAAGGGTATTGGATAAAGCTTGCGTCTGACCTGCAGCGATATCATTCTGGCTTGGTGGGATGTCAGCCAGCGAGTCCTCTCTCTGATTCTGACCTTGTTATTTTACTACTCAGAGTCTAAAACAAGGAGGGCATATTAAGTGTTCATTGTATTTTCATTTTAACCGAGCAGCTTTAGACTTGTCATAAATTAAATTCACTTCTTGAAAGCATACTAGCCTATATAATAAAAAGATAAACATTATTATTATTTTTGAAATACATCTTTTGAACAATAAAAAATTACCAAAAAAGGCAAAGGTCTACAGACGGAAACGATAATAATTTCTTGTAAATGTTTTACCTGTTTAGCCTCATTAACAGCTTATTTTACATTGATCACAGGGTCAGCTAACAGCAGTCAGATGCTTGACGCCTAACCTGTCAGATTTGTTGTAAGGGTTGAGCAGATACAGTTACTATAGACTGCTGAGAGTAAAGAAGTCATAAGATACTGTTTATGTAGCACTTCACTGTAGCCAGTTAATATCAAGACTAGATGAAGTCTAAGTCTTGTATGCGGATCCACACACACTGACAATCTTATTTAGTTTATTTAGCCTAAAGCAGTACTTTTAAGTTTAATTGTGACATTTTCCTGTTAAATAAAAACTTTCTCCCATGCTACACTGTGCAGAGTGAATGGTTTCTTGAACCAACAGTGTTCCTGTAGCTCAACTCGTTTAGCATTTGCTCTAGCAATGCAAAAGTCATGGGTTTATTCCCAAGGAACATGCATGCATACTGATGTGTGAAATGTGTAGATTAATGAGTGAATGTAAATAAATATTACAAGAAACGCTTCATCACTTCAGTTTAAGCAAAGAGCTCTTCATGTTAAGCATGGACTGCCCTCACTTCCAAAACTTGGTCAGCCATTGTGAATAGTTTTTTTGATTATTACATTATCATTACTACTGTATGCATACACAGTTACTGGTTAATATTAAAGCCTGAAGTGCCTTTACCTGTCTGTCTGTAACTAAAATATGCTGTAGCATAAAAACTCTGGACTCTTACAGCGGCGATTCTTTGTATGTTATGTAATCAGCTTTAAAGGAAGTGTGTAAATTTTATCGGCATCTAGTGGGGAAATTTACGAATTGCATCCAAAATGCATACGGTAGCTGCCACAGGATAAATATGTTGTCGTCTAAGACAATGGCCCTGTCCCAAAAGGCCACACTTTGATGACATCATGTAGTGCAGACTTTAGGGACCCTTGATGCGAGTCCACGTGGGTGCACCAGAGTCGTATTTTGGGACAGACTCGAGTGTCATGCCGGAAATAGGAAGAGAGGTTGCCCGTCAGCGTGAACCCCTCCCTTCCATCGTCTTATTGGTCTGATTGGTCTGATTGCTCTTTCGCAAGGACTTCTGGGTTGGTAAAGTGCGCGAAGCCTGCTGCAATGCGGGATTGGCTGAAGACTGCATCAAGGGGGCATAGGAGGCGCTGATAAGCACACTTCAAAGTGTAAAAATGACAGATGGGACACCCTACGGACTTGTAGACTAAGCGAGCACGCGCAATTTAAGGCCACAAGACCGAAAGTCCACATGAAGTGCGCCATTTGGGACAGGGCCAATTGTGACGAAATGCGCTCTGTAGAACAGTTTGTCAGTTTAGGGTTACTGTAGAAACATGACGACGACTTCTATGTAAGGGGACCCACATTGTATGGAGATAAAAACGCTATGGCGCAAAAAGGGGGTATGCAGTATATGGAGTGCATAGAGGCGCAGCACGAGGGGTTGAGGCGCCATTGAGCCAAAATATAAAAAAGCTAAAAAGAATAAATAATAAGACGTTATACATAATTTAAATATTTATTTGTTAAATATAATTAAATTACTATTTGTATGGCATTTTACATAAGTTAAAATATTATTTTATTATATCAAGTGTCAACTGCTAACCCTCAGCGCAGCCAAAGACAGTCACGTGAACTGGATAGATTAGGGACGGACGCGTTCTGGGGCAGAAGGAGCAGATGTCACAGGTCGGAGCGGACCACAGATGTCGTGACTCTCGCCCCTCCCTAGTTTCCACCTCGAGGAGGTCCCAAGAACACCCCAATGACCAGACACACGAGAAGAGGTAAGTATACTTAAAACAAACTTTATTTAAATTATTTAAAATGTAAATAGGGGAGGGGAAGGGGGAGCTAAAATCAAACTCTCGGACTGGAGAGTATGAGCCAGGGATGCTTGTACTTCGTCATGGGAGTGCTCGAGTAAGTCTTCCCAGGATGTGCACTTTCTCACACGTGACTTTCATCTACTGTTTCCAGCTAACACTGCTTTCTGTCTTACAGTTGGACTGCCCGTGGCGCCTTTCTGTCCTCCTGAGGCAAAGAGAGAGACACGGTAAGTAACACGTGGACGGAAGTAAGTACCTTGTACTGCGGCGTCTACTTCGGGACAATTGGAGTCTCCAAGGCCAGCTGGACTTCCTTTCAGACGCAGAGATTGGTTAATGGTCGGCTCCCGATGTATACGCAGAAAGTTAAGTATTTCTTCGCCGTGGAAATGCAGGTAGGCATCCCAGGTAAGTAGCTTACATGTGCTGAAATGGATACACAGGGGCGACTGGATCTTCACAGATACGTGTCCAAGAAAGACAACTGGATCTCCACCCTAGACATACAAGAAGGTATTCACAGGTAAGTGGTTCTTAGCTTTAGGCATACAAGGGCGTACTCTCAGGTAAGTGGTGTACAGCTGTGGGCATACGGGTACGTGTACAGAATAGGTAGCTGGGTCTTCTCTCTCTCTGGACATACAGGGACAGGTAAGTGGCTCCTAGCTTCGGGGCCTACAGGTACGTATTCACAGGGAAGTGGCTCTTACATTGGGGCCTACAAGTACGGGCGCGAAATAGATGGCTGGGTCTTCTTTCTCTCTAGACCTACGGGGGCGTATCCTCAGGTAAGTGGCTCTTAGCCGTAGGGCATATAGGTACGTATTCGTGGGTAGGTGGCTCTTAGCTGTAGGGCGTATAGGTACATATTCACAGGTAGGTGGCTCTTAGCTTTGGGGCATACAGGTGCGTATTCACAGGTAAGTGACTCTTTGCTTTGGGCATACAAGGGCGTACTCTCAGGTAAGTAGTTTGCAGCTGTGGGCATACAGATACGTATACAGGGTGGATAGCTGGGTCTCCTGCCTCTCTAGACATACAGGGGCATATTCTCAGGTAAGGGGCTCTTAGCTGTAGGGCGTACAGGTATGGATTCACAGGTAAGTGGCTCTTAGCTGTAGGGCATATAGGTACGTATTCACAGGTAGGTGGCTCTTAGCTTTGGGGCATACAGGTACGTCTTCACAGGTAAGTGGCTCTTAGTCTGGCTACTTGTGACTTCTTCACCGGGGCAGACTTCCTGGCCCACGTCCAACTTGGTCACCTTTAACCGTTGACAACCCATGACAACTCCCAGCCTTTGGCTCGATACTGCAAAGCTAGTAGTAGACAGACTCACAGCAGTACTTCACAATGCATATACTTCAGTAAATTCGGGGAGAAAAGATACACCACCTCTCGACTTTGAACAAGGGTAGATGGGGGTAAGGATCGAACACTGCTGCGCGTTGGACATACCACGGCCAGGCCACCGCCACCACACTGGGTGGGTTCAGGTCAGTTGTTTATACCAGGCCCGTATGCAGACAAGTACCGGAGTCGAACGCTTCCCTCTCCGCTCTTCCAAACCACAGGACAAGAGATCTAGACAGGGGCGAACTTCCAGAAGTACTCCACAGTAAGTCAACATACACAGAAGTCACACAGTTGTTACTTCGTACAGCAGGTAATACTTCCCCTCGTTAACGTCCTTTCCCACACTATTCTGTGTTCCTTACTTGGTGTTGTCTCACCACCTCCGGGTGGGGGAAAAGGGTCAGGAGTTATAACCAGGCGTACATAAAAGAGGTGGTCACTGCTGGCACAGCGTACGTTCTTTCCCACAGGATTTCCTTCTCGGCCTAAAGGGTAAATGCAGACAACAGGGACATGGCACAGCACTGCAATCTTCAGGTGTACACACGTCAACACAGACTCACCCACTGCACTTCACACACTCTAGTGAATAAAGGCCGGCACTCTACGTTTGGACCGAGGGTTCGTCCAGAGAAGAATCGAACTCGCTGACACAGCAAATGGCCCACAGTCAACGTCGCAGCCACAGCAAGATAACGTCCTCCCAATACAATTGATACTCGGCTCGCCCACAAATCTTTCCCACCGTGGGGCCGCTTACACACTGTTTCACAACTTAAAGCAATTGTTGGTATTCCCTATTCAAGGTAAGATACATAGACGTGTTAATAATTCAGTGTACTCACAACTCCGTTGATGCTATTTTTCTCTCTTTTCCTTCAGCTACTCACACAAACACAGCCGGAAGAGCGACATCTGCTTGACACCATATCCGCCAGCAGCTCTTCGGGGTAAGTGACCCTTCTTTCACAAAGACAGCACAGATCAACACAGCTCTTTATCCATCAAGTTTTCTGTTCTCAAACCTGTATATTCCTGTCGGCCCAATTCTTCCATTCGCTTTGCGAGTTTCCAAGTCCACAATACATCCGTCTCTGTTTCCTTTCCAAACGCCCCAATCGTTCTGTTCCACCCGCAGTATCTACTGGAAATCAACTACCTCTTCCTTTGTTTCTGATGCCCTCTTTATACGTCTCCTTCCTGTTGAATCGTCCAATCGATGATCGCCACGCTCAGCGACACACCTGTTGCCAATAATGCCCAAATTTCGGTCTCCCGGAGTTCCCGGAAGTGACTGGTGTTTGGGCAATAGCGTCCGGGTGAAACTAATCTTCCACCACTTTCACTTCCGCCCCTTCAAAAAGTCACTCCGTGACACAGAGAACAGAAAGCGGGAAAATTAAAAACAGAGCAGCAACGTGAGGACAGCGAGATATATATGTTAAATTTGTTCACTAATCTTCCCACCACCAACCACAAACTTGTTGAGGTCTTCATCCTTGGTTAAATACAGACAAGCAGCTGGCATCAGAAAACATTGATGTGAGTAGGGGAGACCGCGTATAGTTGTAACACGGGGAGAGTTGTAATATAACCAATTCCATGAATCAGGGATAAGATAGGATTCATGTGACGGTTTCAGTTTTCTCAGACTTCCTTTATGATCCTACATGGAGGTGTTGCCATCTGTGTTGCCATCTCTCCTAAAGCTATAGCAGAAAATCTAATTTTGAGTGAGGAAAGTTAAAAAAAAATAACAAGATAACATTTTGTTTAGTACTTCTACTGTTGCAGATAATGTTGTATGAGTTATATCAAGTCAAACTTCAGTTAATTTCTCTAGTAAAGAATGGTATCAACCTCCTGCTAATTTCAAAGCACCATGCTAATACAGCTAGCTAAACAATGGATGACAGTGATGGGGTAGGCTGTAACACGCGTTTGGAAACCATCCCCTTACATACAAATAAGAACATTTTTGTGATTTAACACAAAATGGTTTTTCACATGGTGTGAAAAGCCAAAACAATTAGGTAAAAAATTGTAAAAAACCTGTAAAAAAAACTGAGGCTGATAACTCCTCTTCAGAAGAGGAAGATTTCTGTGTCATCTGTATTTACACAATTCATGCACAAACACACACAATATGCACATAAACTACACATATTTTATTGTTGCAGCTATTCATTTAAAATAAAATTGTTGTGGCATAACACTTGGAGTACCCTTAGTTACTGTGCATTTTGTTACAACTTACCCCAGTATGTGTTACAATCTACCCCAGTAGTGGGGTAGGTTGTAACAAAGGACCACCTTGTATTTGTCATCATCTCAAAACGTCTGTGATATAGTTGGGAAAATGTAAACTGTTGCCATTTGTAGTAGACAAATGGTCTAAAAGTTTTAGACATGTAGCTAAAAAAGGTAGTTTTAGCTGCTGAAGAAAAAAGTGTTACAATCATACCCGGTCTCTTATGTCTAAGGAAAATAAACCACAAAAACAAGCGTGTGCGTGTTAGGGCTTAGTAATGTTAACTTAAATATTATATTTATTAATCTACTGGCACTAATACAATTGTGTGGTAAAAAAGGTTTGAAAATTTTGAGGGGGGCAGCAACATTGATCTTGCATAACCCTCAGCAAATGTGCAGTTGCGCCCCTGTAAAAAAAGGTAATAAAAACAGTATAGTTCATTATGTAAGGTCTTTATACACCACTGATAATATGGTTATGTAAATTATATTGCATTTCTGTCAAACATTTTCCATGACATAATTCACAAAACTGTTGTGCATTCACTAAGCTAAACAAACAGCACTCTCTGACTCATCACCGCTCCACATCGGCAATGCTCACATCTATTAGTCTTTCATTTTATTTGAAGTCTTTAAAAATACTGAACCAGTCCACCACCAGTAATAACAAGTCTCCTTCAATCCCCTGAGCCAGTACAGTAAAGGCAGTCGTCTGTTCAGAAAATAAGACAAAAAAAGCCGAGTTTAGTAATGACAGGGAAAATTAACACTCAAACCACAGCCGGGCTGATACTGACATGGGACATGATTCTTCGCTTCTGAAAATATGCAAGTTTGGGATGAGACATCAGACCACCCTGTAGCTTTGGTGGGGCTTTACTCTGGGATATAAAGAGCACAAATCTTTTACTCAATATTTCAGTTTTGTAATAGCAGCGCTGCATATCTTTCGCATAACTCTCACGCGAGCTTTAAAGTGTGGGAGAGCTGAATACAGGCCAAATAAACAGCAAGAAATGATCAGCAAGAGATCATGTGTTTTTAACGTATTCTTAGCGCAATTCTTGCATTTCAGAATTTACAGCATTAACCGAATTTACAGGGCCAGCAGATAATAAAACTGATATGCAAGTTATTTGGTCTTATGCAACATACTCATCAGATTTAAGGTTAGAGTGGTTAAGATCTGTTTCAGATTAGTCATAATAGTTACATATTAGTTGTTTTTCAATGTGCAATAGAATGTAAAACTATATTTATCTAGGCATAGATGAATAATAAGAGTTCTGTACATGGTAATGACATATCGTGAGCTTAAAACGTGTTTGTTTCCTGATTAAACTTCGTGCATGCAAAAGACCGCTGAAAAACAGACCAGCTGTGACGTTACAGTCGAGATGTACGACCCAACATTAAATGACACATTAAATTAAAGGTATAGCGGAAGATTTTCGTTTTCCGGGTGGATCACCTCTGTTATTGGTCATCCCAGATGTCAATCATTCTGATTATATGTTGACGTATAACCGTTGTACGTGCTCGTCTCTAGGTTCGCTTTCTGCACATGCGCACTTTCACGTGTATGTGCATTGTGCTATGGTTTCAATCATTCATTGAAGCTCGCGTTCCCACTGTGTTTTTTTTTCAAAATGTCTGAGGGTCGCAAAAGAAAAAGTGTCTACGAATTGTATGACAAGAAGAGAAAGGACTATGAAGAAAGAAACAAGACCAGAGTGTTTATTTCACACGCTGGCGTGAGCTAATAGGACATGTTGGGCTTCCCACGCAAAGTTTCTACTAGAAAGGTACATTTTGTCATGCTATTTGGAGAAATCCATTTAAAATCACTGCTAGTAAAAGTTGATGTAAGCTATGATTAGCGATGCTAGCCCTGGCACGAGTCACGAACCGCACAGACACGGTAAACATGCCGACAGCAACTTTAAACAGAGCGAAGAGAAGAACTGAGCTCCTGCATGCTCTCACTCTGTCTCGTGCACGCGTTTAACAGGCGTTCCCTCTCGGGAGGAGGGGAGAGTGTTGCGTGTGCATTTTTTTTAAAAATATGGAGGGGTGGTTCTTTTAAATAATTCGGGAAAATCTTCCGCTATACCTTTAAGTATAATGTTGTTACAATCAGTAGCGTAACGAGCCAACACCGGGCCCCTAAGCAGGATTATCAAGCCGGGCCCTTTACTACAGCACGTGATGACGCAAGGTCCACATGCAGGCTACAATGAATAGGACAGGACAGGATCATAGAGACATTAGATGACTGACAAAATCAGAAATAGCCTACGTGCACCACAACAAAAACATAACACTGGTGACAGCGCACCATAACATATGAAAAAACACTGCTGGTGACAGCACACTATAACATACACTGCAAAAAATGACTTTCTTACTTAGTATTTTTGTCTTGTTTTCAGTAGAAATATCTAAAAATTCTTAAATTAAGATGCTTTTTCTTGATGAGCAAAATGACCTAAGTAAATAAGTCTAGTTTTAAGACAAATAATATACAATTTAAGTGAAATTGTCCTTAAAACAAGCAAAATTATCTGCCAATGGGGTGAGAAAAAAAATTGTGAAATAAGATTTCTATTTTCTTAAACACTTAATTCAAGTAAAATTTTCTCACCCCATTGGCAGATAATTTTGCTTGTTTTGGGCACGAATTCACTTAAATTGTATGTTTTTTGTCTAAAAACTAGTATTATTTTCTTAGGTAATTTTGCTCATTAAGAAAATACATCTTGATTTAAGAATATTGTTACTCACTGCTATGACTACACACACACACCTATGTCTAAATACATAAAAAAGATGCTCACTTACATTATAGGCTATAGCGTTACATTATAACCACATTATAATTTGTAGAGGCATTTTCCGGGCTTCAGTTCTGGATGGCATGATGCACACAGCAGCTCTAAACTTCAGACAAAACACAGCTCAATGTTTTACATATGCAGGATCGATCCATACCGTTTAAAATCATGGGCTTACTTACTGCTGCACTTTGTGCTTTGCTTTAGGTGTCTTGTGTAGTGTTTGGGTATTTAAAGCGTTATCGTTTCTTGTTTGTGCTAAGAAACTAAAAGATACAAACCAGCCGATTTCAAACGTGCACAGAAACTCTGGGCTGTGATTGGTTGGGCTCTATCGCTAGCGGTGATTTCATTGGGCGATGGCTTGTTCGAGTTCATGCGCCATAAGAATTGACAGCCGGGTGACGTCAAACTACCGCGAGAGTGATTTGCGAAACCATAAGGAGGAGTTTGCTTTTAAATCGCTCTCGCGGAGCTTTGACGTCGTCCGGCTGCCGGTTCTTGTGGCGCGCATGGGGTCGAACAAGGCTATTGAAAACCCACGAGAAAGCCTGGGAACAGGGGATAGTTACAAATATGTGATAGGGCCCGCCGACTGTCAATCAAATTCTTCCAGTCGGGCGGGCCCCTGATTGGTCCGGGCCTGTAAGCAACGCTTACCCTGCTTACCGATAGTTACGCCCCTGGTTACAATGTTAAAAACAAATTTCTGACTGCTGAGTTAGTGCTAGTGAATGTTATATGCTAGTTAATGCTTTATGCTAGGGTTTAGGCTGTAGTTCTACTATTGGCATTACAGTTACATTTTGCAGGTCCATACTGAAAAAACACAAACTTACCACTCAGAAACCTTCATTAACAATCTCCAAACAATTGATTATTCCTCAAAATCTGTATAAGAGCAGAGCATAACATTATTATTCATGACCCTTTCAAATAAGTTAATAATAGACCATTTCATTCTAAAGGCAAATCCCAGGGTTGTAAATGGACATGTAAAAACATTTCTGGATCATTTTTGCACTTAATAAAGTTACATTCCTTCTATGTAGATATCAGAGAACAATCTTCTGGGATCGTTGGCGGATAAAGGACCTAGTAAGATACACGGAAAACCCTCTGTGTGAACAAGAAGCCGAAACAATGCCGTAATGGGCGTGTCGTAGTGAGGACGCGCGAGTCATCACAACAAAAGTTATGGTTCGGCTATTTAAAATGAGAGATTTACGTGCATATCAATATTCATGACGAGAAATGTCGCAAACTAGATTGAAGCAGTTATCAGGAAATTATAAATGAGACGCATAAACAATGAGGCACGTGCCGTGGCAACATGAAGTTGGTTCCTCTCTTTAAAATGAGGGATTTACAACATTCACAACGAGAAATGTCAGCAAACTTGACTGAAGCAGATATCAGGTAAGTTAGCTCGTTACTTACTGCGCTGACGCGGAGATCATTCAGCAGCATAAAATAATATCGCGTCACGTGCTCATTTGAGCTTATAATAAACGAAGATGCCCGCGAGTCATCCCAACAAGATATATCGTTCAGCTCCTCAAAATGCGGGTTTTAAATGCATATAAACAATCATGATGAGAAATGTCTGAAAACTGTATTAAAGCAGAGATCAGGGAGCTCGTCAAATATTCACTCTGAAGCCGAGATCATTCACCAGCATAGAACTGTGTGTTCACGCGCTCCTTTATAATCTTATCATAAACAAAAATGCACGCGAGTGGTTTCTGGAGTGAGAAATAATAAATAATATGCAAACTTCAGACGCTGCGTAGAAGATTGCAGGACTTTAAACAGGTCACGTGTCTTTCCGGGACCTTGCAGATGCCGGCAAATCATGGGCATTGTGAATGAACAAAAAAATCAAACGATCCCGGAAAAATCCAGGATGCATTTTCTGTGTATTTTCCAGAATGTCTGTGTGAAAAGGACTTGCATATGGAGTGCATGTTTCAGTGTGGGTTTCCTCCAGGTACTCTGTTTTTTACCACATGAAAAAACATCTGAATTGGGAATGCCAAATTGTGTGTAAAGATTAACCAGATCTGGTCATAAATGGCACTGATGTCAGGATCCTGTCAGAATCTTGTTTTGTATTATATCTAGTCTTTGTGGCAGGGTTCTGACAGTACCATGTTTTGAGTAGGAACACGTGGCCTTGGATGTTTCTATCCAGTCACGTGTTTTCCTTGTCTTGTCTCTTTTACCCCGCTCCCTTGTGATCCTTGCATGTCTATTGTTTTCACATGTCGTCCTGATTATTTCTCCCCTATTTAAGTCCTTGTGCCCATTGTTCT
Organism: Misgurnus anguillicaudatus; assembly: GCF_027580225.2. NCBI lineage: Eukaryota > Metazoa > Chordata > Actinopteri > Cypriniformes > Cobitidae > Misgurnus > Misgurnus anguillicaudatus. The sequence continues at coordinate 1,219,324 of NC_073356.2, read as the reverse complement.
GTCTACATTCATTCTGATTTGTTCCTGTCGTGTTTCAGTCAAAATCTATCCAGTTAAGTCTAGTTCTTTAAGTGTTGGTCTAGTCCAGTTTGTTGTTATGTATAGTCTAGTCTTGTCAGTGTTCTGTTTATCCTGTTCAATGTTAGTTTTGCCCCATCATGGGTTTTTGTTTTCCTGTTTTGTTCTAAATAAAGTCTTAAGTGTTTTTTTACTTGTGTCTGTGCTTGGGTTCGTTCCATACTGTTCCTTACACACTGATATGTAAGGAATACTTGATGACGGGCCTTTGAATTATTTGAAACTAAAGGTAGTAATTATTCCATGGGTGTGTGTTGTTTTCAAATACATTACTTGGTTACTTTAAGACATTTGACAGGTCAGGTGTGCGTTTATCGAATAATAATGCATACCTGTGGAACATTTCTCAACCAGAATAAAGCATTCAACATGCCCGTGGTATAAATGTTAAGATATGCCAGTCAGTACAAGGTGTTTTTAATTAAGGCAGCCTTAAATATGCATTTTAGTCTGGGACTAGGATAAGCCCTGTGCGCAAAACCACCACTTTGTGCTATTTAAAGAACACAGGTGACCTTTAAGGATCAGGGATGCTACAGTCAAGGGTTGCATATGGTTCACTGATCTCAGCTCAGAGGTTAACAGTTAGTAATGTTGTAGACCATCTGTTGAGTGGAATGGTACACAGGTGTGCATGTGTCCTTTGTGTGGACTTGCAGCCATTCATCGTCAATAAATGTTTGAGTTAATGTCTGATTACGGGGTTTATTAGTCCAGTCAGTGAATGCATTAAATGTTGATGGATGTGTGTTTGTGTGATTGATGTTTTTTGGAGAAGAACACCTGGGCTGCAGACTTCACTGGTAATATTGACATTGGTAAATAACTGGAACTTGGGAAGCAGCGAGTACGGGATGTTCCGTAATGGCTGGAATATGTGCGTGTGTTTTTCTTTTCTTGTTGGGGTAGTTCATAAAATCCTTACCTTTGTGAAGAGCTGGGCCTTAATAGGCTCTCGTTTGGTTTCTGTAGCTCAACGAGTAAAGCAAAGCATTGCATTAGCAGTGCCAAGGTCAGGGGTTTTGTAGCCTCCGGTGCGGAGTCTACAGCTGGGTAATGTATGAATGATTGAATGCACAAAACTAGAGCCTTGTTCATTAGTGAAACTGCTTATGTGAGAGAAATGGGGTTGTCCTTTAAGATGGAACAACCTTATGAACAGCAATTAATAGGACACAAGTCCTTGGATCCCATATTCATTTATAGTTTCTTGTGCCATAAGTATAGCTAAGTAAATTAAGCACTGCTATAAATGCATTGTAAGAGAGCAAAGGGTCATTGTAAATCGCAGGAATCAGCAGTCCTCTATTAAGTCTGATCCTCTTAATCTTCTGTCTATTTATAGCATCATGCGTCTAATATAAGATCCTCAGCCTGTGCCAGAGGACGGTTTCCAGAAAGGGAGCAAAAATAAAAAACATTTGAATGTGAAAGAGAATCAGCTGTCTAAACTTTAGTCATTACTAGACGATACACCAGAACACCACAAAACCACAGGTATGGGACACAGAGTGCTTCTCAGGAACCGTCCACTGTGAGACAAGAGGAAAAGTGGAAAAAAGACAAAAAAAGAAAGAAAGAGGTGATGATGCAGACGGGCCCTGCGTTTAAGGAATGTACCAGGAGCTTCAACAACATCCTGAGGGAAAAGTGAGGAATTTTTAGCCCAGTGCTCCTCAACTCATTAAAGACAAGGTGCTTTTATCATCACAGTGGGCTATGCGAACTCTTTATTACCCACAATAAACAGTCAGGCCATGTGGTCTGCTTTCTTCTGGACTTTCTACAGCTTTACCTACTGTACTTAAAAAAAAACTTTCCCCGGTTATGTAACGGATCCCCCCTCCTTTTATTCACCCTGTTTTTACTTACCTCCTTTTTAAAGAATTTTTTACTGCGGTTTTTAGCTCACTCCCCACTCATGCCCCCCAATTCAAAGGCCTTTTTATATTAGAAGTTGAAAAATGACATTCGTGTTGTTTTAGATGTTAAACATACTCTCTGTTATTACATTAGCGTTGGCTGATGCATGCCTGGTCATTTCAGACAGATGTTTGTGCGGCCTACTGTGGCTATTCAAAAACCAGCATCATTAGGAGTAATGCTGGATGTGTACTTGACAAAATCTTGCATAAAAGGTTTGGAGCTGGATAAAAGAACCTTTATTCAACCTTGGATTTCCTCTAGTTTAAAGAATGTGACTTATACATGAGCAAATTGGATCTTAGCATACAGTCTGCTTTGCAATGCCAGAAATTTGTGTGTTTTTAACAAGTATGTTAACATTCACAAAGTAACAAGGGAGACAGTTGTGAAAACACGTGTAAGTATTGTTGAAGTCCAGAAGCTACAACCCATTACACCCTGTCTAGTTTCACTATACTGAAGCAACTTTCATCTGTGTAGTGTATAACAATACTGTTTTTAATCAAGTATATGTATGCTTTTATCCAAAGCAACTTACACTTACCTTATACTCTACATTGTGTCTTCCCTGGGTATCGAACCCATGAGGTTTCCACTGCTAATGCGATGCTTTACAGAAAAAATGTCTTTAATTGAATCATTTTGATATAACAAATCAAGGGGTCACATGATTTTGTATCATTGCAAATTTATTGCAGTTTAGTTATTTTAAAGGGGTACTTCACCCATTTGCATTAATCGTTGTATAGTTAGAACCCCAGTCATGTTTTTGAATGGTCGTGCATCATTTCCTCAGTTTCCGCTGAGACAGGAGAAATACAGATTTCAGTGTTGCACTTCCTTCTTTCAATGATGTAAAAATCATCAATTTGCATCATTGAAAGCAGGAAGTCCAATATCTTTGTTGTGGGAGTGAGACTACAAACACCCCTTTTCTCTGTCAAATAGGCACCAAATTCAAAATGTATGTTACATTTCGACTACAAATATGACGCACTTTCAATAAAGATTTATGTTTTTACGGTGAAACGCTCCTTTAAAGACATGTACAACTTATTCTAGGTTGTTTATTTAATTTGCACAGAATTTGCTTGGGCGATCAAGACAGCTTTCATTGCACGTGAAATTATCTACATGCCAACAAACCAATGAAAACGTGCAACAATAATGAGGATCCATAGCAATAAAGCACAAGACTCAAAACACCACTGTAAAAAAAATCTTTGCTGCCTTAATTTGAAAGTCATTTTAACTTCCTGTTATTTATCTTGATGAGTTATAACTAAATATCGTTAAAATACAGTAAGTCAACTTTATTTTATATATATTTATTTAGTTGAAATGACAACAGTTGTAAATCTTAAACTTAAACTGGAGTTAAATTTAAAAAGGTATAGTTCACAGACCTTATCCCAGAACAGGGTGAGATTGAAAAAGTCATATAAGCTCAACTGTTCGAACATTGCGCTACCGGTGCAAAGTAATGGGTTTGATTTTCAACACACAATCGGATCAGATGTAAAGCTTAAATGCACTGTAAGTTGCTTTTGAACGGTCCTATTTCAGATGTATAAATACCATTGCTTCAGCAGTAAACCTTTTTATGAAGAACATGGAAGTGGTACTTCCCATAAAAAAATCCTCAACACGGCATAATTTTACTTTGTATACATTTGACAGACATTTTCATCTAATGTCACTTACAGAATATGTGCCTGGGAAATGAACCCAAGACCTTTGCACTGCTAATGCAACACTCTACCAGTTGAGCTATGTGAACCCATGAAAGCAGTGCTGGGAAGGGTACTTTGAAGATTACCGGAAGGAAGCAAGGCTTTAGTGCAGATGATGCATTACACTTTGGGTAATGAAGAGCTCCAGCTCATGGGGTCAAGACCTATCCCTCTCTCTCCACAGGACACTTCCGACACAGACCTCTGAATAAATACATGTTATTCAGGTTAAGGATGGAAACGTGTCTCAGATGAAATGTCCTCCTGGAATGTTTTTATTTAGCTTTGCAATGTGATTATCAGACTTTACAGTTAAATGAGTCCCAGTTTGTAGGCTTAAACATTATGCAAAGTATGTACTTTGTCAGTGATAGATAAGCATATACTTTTTAGTGTGGAGTCAAGAGGTCACGGTTTGGCCTAGTTAGCTTCTGCTGGTAGAACTACGACATTAAGTGACTATAAAGCATCTTTGTTTTTATCATTTTTCTGACAACATAATTTATTTTTTAATCCCAGGATGTCTTTCGAAAAGTGTAGGGGTGTGCCCCGTCATCCTGGTCAAACTTGCCCATTAGCCTACTAATCATCCCCATATATATTAATTGGCTATATCCCTCTGTCTCCTCTCCACTAATAAGCTGGTGTGTGGTGAGCGGTCTGGCGCAAAATTTCTGCCGTTGCATCGTCCAGGTGGATGTTCCACATTGGTGGTGGTTGAGGAGATTCCCCCTTTCATATGTAAAGCACTTTGAGTGCTGCAGAAAAGCGCTATATAAATGTAAGGAATTATTATTAATATCATAGTTAAAGTGCTAAAAACTCATAAGTAAAATTACAGTGAGTGCTGCTGTTTGTGTTTAACCAAAGCAGCTTGGAGTACAAAACATTTTAGATTATATTTTTAAACGAACCCGCAACCTTTGTGCTGCTAACACAATGCTCTACCAATTAAGCTACAGGAGCACATATTGAAGCAAATTTGCGTAAAAATAAAGGGCTTTTTTTAAATGAACAGTTATATTTATTTGAATATGGTATTTATATCTTTTTTATTTAATACTTGGTTAACTGGATTGTTTGTTAATAGTGAATAAAACACGTTTTCGCACATGCTAAAGTGGTACAAGTGTATTCATCCCCAACCATCACTTTACTTGTGCAAAGTATTGAAGTAGCGAATTTAAAATGCACCCAATGGAAACATTGCAATTCACCCATATATCGGAAAAAGTTTTTATGTTTGGGTGATGTGGTTGTTTGCAAAATTGCAATTTTTGCATTTACAGGTTACCTGACATCAGTGTTGGTCAAGTTACTTGGAAATAGTAATTAGTTACTGATTACTGATTACTTCTCCAAGAAAGTAATCCTGTTACTTTACTGATTACTTATTTTCAAAAGTAATTAGTTACTTTACTAGTTACTTTACTAAGTTACTTTTCAAAAACATGATGCACGACCTGAATATGCTACAGTATAAAGCAGAACCTTTCAGCCTAAAGGGTTTGACCTCTCAACGCGCACTAATTTGTGGGTGTGATGACATCGTTTTTTTTTAACGCTGCTAACAATATCTATATAGCCTACTGTCTACAAACATTAAAAATATGAATATTAACATTAATATACATCGTTTAAAAGGTCTACGGGTTTAGCATCACTGTATGGTCTCTGTTTTGAGATAAATGTAGTATTTTGTGACAGTAGTCCATATGACAACATGCAAAATATAAACGGGACTTACATCAGATTTTGCATGAACGTCTGGTAATAGAATATAATATACAATCTGAAGACTATTTACATCGTAACACTGTGAGATTACACAGGTTCCACTAAACACATAAATCTGCAGTCAAACTTTGTTTCTAAAAGTAGGCGGGATTATAATACATAATATCCAAACAGCGCTTTCAAAAATAGTGACGTCATTTGACTCACTCGTTCCTCCAATGACTTTATACTGATAGACAAAACGTGTAGCCAATTAGATAAAGAATCCAACGATCTTTGTGTGACGTTTTATTTCCTGGTTTGGAAACTGCATTTTATATGCAATCATAAGGATAAATAATAAGGTTTCACACACATATTTATCATTAAGTTTGTTAGTAATAAAAAGATGTTATGCAAAAATGTTGTATTCCAATTAACTTTTTTAATTTTTAACTTAAAATAAATAATTAAAATAAACCTGTAAAATGAAGCTCAAAGTGTCTTCTTTCTAATGATACCATTATGCGTATACTATAAATGATTTATTAAAATCTACACTTAGTGAAAGTAGGTCTTTTCATGATTTGGACTAGGGGGTGCTTTTCTTAAAACTTGCTTTATTAGTTTCAAGTTTTTATCTTTATGAACATTGCATCAAGCAAAATTTAAATGAAATGCAACAGTGCAAATGCAACAGCAAATGTTCAGAAAATTGTTAAACATTTAAACATATTTAAAGTGACTGTATTTCAAACTCAAATTATTAACATCTAAGTCAACAATAAAGTGCAGACTCTGCACTGCAAAGTGGAGTAATAAGTTTACCAAAACAGAAAATGCTATTGCATGCCACATTTAGGCTGCTAGTCCAGCATCATTTTATGGCTACCCTGACTAGGCCCTATGTTTTTTTGTTTTCTTTCGGAGTGAAACAGTGGTTATATCGCATCAGCAGAAGCTTCTCAAACCTCCTATCACACAGTCGGTTCCTTCGGAAAGTTGGAAAGCACCAATCCACCTAAACTGAACAGCCGTTCCACTGGTGCACTGGATGGAGTTGGAGCGTTGTATTTCATGTACATCTTTTTGATGTTTGGGAACTGATTAAGAATTTCAAGCTCATACCCTGACCTTTAATAGTCAGTTACTTCATTTTGTGCCGAAACGCTTTCTGTAGGCTGGTTCTCAAAATCAAAAAAGTCCATTTCAGCTGGGCAGGCTGCCATTTGGGACACATTAGCATTGTCAGCTGCAGGAGCAGGTTTACGACACTCTGTTGTCAGAAGCACCTTCAAATGCTCTCTTCTTTCAGCCATCAAAGTTTGAACTTGGGACACGTGGCCGCTGCAAGAAGTCCTTCCTCGCCATCCAGTACAGCATCAAAACGAAACTTGATGGCCTGTAAAATACAATATGATATAACAAAGAATATATTTATTTGACTATAAAAATTGCCTGTTTTAACTATTATGTGGGCTCTACTGACCTAAACCATCCCATGTGCTATCAATACTGTATGAGATTTCATTTTAGTCGAGGCAGGTTTATTACATCTTTATTTCAATCTTATATTGATGTTAAGATTAATATTCATGATTAATGATGATCAATATCCCTGATATTGAACAGGGGATAATATATCAATAATTGATCTTTTATTATATTCTATCATTTTAATAATTGTACTCACTGCTTAAAACAAACAAAGTGTAAGATCTGAATAATAGGTACTCCCTTTCATTAAGGCACTTGATTCCCAGTTTTACACACAGGGGATTCAGCTCATTCATCGGAATTGTGATGATTCTGGAAATGGCCTCATACAGGGAATTCCACCTTCTGGATGTGGGTACCATTAGTTTCCTGCGGCTGACTTCCTCCACCTGTTCAGACGCTAATGTTGATCGACTTGCTTTTGCTAAACTACTCCTATATACAACCTTGGTTTCTGTACAGGAATTTAGATGTTTGTCAACATCGCTTGTTGAAATTAAGTTAATTGTGTGTGATGCACACCTGTAGTGTGGAGGGAGGCTAAACTGTCCATCACCAGATGTGGTTGAAAGAGCTTCTATGACATCTGTAAAAGTTGGTTCCTCATCATCACCTTCTTCATTTTCAGATTCAGACTCCAAATTACAGAGCTGACACACTTTGAATGCTTTGGCAAAATTAGATGCATTATCAGTTACAGTGGCAACAACTTTGCCATGCAGTCCATATGATGAATGGATTTCTTCAATCTCTGCTCCAATTACATCATAGGTGTGCCTGCCTCTAATTCTCTTACATGCTAGGGCAGCCTTGTTGCGCTGTAAAGTGGAATTAATCCAGTGAACTGTTACACCCATAAAACTTTTGTTATTTACCGTCCAGATGTCTGCCGTGGTTGAAATAAAGTCTACATCTCCAAGTGCAGCCTTCAAATTAGCGTTCATTATGTCATATTCTCTCTCAAGGTATCCTGCAAATGACTTTCTCTGTGGCAGCTTGACACCGTGTTTGGTCGGTATTTTTTCTACGATGCGTCGGAATGATTCAGAGTCAACAGTGGAAATTGGAAGCATGTCCTCGACAATATAGCCAGCGACGAGCTTCAGTTCATCGGCACTAAGTGCTGTCGAACTCGCTTTTAAGTATATTTTCACCTGTTTAGCAGGAGATGACCCGACGGAGGGTCGCCCGGTGGAATTGGATGGAGCCGCAGCGGTCGTGTCAGCGGGGGGTTCAGTGTTGTTTTCAGTAAGTTTCACATTCCTGTGCCGGCTTGCTAGGTGTTTGCTCAGATTTGAGGTGGAATTTTTCGCTGTAGATAAAAGTTTTACTCCAACGCAGAGTGTACAGCGGACGCTGATGTTTTTTCACCTTTTAACAAGTCAAACTCAAAGTAATGTCGGTATTTCCAAGCATTAAATGCCGCATGGTCTTGCTCTCTTCCACGCTCCATGTTGTCTCTTCTCGTTCATCACTGCACTGATGACGGCGTGGCGCTCATACGTGATTGATTTGATGTTTACATTTAATATAAATTTTGAAAATACTATATATTTTCGAAAGCAGATTATAATTTAAAGGCTTTATTTTTAGCTGGCATTTGAAAATAACACATTTTAGTGTTGCAATGGCAATACCGCAACACCGTGAAACCGTGGTATTTTTGCTAAAAGTTATCATACCCCTTCTGGGGAATCTTATACCAGCCCATGCCTACTGGGTATTACTGGCAACTAGCTGCCAGTAACTTACATTTATGTTATTTACTGGCAACAGTTTGTTCAAAGTTAAATGATCATGAAACATTTTCAGTCTTTATCTTCCACAATAAGTTACTGGCAACCACCTGCATAATTACAGCTAATTTTTTACAGTGTGTGTAAAAGTCACATGATCATTCTTCAAATATGGTGCGATATGTTTGATTGGAGGACAAGACATGTGTGGAGGACAAGGGGGTGTGGTCAACTTCATGCGGCATTATAAGAACCGGCAAGTGCATAACATCAAAAAACTACGAGAACGATTCAGAAGTCGACTGCTCTGTATGCTTTAAGTCGATCTCGTGGCAAGGTTTTATGGAAGCATATGGGTAGCTAAATTCAATTTAGAATGTAATATGCAATATGAGAATGCAATATGTAAAATGACAACAGTCAGTGTTTATTTGAACTGTGATGAAATGTTCGTGGTAGAAACATCCGTAGGCAAATTGAATGCGAAGGCAGCCACAGTGCTAGTTGAACTAGCGTCTGATAATGCAGACAATTCGGTGAGAGGATCAAACAACGCTGTAGTTCTGTCACCTACGTACAGACACGTAATAATCTCCATAAATACTAATATTTCTCTGTTTATGCTTCATTTAAACGATCATTTTGCTACAGTTTTTGCTTGACTATGTAAAGCACATTTTAACAATCCAGCTAATACATTTCCAATTTAATTTTGCTACATCCATTGCACGCTGTGTAAATGAAAATGCAATCCCAAGTTTCCCACCCGTAAATGTAAATGCATTTAGGGAAATTTACATTTAAATGATAATTTTGCTACAGTTTTTGCTTGACAATGTGAATCACATTATATCAGTTTGGGTAATACATTTCCATTTGAATTTTGCAACTTCTAAAGCATTAAAATATGTATTTAAAACAGGGCTGTAGAAAATGGAAAATGTAAATTAAAGTATTACATTTTCCTTTCTATTTTGCACCAAGGATTGCACATACATGCATGGAAAATGTAAACTTAAATACAGAAATGCATTGTCATTTTACATATTGCATTGTCATATTGCATATTACATTCTAAATTGAATTTAGCTACCCATATGCTTCCATACGGTTTATCTTGACACGATAATAATATTGTTTGAGTTATAAATGCAATCTTTGTTTCTTCAGTCATTTACCTGAAACAGAACTTCTGTCTCAAAATGTGGTTACTTTACAAAATACTGCTGTAGTGTTTATGACGCAGATTAAGGGTCACTTTATGTTCTTTTTTAAATGGTGTCATTCATCTGGGAAACAGTTGACGAATGCTGGCAATGAAGTTCATATCGTGGTAACAAGGCTCTCTTTTCCATTAAACAGCTGAGACCAGCAGATGGCAAATGGCATTAAACCTGAGTACAAGATGTTTGACCACTAAACGTTTGTGGATTTTGTTTTTCAAAGAGCAACTGTTTGTTTTTTTTATGTGCACGCAAACAGTCGTCAAAGGCGAAAGAAAATATCCACACGCAACAGGGTTAAGATCAGATACGGATGTTGGGTGGTTTTCATCAGAAGGAATTTCACTATTTGTGATGTTCTGAGAATCAATGCCTGACGTCTCTACACATCTTCAGCATCAACACGCTAATCTAATAATGCCTACCCTGCCAAGATGTTTCAATAAAGAACAGAATGAGATTAAAGCCTGAGAAAGTGTTCTTTTTTGAGGTATTTGCAAAGGCAAACATCACTATTGCCAATATTGTATTATAATAAACGGTAATACTTTTTTTCAATAGTCCACTTTAGACATTTTACTAATTATAAGTAACTTTGCAACTATCAACTACCAATCTTTACTGTATTGCTTAATATCTATTAGCACTTTATTTTGATTACTCAACAGATATTAAACTCTCTTTTAGTATCTTTGCAGGTGAATGTCAACTTATTCCACTAACCCTAACCTCTTCCCAACCCACATGTAGTTGCAAAGTGCATAGTTAGTAAAATGTCTAAAGTGGACAAAAAAAGTGTAACCTAGTGGAGGAATAGTGAAAATTCTGTCATCATTTACTCACTTTTAAGTTGTTATTGATAGTTTTCAGTCACGTGCCCTACCAGTGGGGTTGGGGGCTAGGAAAGCGGAAGTTTAAGTTCAGGCTCTCCATAGAAAATGAAATACAAATGTAATTTACTTAACGTGACTCCACCCGGGGATCCAGGTATAAAACAGAGGCCGGTAGGTGATTGCATTCAGTTTTAGTGCTGAGGAGCTGATCTAAAGACCAGCTGGTCAGCGGGAGGTCAGCGTGGCATGAGAGACACGTCATCTCGTTCCCTCCCTTAGGGAGCAGAGGTTACAGTTGTAACCAAGACGTTCCCCTTCTTTCACTCACTTGACGTTTTGTCGATGAGGTGACACTAGGGGTTCCCTAGATGCCACAATGCTGAGCAAGTTATCACTTATGCCAAAGAGAAGCTAGCAAGCAGTGCGTGCCAGGGAACTTTGCATAGGTCAATAACAATCCAGTTCAAAGTGAACCGTACCAAAAAGGGACGGAAAAAGGTTTCCATAAAAGCATGGCATATGATGCCAGCCTAACCCTAGAAGGTCTCAAAGAGACATGCGGAGAACATGACCTACCAACGGGAGGTTTAAGTGTAAAACATTTCCAAAAATAATGGAAACAAACTTAGAGCCAGAGCTACACACTGTGCACAATCCAGGTCCACAGATATAGGCAAGGCAAGGCAAGTTTATTTGTATAGCACATTTAATACACAGAGGTCATTCAAAGTGCTTTACATAGAAATGAGAAAACATAAATCAAAGATACATGAATTTAAAATATCAATTAAAAGAAAATAAATTTAATTTTAATAAAAACTGTTTAAATGTGTGAAAAAGAATAAAACAGTAAAAAAGTATAAAACCGTTAAAAATAAGAATAAAAACAAGAGAATAAAAATAAAAAATTATTAAAATAGTGCATATAAAATATAGTGCAATCAGTTCGGACGCAGCATAGTGCTCATTCAGTAAATGCATAGCTAAACAGATGTGTTTTGAGTCTGGATTTGAATGTGACTACTGTTGGAGCACATTTGATCTCTTCTGGAAGCTGGTTCCAGCTGCGACTGGCATAATAGCTAAAAGCTGACTCTCCTTGCTTTGAGTGAACCCTTGGTATTTCTAGCTGATGTGATCCTTATGATCTGAGTGATCTGTTGGGTTTATATTCAATGAGCATATCAGTAATGTATTGAGGTCCTAGTCCATTGAGTGATTTATATACCATTAATAATACTTTAAAATCAATCCTAAATGTAACTGGTAGCCAGTGTAGCGACCTGAGGACCGGTGTGATATGTTCATATTTTCTGGTTCTGCTCAGAATCCTGGCAGCAGCGTTCTGAATGAGCTGGAGCTGTCTTATGGTCTTTTTGGGAAGGCCAGTGAGGAGGCCATTACAATAATCCACCCTGCTGGTGATGAAAGCATGCACAAGTTTCTCTAAGTCTTGTCTGGAAACAAAGCATCTAATTCTTGCGATATTTTTGAGATGATAGTATGCTGATTTAGTTATTGCTTTGACATGACTATTGAAACTAAGGTCAAACTCCAGAATCACACCAAGATTCCTGACTTGATTTTTAGTTGTTTGACCCCTAGTGTCAAGGTATGCATTCACCTCGAGAACTTCATCTTTGTTTCCAAACGCAATTGACTTCAGTTTTCTCTTTGTTTAACTGAAGAAAGTTTTGGCACATCCAACTGTTAACTTCATCAATGCATTTGCACAGGGAGTCAATGGGACTGTAGTCGTTAGGGGATAGAGCTAAGTAGATCTGAGTGTCGTCTGCATAACTGTGATGTGTGTGCAATTTTGTTCTCTCTCATTATTTGGCTCAGTGGGAGCATATACAGGTTGAACAGGAGTGGCGCAAAAATTGAGCCTTGCGGGACTCCGCATGTCATGGATGTCCACTCAGATTTATGGCCACCTATACTTACATAATAACCTCTCCCTTCTAAGTATGGCTTGAATCATTTCAGGACCACCCCAGAAAGCCCGACCCAGTTTTCCAGCCTGTCAAGAAGTATGTTGTGATCGACAGTGTCAAAAGCAGCACTGAGGTCGAGTAGCACCAGCACTGATAGTTTGCCTGTGTCTGTATTGAGGTGAATATCATTTATTATCTTTATGAGCGCTGTCTCTGTACTGTGGTGTGGTCTGAAACCAGAAAAATGTCAAAGTAACCATTAGAAATTAAGAATTTGTTCAGCTGATTGAAAACAACTTTTTCAATGTTCTTGCCTATGAAAGGAAGATTTGAGATTGGTCTGTAGTTGCTCAATACAGTGTTATCTAGGTTGCTCTTTTTCAAGAGGGGCTTAACAACTGCAGTTTTAAGGGACTTTGGAAAAGTCCCAGAGAAAAGTGAAGAATTTACAACTTCTAGGAGATCTGCTTCTAGGAGATCTGCTTCTAAACAGTTAAAGACACTTTTGAAAAAAATGTTGGGAGTGTGTCAAGGGCACAGGTTGGTGTTTTAAGGTGCTGTACTGTTTCTTCCAAAATTTTACCATCAACTGCTTCGAAATCAGACATCGCAGCTCAAGGATGTGCTGATCACCATTCTGATATTATTGATTTTCTCAGAGAAGAAGTAAGCAAACTCGTTACATTTGCTGTCTGAGAGCATTTCACTTGGAATGTGCCTTGGGGGGGTTGTAAGTCTCTCTATAGTAGCAAAAAGAGAGCGTGTGTTATTTATGTTGTTGTTTATAATATTTGAAAAGAAAGTCTGTCTAGCTTTGCTTAGTTCCACACTGAAAGCACAAAGGCTGTTTTTATAGTAATAATGGACTACAAGTTTTGTCTTACGCTACATGCACTCAGCTTTTCTGCATTGTCTCTTCATATTCTGCACCGCTGTTGAGTTTCTCCAAGGTGATTTTTGCCTGCCATTCTTCTTCCTGACTTTCACCGGGTTAGGTGTTCGGAGCAGACACCGCCTGGGAAGACACTGTTTATACTTTCAGATTGTAAAATCTCATCAAGATGTAAGGCGTAGCCCAACCTGTAGCTCTGCAGATGTCTGAAAGAGAGGCACCAATTAGGCAGTGCCCAAGAGGAAACTACGCTCCCAATAAAATAAGCCTGTACCCTTCAGCGGACAGGGCAAATTCTTGTAACGATATGGCAAAAAGATGGCATCAAGGATGCTGTGAGTGAGCCCCTGTTTGGAAAATAGCCTTCCCTTTCTGCTGACTTCCAAAACAGACAAAGAGCTTATCAAATATTTAAAATTCTGAGTACGGTCCAGGAAGGTACACAACAAGAGTTGGGTCAATACTAGGAAGGAGGTTCACTACCTGATCTCGAAAGGCACCTATTGGATCCCCAACCCTCTTGAGCGTGATCAGGAGGGCTGTCGCCTGAGAGAGGGCACTAAGCTCGACTGTTACGAGGCTCAAAGGGAGGCTTCTGTGGTCCAAAAGAACATCAGAAATGTCAGAAGAGGGAACGAGGCAAGACCTAGGTGGGCTACGCCTCCTAGTGCCTCTGAGGAATCTGAGGTTGTGCTTCCCCACAGATTACCCATCCAGTAAGACGTGGTTAGCCAAAATACCACAATTAACAATGGGATGTAACCTAGGAGGCCGTTGAGCTTCATAGAACCAAACCCATATCAACTGAACCACCTAGGGGTGGAACCACCAATCCCCACACCAAGTAACCTGCCGTCGAGCAGAACTGCTGCATGGTTAAGGTTACCGAGATGTGAGAAAGGCAGAGACCTGAGTCTCAGTTGGTTCCAGGTAGAGAAAGGTGACAGGCGAGCTGCAGCATGCGGTGAACGTGTAAACACCATGGTGGTTGACAAACGCCACCGCTGCCATGCTGTCGGGTTGAACCAACACGTGCTTGCCCTAAACCAGAGGTCGAAAAACCTCAGCAGGGCGAGCAAAACTGTGAATAGGTCAAGGCAATCCATAGGACCAGAACAGCCTAACATTGCCAATTGTCAAGACAGCTGGGTATACGAATTCCGTCCTCCCTAAGTGGAAAAGGGCAGCTTCAATTACCCTTGTGAGGGTACGAGGTGACTGGGACGAACCTAAAAGGAAAGAACCTTGTACTGTAAGCCCACCCCTCGAAAACAGACCGCAGGACAGATCTGTGTAGAGGGAGAATGAAGTACTTGTACTTTAGGTCTAATTCCTGTATTTCTTTAAGAGCTATATAAATAAAAATTGAATTAAATTGAATTGAAATCGCCTACTGGCCTGTTTTGTCTTCCAAAATCAAACCCCTAGTGTCACTTCATTGACACAATGTCGAGTGAGTGACAGAAGGGGAATGTCAAATTAATGTCAGACATCTACTTTGCCTTTTTCATGCAAAAATCCTTGCCTTATACTGCCACCAGGATTACATTAATATCAAATCATATTGCATTGTATTATAATATATTAAATCAATATAAAATCAGTTAACACAAGTTTAATACTCTTAGTAAAACAAATGCTGCAATAAAGGTGCAAAGGATTTGCAGACATTGCATTTTGACTTTTTTCACATCACTTGCATTTAACTTTAGCAGTTAATGTAATTAATCACTGTACCTGGTTGCCTCAGTATGCAACAACGATCCAGGTAAGAAAATGACGCAAAGATAGGATTTATGGCTAAAAATACAATGATAAATGTATCCAGTGTTTACATGAGATGACCTCTGATGAAGTGGTCACTGTAAATACAGCCTGATACAGCCCCCGAAAAGTTGGCTAATTCGTATGAATTCATACAAAGTTAATCGTGCAAAGACGTACGATTATCATACAAAAAACTATAACAAAACCCGCCCCTAACCCCAGTGTCACAGGGGTCAATATACACTTGTATTTACAAATGCTATCTTATGGCAAATCATAAAAAATATGAATGTGGTCGTACTAATTCATACAAATTAGCCACCTCGTAATATACGTAAAATCACCTCGTAAAATACATACAAATGCCATGAGATAGCGTTTGTAAATATAAGTGTATAGATGGTTTCATCGGACCTTTAATGGTCTGACTACTCTCTAAACTGAACTCTGGAACAAATACAAAGCAAGTGTTTTGGTTTCCTAAAGACGAGGGGAGACGGCGATCATGAATCACTGCTATGTGAAGGGAGGTCGGCAGACGATCTGTAGTTAACATTTTATACATTATAGTACACATTTTACACAGTAACGTTACCTCAGTGTAGTTTTTTTATATGCTTTAGCTATAAAATATAAACCACGGTAATTTACTTGTTGTTTATTTTGCTTGTTATCAGAAATAGTCTACTCTAAGAGGACTCTATTGTTATTGATCCTTGCAGATTTTACTGGAAGTTATGTTTGTTCCACGAAAGCTGTTTGTTTATGTTGTTATTGCTGAAATCGTCTATATTGATGGCTGCCATTGTTTCCCCCCACCGGGGATGACACAATGTTAACAGACGTTTATGAAACAAAATTCACAAATTTCTCTTCCTTTTGGTTTTTCTTTCCTGACAGTATTCTGTAGAAGCATAGCCCAGAATTGTCTCCTTATTGGTTAGTGGATTTTATTGCACAACTACTTGCCCTTTAGTGGGGCGTTTCCCTAAGGGTGTGACGAACCATCAAAACTCATACAGTAAATCTGTATGAGTTTCTTTATTTTGTTAAACACAAAAGAAGATATTTTTTTGGTAACCACACAGTTGACGGTACAAATTGACTTCCATAGTAGGAAAACGTCTCAGTTTACATGTGTAACCCTGGTTCCCTGAAAAGAGTATGAAATGCTGTGTTTCCAAAGCGTTGCTATGGCAACGCAGCTTGAGTTCCCTCGAAAGGGAACATCTCAGTTTACGTATGTAACCCTGGTTCCCTAAGAAGGGAACGAGACGCTGCGTCTTCAAAACGTTGCTACGGTTGGTGACCCAGCTCTAGTTCCCTCAAAAGGGAACAAATACTTTGGAAGTCAATGTGTATCATCAACAAAATATATGAACTCATACAGGTTTAGAACAACATGAGGGTTAATGATTACATTTTCTTTTTGGGTGAACTATCCCTTTAATTCAATTCAATTTCAATTCAATTTTATTTATATAGCGCTTTTCACAATTGTTAATTGTTTCAAAACAGCTTTACATGAATAGATGTAGGGGAAAACAGAATAATCAATAGATAATATAAGATGTAGAATACAGCGGCTAAGAATAAACCGTACAAGCAAGCATAATAATAATGTAACGTTTACAGTAAAGTGCTAAGTTAAGCCAATGTTGGCTGACTCTCCCGGGGATGAACCCCCCCCCCCCCCTAGGAGAAAACCCCAATGGGAAAACTCCTAGGAGTAGAAAAACCCTTGAGAAAGATACATATATATTTATATAAATAAACACGATAGGGATATGAAACGGGTAAGCAGATTAAACTGGTTCTGCCGGTGGTTGTTGGTCGCGCATCGGCTGGGCATCACGTTGAAGGACAGCCAGTAGATCAGTGGTGTGATGACCTTCACAGCAGCAGGAACTGGGTCTGTTTGTCTTATTGTCCTCGGGGTCAAGGATGAAACAAGGAAAGAGAAACAGAATCCTAGGCATAAAAAATAAGTTTGGTTCTGGTTGGTTGTCAGTTTAGGTCATGGGTCGGTAGGGAATTTTTTTTCCAGTGGCAGCAAGGGATAGGTAGGAAATTGTTAAATATTTAAATTGAATAGCGGATATATTTAAGGTGACTTTGGCTATATTTCATGTTTGTCTCGCGCAGCGCAGAGCCACGTCTCTACGGTTTATCTCTTTTTAATGGAGTGTGTGTGTGTGTGTGTGTGTGTGTGTGTGTGTGTGTGTGTGTGTGTGTGTGTGTGTGTGTGTGAGAGAGAGAGAGAGAGAGAGAGAGAGAGAGAGTGAGAGATTTTCACTGGCCAAATTTTTGTTGCTGGTAAAATAAATGTATATGATTAAACTTGACTTTGTGTCACGTTCCTATCTGTGTCCATTGCATGTTTTGAGTTTCACCTTCCTAGATTAGTTATCCTCTGTTAGTTAGTCATCATCCTCTGTTCATCTGTCTAATTGTCAACACCTGTTTATCATTAATTATCTAGTTTAGAGCCCTATTTAAGTTGTGCTTGTTTCAGTCTTCCTTGTCTGGTCTCAGTTGTGTTAGTTAGCAAAGTGTGTTCATGCTGTCTTGTGAATTCATCCTGCTTTTGAAAGTAAAGTTTATGTTATTTGGAAACTACTTGTCTTCTTCTTCTTACCACACACACGGTTGTGACACTTTGGCATCCTAAAATGACTTTAATACGAGCAAATTTACCTTCTAAATTAGATGCAGACTGAATTTCAAATGCAGTCTGACTACCCAAATTAAGACAACATTTACTAGCTGGTATATCAGTATAGATCAGGCCCGGATTGGCCATAGGGAGAACCGGGAGGATTCCCGGTGGGCCGGTCTGTTTATTTTTTTTGGCCACGAGGGCCGGTGTTGTCATGCCACCGGGATGACGCGTATTTGCGGAGGAGAGATGTCCCCGCCGCTTTATGCACAAGTTGATTGTGTCCCGAGTCCCGACCACTTATTGGAAGAATCCTTGCATTAGGGTTCATTGACATCTAAAACGCATGGGAAACGCAGGACGTGCCACTGTCTTCTGGTTTTCAAAGCGCTTACTTGAACACGAGTTTTGTTTCAGACGCGTCTATATTGATTGCGCTTGCCGGCCGCGCGTCTATATTTAAAATAAACTTGAGCGCGTCTTTTGAGTGCGCTTGCCGGCCGCGCGTCTATTATATTTTAAATAAACTTGAGCGCGTCTTTTGAGTGCGCTTGCCGGCCGCGCGTCTATATTTTAAATAAACTTGATCGCGTCTTTTGAGTGCGCTTGCCGGCCGCGCGTCTATTATATTTTAAATAAACTTGAGCGCGTCTTAATACAAACGGGCTGGCCTCTAAACGTATTTTTTTTATCCAAGTAATAGATGAATTCTCCATGAATAGTCATTATTCATCGTTTATTGCAAGAGGAACAAAAATCTATTTGATGCAAAACTCATTAGTTTCAAAAGTATATCCATTATGTTTTCTTTTTTTTTAACACAATGTAGGCCTACGTTATTTAGCAATAGACATGATCTAAGTACTAAAAAGATACAGATTATTTCCATTTGTTTCCAATGCATAGGCCTACTTGATAAATCTTGCTTGTGTATTGTATATCAGGGGTTTCCAAACGTTATCAACCCAACAGTTAATCTCAAGACTCACCATTTTTTAGAAATAGAAATATAGAGGAAAATACAAACACATTTGTTTCCTTTAGTTTTTGAATAAGTTTACTTTAGTAATATTATGGTCTTATGGTAGGGCTGCATAATTATGGCAAAAATTATAACTGTTTACTGAAATTATATATTTGAAAAATACAGTGAATTGCAAGGCTGCAGAGAACAGTGCACTACTGCAGACTTATACTACTGAGGGTTTAAAGATATTATTTTAATAGTCAGTCGTGAACTAAAGTTGGCCGGTCTAAGGCATGAAACTCCAGGGCTGAAAATGAGTCCCACTCCGGCCCTGGTATAGATCATATCATATATTTAGGTGCATGAAAAACATGCTAGTAAGTAAGGCATTAATAGACTAACTTTTAATGAATATATTAAAAGTAGAGCAGGGGTGTAGAAGAAACACTAATTCTAAAATGAAAAGATAAACACAAAACCCCTCGACAACCACTTTAAATATTTATTAACAACAGCAGTAAATACTGTCAAGATATGTACATTAATTTTACTGTCATGCAGATGTATTTTATAAGCTTGATCATGGTTTCTGGTTAAAGTGATTTAAGACTTTTAATGACAAATGTCAAGAGGACATTACTGTTACATTAAAATGATGCGCGAACCTCTCAGCTGGCGAGTTTCCTTTGATTTCGTGTGCATTCAGGTGAGATTGTGAGTGTGCACGCAATTTATATCTCTTCAATCACTTCCATGCAATTGTTTTATCTTTCCCGAAGTGTGTATGCACTCAGACTGCGTCCTCTTGTGCATTCGCAAATCCATCAGCTCTTGCGCGCTCTCTGGAAGGTGCTGATCGCGTGCACGTCTCTCAACAAACGGTCTCTTGCTGCCTTCACGTGCTATGGAAATTACAGTTGTGTTCAAAATTATTCAACCCCAACTGAAATTGATTGTGTTGGCCGGTTTGACATTGATTTTGATCATTCAGTCATCCTGCTTACAATTACATCAAAGAGGCATGTGTAGGTCAGACAAATATAACATAACATTTATAATGAAATAACCACAAATGTCTTTTCTGTGCTCACATCATTATCAGTTTTATTCATCCCCCCAAGTGACATTCAATCTTAGTACTTAGTACAACATCCTTTTACAGTTAAAACAGCTTTTAAACGTGAAGCATAGCTTGACACAAGTGTCTTGCAGCGATCTACGGGTATCTTCGCCCATTCATCATGGGCAAAAGCCTCCAGTTCAGTCACATTCTTAGGCTTGCGCACTGCAACTGCTTTCTTTAAGTCCCACCAGAGGTTCTCGATCGGATTTAAGTCTGGTGACTGCGATGGCCACTTCAAAATGTTCCAGCCTTTTTTCTGCAACCATGCTCTAGTGGATTTGGAGGTATGCTTGGGATCATTGTCCTGTTGAAAGGTCCAACGTCTCCCAAGCCTCAGGTTTGTGACGGACTGCAACACATTGTCATCCAATATCTCCTGGTACTGAAGAGAATTCATGGTACCTTGCACACGCTGAAGTTTCCCTGTACCTGCAGAAGCAAAACAGCCCCAAAGCATGATTGACCCCCCACCATGCTTCACAGTAGGCAAGGTGTTCTTTTCTTCATAGGCCTTGTTTTTCCTTCTCCAAACATAACGTTGATCCATGGGCCCAAACAGTTCTAATTTTCCACAGAACACTATCCCAAAACTTCTGTGGTTTGTCCACATGACTTTTGGCATACTGCAGTCGACTCTTCATATTCTTTGGACACAGCAAGGGGGTGCGCCTGGGAGTTCTGGCATGGAGGCCTTCAGTACGCAGGGTGTGCCGTATTGTCTGAGCAGAAACTTCAGTACCCACATCTGACAAATCTTTTCTCAGTTCCTCAGCAGTCACACGGGGACTTTTTTCCACTCTACGCTTCAGATAGCGCACAGCAGTCGCAGTTAGCATCTTTTTTCTGCCACGACCAGGAAGCGTTTCAACAGTGCCCTTTGCTTTGAATTTGCGAATGATGCTTCCTATGGTGTCTCTTGGTATGTTTAACATCTTTGCAATCTTCTTATAGCCATTGCCCTTCCTGTGAAGATTAATCACCTCTTCTCTTGTCTTCCTGGACCATTCTTTTGACTTCACCATGTTTGTAACCACACCAGTAAATGTTTAGAAGGAGTTGAGTATCACAGTCATTTTAAAGCTGCCTAATTGGTGCTTATTAGGCTTTATTGCTGTTCCCTGACATCCATAGGTGTTTTCAATACCTGATTGAAAACACTTCAATGAACCTCTGTTCTTCAGAGTGGTAGTTCTTTAAGGGGTTGAATAATTGTGTCAATGAAGAATTCACAAAAGAAACATTTACTACTATATTACAAAACCAATTGATGTCATTTTAGTTGCATATGGTTCTTTAAGAAGTCATTGTAGGATTTCATTCTGAATACAATTACAAATGTACACTAAATTCCCTAAAACCCTTAACAGCATTGGGGGTTGAATAATTTTGAACACAACTGTATCGTAAATACCAAAAGCCGACGTGGAAAATGCACATGAACACCCCCTCATGTGGTATTTTCTACTGGGCAACTCGTAGAATATTTTGATGCAGGAGTTGCCGAGATGAGATAACCTTTGACCTTTGAAAATGGTGGAGAGCAACAGAAGAGCAGTGAATGATAAACATTGTACACTACTAAATGTTTTTTGCTACTGTTAGCACATAGTTTTTGTAGCCTATACAATGTTGTGTCATTGACAATTGTAATACAATGCGTTAACACTCAGTGTCAGTTTTAAAAATACTGTTTTGTTTTGTGTTACCTACCAGCTAGCAGATGCTAGCTAGCAGTCAATAGGAGCGTCCTAGTAATGAGCGATCAGGCAATTTACTCACGTGAATGTATTTTCCCTAAAGTCCGACAACAAAAAGTTTGTTCTTTCACTGGTAAATACCAGTTTACAACTGGAAAATTATTTTTTCCCATAGCACGTGAAGGCAGCATCTGTACGTTGCGCTGGGTGCAGAGTGCTCATGGAAGTTGTAGTTTCCCAGTGTTGCATTGCGTATTGTTTATCATTTCGCATAACTTTTAAGAAAACTACAATTAAAAAATTATATTCAACCTGCCAAAGTGTCTAGTGGGATTAGTTGTCTTACCCGCCATGGCCGAAATCTACCCGCATTTGGCTGGTGTTAATGTCAAGCCCTGGTCATAATACCATAAATTCAAATATTATAATTCACTTACTTTAGGCAAACATGAGCCTTGGTTTGTGCTCTCTGGAAGAGAAAAGCCCACTTGCATATATCGTTGTTCAGCTTGTCTTTTTTGTTCTGTAAGTTACAACTTTCGGCGGGGCAAAAGATTACGTTGCTGTGCACAAAACAGCATCTCGAATGCACACCAAAAGTTACCAGTGCTTTTGTAAGTGACGACAACGATGTATGAATGATTGTGTTAACGACCGTATAGCATCGCTGGAGGACGTTGCATTGCGTGCTTTACAAAAACGGTGTTTTACTAAAAGGTAAATTATAGCTCGCCTCAAAGTTTTTCATTTGTGTATTTATTCTCCAAGCTCATAAAAAAAATTTTGGTCTTACATAAATTGGCAGGGTCGGTCGGAAACCGGATCCAAACAATTTTTTTATGCCCTATTAGCGTAGGGGCCGTTCACATGTAATGCAAGTGTCATACATTATAGAGGTTAAAGTCAACTCGGTTCCAGTCAGCTAAATATTGCGGCATAAGTATATTACCCAGTTGAGTTATGTGAATGCTTTGTTCTGGACAAACTAACTATTGCGGGATCAGTACATTTACTGGACATTTTATGAGAATGCTTTGTTAAAGAAGAATGTCTTAAGTTTAGGTTAAAAATTGACTTTAACTCTTTCCCCGCCATTGACGAGATATCTCGTCAATCAAGAGAAAACGCTTCCCCGCCAATGACGAGTATTTCGGCCCTTCCGCAACTTTTTAAAAACGGACGTATTGCCCTCTGGCAAGCTGCTGCATGTCCGTGTCTGTTTTAAAGATCGATCTGAATGGGATCTCTATGAAAAGTCTGTCACAAAAATTGAATTATCTCAGCTTTTTGCTCAAAATGTGGTGTTTTTGCAGAAACCTACCCATATTCAAAAGCTGATTACAAAAGAACTACTGAAGGTAGGATGAAACGTTTTTTTTGTTGTTGTTTGAAAGCAGAGGGTTTGTTCTTTCATTTGGTATATTGTATGTTTATATATTTGAAGAAGAACATTTTCTGGAAGGCATTAAACTTTTGTGAAAATCATGAAAAACGCTGGGGCTGGCTGCCAACTTTTTTTAAAAACGCTGGCGGTGAAAGAGTTAAGACAGTAGGAAAACAGGTTAAAGAACATTTCACACAAATGTATAATATGTAAAGAATAATTGATGATGGGCCGTTGAATTATCTGAAAATAATGCACACCAAATAATTCAAAGGGCCGGAGTCAATTATTCCGCTTATACCACGGTTTCCACAGACCTTGCTCTGGTGGTTATTTTAAGACATTTGACAGGTCAGGTGTGCATTTATTGAAAAATAATGCATACTTGTGGAACATCTCTCAATCAACCAGAATAAAGCATTCAACTGCCACGTGGTATAAAGACATTTTAGTATTTCTTCCTTGTTGAGAAGATGTGTGCTTTCAAGCAACCAGACTTTGTGCTCACTGACTGATACAGTAAAACAAGTAAAAAACAAAACAAAACAAAACAAAGGGATTACATTAAGGAAGGGGCCTGGGCCCGGTTGCATAAAGCACCTTAAGTTTTTTCCTTAAGTGTGACACTTAAGGGGTAAATTCCCCTTAACTTCTGTAAGATAATAATTAAAGAGTTTTGCATATAATCCCTTAAACGGTTCTCTTAGGTAAGGGTAATCTTTAAGTGTTTCAAGACAGTGACCCCGGTTTGTTGTTATAAAATACTATCGTTGCCATGGAGACACAACAGAAAAAACTTAAGGGTTTTTCTGCAACACCCTTAAGTTAAAAGGAAACAACTTAAGGGAAAATTACACTTAAGGTGCTTTATGCAACCGGGCCCTGAGCCTGATACCTTTTTTCATGCATTACATTTTTCAAACTTTAGTTAGTGTTAGAGCATAAATAATACCTGCAAAAGTTTAAAGCTCAAAATTCAATGCCAAACAATATATATTTTCTTTTCGAGGACTACAGAGAATGACTGGTTTGGACTACAGCACACTGGATATATGATGTCAATATAAGAGTTTTTTTGACTAACCTCTTCCCACAGAACTATGCCAGTCACCAGGTAAGCTAAGCTGCACAACACACTAAACCAGCTACACAATCACAACACAATAAACCAGCTACACAATCAGTAGTTACGTATTTCTGAAGGAGGGACTTCATAAAACAAGAAAGACAGCATGTTTTTAGGACAGTGAAATCTTGTAAATTGTGTGAAAAATACTTGCGCACCGTATCAAAGCTTAAAAAACACAGGAAAAACAGTTGCTTTGATAGCATAGAGCCCTGCGGCGAAGACTTTTTTGACCTGTACCATGAGATCACCCAGAAAACACTAGAGACAGTACTATTACTTTCAATGTAAACAGCAACTGTATAGCATCATGAAAAACACTCAATTATCTCAGTTTCATTCTCCTAAATGATCAATAAGTGTAAAAGACAGTGACTTTTACAGCCTGTGTTTATTGAATGTAAATCTTTTCCTCACTGACACAGTACTTACACATTCATGATATAGCAATTCCCAAAAGGATGGTGGGGTAAAGTTGCATTGTAATTGAGTGTATCCTGATGTTCACACATCAATCTTGTTCATGTGTCTGGGAACGTCAGGTGACAGGGAAAAGTCTGAGGTTTTTGTTTAGTCTGTCAACTCTTTTCTCCATCTGTGTGACAAACTTTTAATGGAAGAGGGTGAGAAACCTTAAATCAATCAATACTTGTTTAGAGTCGGGTAGTGGGACCCTGATGGTTTAGCAACTGCATATACCCCTTTATTATGACAATGGGTTTGAAATAAGCTCATGACCAAAATCGTAGTTACGTGGTCAGAATCCATCCAACATGGTAATATGTTTTTCTAGTATACTCACCCAAACGCATCTATAGCAGTCATATAAAGAACTGCAAAGGCTCACACATAGACAACTAAGCATATCTGTCATCAGTCTGTGGAAGACTTTCATAAACGTCTGGCACAGAGCAAGAGATCTTTACCCAACATCTGGGCAGCACTAAATGTGGCGTCCTGTCGCACTTATTCCAAATCTGCCAGGAGACAGAACAGCGCAGATGTGAAAGGAGATCGAGCGAGTACAGTTAGGAGGGTGTCCCGCAGCAACCGAGTTATGGCAACCCCACAGCCTCACAGTTTGAGGATATTTACAGCACTCCTTGGTTACAGTAATGTTTTGAAATTATGTAGATGTTTCGTGGCCGTGCTAGAGTATCCCGTTGCCAAGCACAATCCTCAACCCGCTGCTCTGGAGGAGAGAACAGAGAACGCTGTTACATTCCTGCACCTCAAGTTCCCCAACGGAGAAATAAAATCCCCATATAAACAAGAGACCTCATGGTGTACTACAGCATGATAGGGACACTATATTTACAGCAGATATTTGGACGCTTTAGCAGGCTGGACGTTCTGGACGTTGTGCAATTGCACAATCCTGATGCAAAGCAAACGTTGGCGCTTTCAACAAACTTACTATACTTTATGAAACCAGGGCCTAAAAACCATTAGATATGTGAGATTATCTGACATAAAACTAACCAGAAAGTCTTTTCAGAGATCTTGACCTTCTCGACTCTATACCAAGGCACTCTGTTAAGGACTCTGGGTCTGTAATTTTAGGTGCTATATAGTGCCATTTTTAGACTATAGGTGACATACACAAAAAAAGATTGGCATGCCAGCGGGAAATGGAAAGATTTAGCTTATAAACTGTATACTGTCCCAGCAGGATTAACAGCAACACTGTATCATCAAAACCCAACAGCTGGAAGTTGTTGTTTGTTGAGGCAGTATGAATTAGTCTTAACAAAACTATTGATGAAAGTTAACGGTGTAGTGTTTTTGATGTAAAAACAACTATGCAGTGTGATAGCATATGATGCAGTTGTTTTCTTTAAGAACAGACTACAAAAAGTGTAGATAGATGCACGTGATGTTTCACTAGTCACGTATTAAGACTGAACATTAATGCATTCAAGTGAAATATATTAAAACGTCTGTAACAGTATCCTGTACCATACCGATAGATTTTCCTACATTAGTATTCATATAAACAGAAGTCACACTTTGTGCAAAAACCAGATTTTTTCCCCTGTGATCTCTCTGGAATCTATGGTATGATTAATTGAAAAGCTGGTCGACGGCATTCAAACATTCTGGAAAACCATCTGGAATTGAAATATTTTCACCCCTCTGGGTCGCGTGGCATGGCTTGACTCTGGTGGGCTACACCCCGTTCTGCTAGTATTTAAAGAGGGGCTCTCTACTCAGCACTCCACTACAATCCTGCAGTCTTACAGTGATCACAGGCACCCAAAAAGGCCAAAACAAACCAGTGGAGTGTGCATCTGTATGAGACTCTTTGAAGAAATGGCTGGAACAATATTCATCATTCTCTGCTTATTTATGCATGTGGTGAGTAAACACAAACTATATATTCATTTGTGCAATATTTAAGTACATTATATGTTCAGTATTGCTTTACATCACCTCTAAGGTTTAATAAGACACTTTGTTATTCGTACCTTAATATATAGCAATTAGTTTTTATTTCTTTTAATTCTTGTACATTTTTTAACTTTTTTTACATAGCATTCATGAAAGTTTTTCATTGCACACTGTATGACAATAAATGACTAACTTAGATTATGCTAGCAAGTGATGTATTAACCTATATAGATGTATTTGCAGTTGTGGATAAGGGCCTATTATACATAGGCACATAGCTATTAATGAAACTTGCATGTGTATGTGTTTGTGCTGTTGTCTATTTCGGGGGTGTGGTTAACATTCAGATTATTGGTCTTATTTATGGGTTCAATTCGTTTGAATAAGATGCACGTCTAGAAATGTAAGTCACTGTACTGACATGTTTGTAGCTATTTGTTTTTATAAAGCTCCAGTCTACTTTTTTCTACATAATATACAATTTCATTACCCACTTAATATTTACTTATACATACAGCTGCCCACTGGTATCACATTTAATAATTTTTTATTTGAAAGTACTTTATGCGACTGAAGTTAGGATTATAGCCAGGTAGTGTAATTTCAAAACATCACTGTATTGGTTAAATGTTGTTTGTATATAGTGAATATTGTCTCCCCCTTGTGGCAATAGTGAGAATGTCACATGGATTTCAGATTGATTTTTTGTATTAATTACTTCAACTACAAACAATCAAGGCATATAATTACCACAATGAATCAACAAGTATCCATCAGCTTTTAGGTGGAAATCACAAAAATACAAAATAAGAGAAATCACCCAACATTAAACAAATCATAGTAAGAGAAAAAACCCTAAAACAACAAATAAATAATAACTACACAATAGGAAAGCCTTACTCAAATTACCTTGTATTCATCAAAAAGTAAAATCAATTTAAGGGCTTTCTTGTTATTAACAATATTTAAGGATTTGTATACACGTTCAACCTCATTTAACTACTGATCAAAGTTGGCCTTTGACTTGTACCATCTACATTATAAAAAACTTTGCAAGACAGATCAAGAAATGGATAACCAAATGTAAATCTTTATTTTCCAAAAGCAATATATATATATTTTTATTATTATTATTAACTGTATTGGACAGTCCCCACCTGAATAATTACATTGTACCAACAAATTGTCTTTGACAAAGAAGTCATTTTTCAACTAAGAAATAAAAATCACTTGAGAGAAAGCTTCTAGAAATCATCCTGTACCAACACTATGTCATTATTTTATGCAGGCAGTGGGTCAAGATTGCTCCCAGCCCTGCAACTGCCCATCCGAGACCCCTTTATGCCCAGTAGGCACCAGTCTTGTGCTAGACGGCTGCAGCTGCTGTAAGGTGTGTGCCCGACAGGCAGGGGAGCCATGCTCCTCTCTGGAGCCGTGCGATCACCATAAGGACCTGTATTGTGATTACAGCATGCTCAGTGATATTGAGACAGGCATCTGCATGGGTGAGCTTATCATTTTTCTGTTGCCTTTTGAAATTATAAAAGTTATTTATTATAATAAACAACAACACACTGCTTATCTAAAAGTAGAGCTTGTGCATGTTTTGTCCACAAGGGGGCGTCTCTCATTGTCGAGAAACCCCCACGTGAGTTGGCATACAGTATGCTCATCATGTGCAACGACTGATGCGTGTCTTGCAGCTCAAGAAGGTCAAACTTGTGACCTTGGTGGTGTGATCTACCGCAGTGGAGAAACGTTTCAACCCAGCTGCAAGCATCAGTGTGTGTGCATGAATGGGGAGATTGGCTGTGTACCAACATGTGCCAGCAACATACGACTGCCTTCTCCAGACTGCCCCTACCCGCGACGTGTCCAGATCCCTGGCAGGTGCTGCGAGGAATGGGTGTGTGATCAGATCCCACAAGAAGACTCCTTCCAGTCAGCAATGGCTGGTAGGTCAATTGGCAAGTGAACCTTTTTCCTTGTCGCTTTGTAGTGCTAAGATATTTCATATTAAGCTTTGATCGTGTTTTTATGTTGGCTCTTTAAGACGGGGAGATCCTAGTAGGCTATAAGTCTCCTCCCCTTGTATTTCTTATCATTCCCAAAATCCTTAAACTAGTCACGCTGCTTTAAATATAAATATGCTCTACACATTCATTAATTTAAAATTCCCTTTCTCATATTTATCGTATAGCATATAGAGAGGTGTCCTCTCAGGGAGTCCAGCCTGAGAGCGCAAGGGACAACTGCATCGTTCAGACCACTGAATGGAGCGAGTGCTCTGCCACCTGTGGAATGGGCGTGTCCTCTCGGGTAACCAATGACAACGAGCGATGCCAGATGGAACGGCAGAGCCGCATCTGTATGATTCGTCCATGCAATGCTGAACTGGAGAAAGGCATCAAGGTAGGATGGGTTGAGAGAACCAAAAGACCCAAGCCTTTCTTTATTTATGTTTCACAGTATCAGATCGCAATTTCATAGTGCAATTTAAGCACGCATGCTATAGTGGAAACCATAGATATGTATAAAGGCTAGATGTCTTGCCCGCGATGCTGGCCAATTGAGTGGAACATCTTTACCACAGGCAGTTCGCTCACTCGTAGCATTGAGTTTTAATGGCGCAGGTACATTTGGATGACCATAACTTGCTTAATTTTTTACAGATTTTCAAATGGTCTGGTTTGTTAAAATGTCAGAGATGTACATATGACGCTGCATACTTAATGAATAATTTTCATGAATCATGTTAAAGCATCCAGAATTATAGCCAGGTTAATAAAGTTTGTAAGAAACCAAACCGTTTGAAAATTAAGCAGGTTATGGTCATTTGAAGGAACCTGCGCCATTGGACTCGGTAATACGGGTGAGCGGGCTGCCTGTGGTAAGATGGCCGCCAGGTGATGACGTTAGAGACTCCGCCGTAACACATCTTGCCTTTATACATAGCTGTGGTGGACACAACATCATAATGCAGACACAAAAATAATGCCATAATCTCTAGCTGTCAATAACCCAGCTAACTTAGATACAGTAGTTAGCTCAGTAAATTATTACGGACATAGACATAGATGCTGCATTGAGAGATTTGACCTGTTGCCATTTTGGGGTGGGCAACACTACAAACGTAAAAGTTCCTCATGATGAAAAATATTTTACTCATCTGAATGTTTCCAATGCTTTTCATACCTTACATAGATCATAAACCATTTATATAAAAAAATGTGAACATTATTGTGAATGTTTATCCAGAAAACCCTCAGCTTACCAGTTCACTTGCCCTACACAATATGGCGGCGACATTAACATATGATTCAGTGGCCACTGCGTCCCAGTTTGGTCAACTAACTTTTCTAAATAGTATTCGAAATATAAATTAGTACCTTCCAAATGGTCGTATGTTAAAATGAGTATCCTTAAAGTACTCAGATGGTCTACTGCATGCTTCCAAAACTTCCGAAAATGTAGATCCATGCACACTCTAATGGCTGATGAGTTTGTTGCACTCCACAGAATGAATAAATCAAATCAGTGATGCGTCATCCCATTTATTTTTGTAGAAGCGCTCTGAACGGAAAAGCGCCCGACATCATTCACGTTTTTTCCATTGTCTTTTCCAGGACAACTGCCTTGGTGATTGCCTAGCAACTTTTTTACAGTCCATCAACATAAGCCTTGCATTTCCAAGCATTTAAAACGCGTTTGGTGTGATCGGCCCCTTAATGATCACAGTGTTGTCTATGCAACAACGTCACATGTTAGCATGTCTCAGAACTTGCACCCTCTTTTTACTACGCACAAAATGTATATACATTTTCCCATAGCAAAAACACTACATACTTTCATGTCATAGTATCAGTAATCGACCATTCATGTTTCAGTCTATCTCCTTGAGGGCTTGTTAGTTATAGCCAAAGTAATGTAAGTAAATTAAATAAGTTTTATTGGATGAAATGTCTGCGTAAAGTGTTAGTGTCCATATGTACCGTAGAGTGAGAGTACTTATGTTATTGACCCTGTGGAAAAATGTGTTCTCAAATATTAAAATCTTATCTTGTCCTCCAAACAGAGAGGCAAGAAGTGTGTACGGACCCCAAAGAGCCAGAAAGGGATGCGTTTTGAGTTGTCTGGATGCCAGAGCGTAAGGGTGTATAAGCCGAAGTTTTGCGGGGTGTGTACAGATGGCCGCTGCTGCACGCCTCAGGCCACCATCACAAGCGAAGTGGAGTTTCGCTGTCCTGAGGGAGACACTTTCAGAAAAAAGATGATGTTCATAAAGACCTGCTCCTGTCATCATGACTGTCCCCGTGAGAACGATATCTTCCTCGCCTCAAACTCTCGGAGAATGATTGGCGACTATGATAATGACATGTGAGGAGGCTTTCAGTGTAACACACACTATTTAGTAGATGCTCACACACACACACACACACACACACACACACACACACACACACACACACACACAACTATGTTCGGAATAGCATACCATCATATTATTACTTCTTTTGCAGTATACAGTACAGTATAACTTTTCCGTATCCATGAAATACACATATGACCTACATCTGCCAAAATGGGCAACTTACTAGCAGAGTATACTGCACTGTGTGCAATGCATTATTAGGTTTCAAGATAACTTGACAACACTTGTACATGTAACATGATGAGGTAATGTGACAACAATGTACTACTGTTTACACCGTTATTGTTGTTGCGTAATATTTACTACTCTTTTTATAAATATTTTTTTAAACAATAGTAGAGAGTATACAGTACATACATACTGCATAGTATTCTGAAGTAGTAAGATTGTTTTCTATTCCAAACATAGTGACTGACAATCATGCACCTGAGGCAGCTTCCTGTTTTTACTGGACCCTAAAATTCTTACTTCCTGTGAGCATAAAATAACTCGAATGTTTGATATGATGTGGACCTTGACTATGGCTCCACAAACATTTTCTTCTCTCTCTCTCTCTCTTTTTTGTGATGCTCTGAAGTCATCTTGCTGTTTGACTGGTCATGCATATAGGCTACAGCAGACCTAAAGCACTGAAAACTATGACATTTTGGACATGCCGTTCAAATATATGAGGTTGTTTCAAGAACTTTTTTTGGGAACAAATCGAAATGACAGTAATGTAATCATACAGTTTATATGTACATTTTATATGCTTCATTTGTAAATTGTCATTGGGTCATGACTATTTAGGATTATTATGTTGTTGTTTTTTGCGAGGAGGAATCATGTTTGACAACTGACCTTAATGACTCACTCTGAGTTCAAAGTTTAATTGAACCCTAGCATAAAATGAGTCCCAAAGTTTTTTTGGGAAATACAAATTCCACTACAAATGAGGCTCATATAATGAGATACAGTCAATTATATTACTGTTTATTTAATAAATAAATAAATGAATGGAAAATAATTTCACAATGACGAATACACCTTGTGTAAATACTGTAAGAAGACTGTGTACAGCTTGTACTAATTTATGTAACTGTTGTTTAACTCTTAAATGTAGTTTTGTATTTGTACTGTAATACTCTGTGTTCATTGTACTCACATGGCAATGATACCGGTGAGTTCTTTTCTGATGCACTTTTATTTGTTTTTCCAATAAAGAAATTCTATTTTTTACATATACGTGCATTACTTCTTTAATAAAACCGTTAGGACCAGGATTTTTGTGGTGTAAAATCATACTATAAAGGCTGAGCTTTCTTATGAATCTCTTGCCAGACCTGAAGGCCAATGTTAGGCAGTAGACTACACACAGAAGGTTGCATACTGAGAGTGATTATTTTTTCAGAAATCAAGCATGTACATTATTTGTAGATAAAGGGTAAAATCTGCGTTCAACGTATCGATCTGTCTACCTAATGCAGCTCATTGCTGCATTTCATTGTGTTAGTGAGGTTGGCTTTACAGGCAGACAGCCAGTTTCAGCTCATCTGCAATGTGGGTGTTTTATTGCAGCTGATGACTTATTGTATCTGACAAAACTTGGGAATATTAGTAAAGTCTGATATTTCTGTCTTATCTGAAAAGTCGTAATTTTTTTGGTCCCTGAGGGTGTTCTTTCTAAACTTTATAACCCTTTGTTAGCCCCTGGTTAAAGGTGCTCTAAGCGAAATCACGCGTTTTAGACCATAAAACATTTTTTGTTATATACAGCAAACATCTCCTCACTATCCGCTTGCTGCCTGTCTGCTGCTCAAACTGTAAAAAAATGCGATTTAACGCCTATGCTCCACAAACTGCAATAAAAACAAAGTGGCCAAACCTACCACCAGAAACAATAACAAAGTGTTCCAGCCAATAAACGACCAGAAGGATTTGAGGGTGGGGTTGGGCGAGTTCATGAAAACACGTAAGGGAGGGGGAGGAGTTAGCTACGCTCCGTTTGTTTGAAAGCAGTTCAAACATCAACAAAAAGTAACTTCACACAGATTTGCTTAGAGCGCCTTTTAAGGCCACTTAACCCTTTATTAAACTATTACTACAAACTTGTCGGAGTGAGTTTGACACACTGTGTATGACTTCATTAGCTGGAGTGAAAAACAGTATGTAGACGCTTGTTCTACACTACATGGGCGTCGGAATGTGGTGTGCTAAGACCCGACCACTTTTCAAGACCAATTGGACCCACCCATTTTTTCTCTAATAGAGGGTATGCACATGACGTCACCGTCGGCAAGAGGGACTGTGGTTACGCCCACTGAGTGGCAAAAGACAGAGTGGCAGCATTTGAGTACAGCGTGACATCGACGAAAACACTGTGAAAACGTGTCGAAATGGGAAAATGAATTCTGAGCTATCGTTTTACAGACTGACCAAAAACACAGAAAGGAGAAGTAAATTGATCGTTCATGCCAACGTCCACAAACCACAGGTGGGTTGATAAGTTGCTAGGGTCACTATCAAGCAGAGGTTTTACTTTCTACTTAAACGTATTTTTTAAAAGTATTTGTATTTTATCCGTGTTTTTCTTCTAAAAATATACATTCCAAAGCATATTATCATAATTTTACTCTATTACATTTCATAAATAATACATTTTTGTTTTACATTTAATATTTAAGTACATTAACATACTTTTACTCAAGTAAAATTACACAATTTAAATGTAATTAGGTATTAAATAAATTTTAATATGCAATATTAAAAAATACACAGTATGATTATATGCTTTAGAATGTAGTGAAGTAATGTTTTTCCCAATACAAACGACCAAATAAAGCACAGATGCTTGTAAAATGTAACTAATGTAACTTGTCCAACTCTGCTTTCAAGTCCAACTAAATTCAATTTAAGCTGATAATAGTGAGTTTTACTGGCATTTTCGCAGCACCCGCTATGAAAACCAGCCATTTTGTTTCACGTTTGCCACTCAACAGCGCGAGTTCCGGCGTGGTCACGTGGAAAAGTGACGTCAATGCATACCCTCATTATATACGTAGACACCTCATGACGTGCTGGAACGCATCAAGCGTCGGCGCCATATTGGATGGGTCTCCTCACTATACGATAGCACCAGAGTCAATGGGAATTAATGGAAAGAAAGCATACTATGGCCGTATTTTGTGCAGCTTACGGTTGCAAAAACCGGCGCAATATTGATTCCAGATCACATGGGATTACATTTGACAAGTAAGATTGAACAATGATTTTGGTTATTTTACGTTATTATTTATAATATTATGTCAATGTTCAGCAGGAACTGGTACTCTCTCTCATGATCTCTCGCTGTTTTATCTTCACATTTGAAGGTTTCCCAGTGATGCAGGCATGAGGAGGCAATCAGAAGTTGCTATAAAACGGGAGGGTTTTGTTGTGACAGAGTCGTCAAAGCTCTGCAAAGAGTATAGAAGAACAAGAGGGGAAACTCTGATTCGTTTTTAGCAACAGCCACTAGATGGCGCTTCAGTAGCGCGGCCGCTATTTGGAATGAAAATTCTCACAGCCAATTCATTCTCAATTCATTCATATTAAAATTAATTTAATACCTAATTACATAAAATACCTAATTACGTAAAAATTACATAAAAATTGTGTACTAAAGTACTTTTTAAGTAAAAGTAAAAAAGTAGATGTTTAATAATGTTCTTAAATATAAACCAAAAACTTGAAATTATGAAATGTAGTGGAGTAAAAATTATAATAATATGCTTTGAAATATAAGTTTTCCAAAGAAAAACACTGATAAAATACAGATACTTGAAAATTTACTTTTATGTAGAAAGTAAAATACTTAAGTAGTGTCTGCCTTTTCAATGTGTGACAGCGTCCTGTGTCATAACTAAATCTCTGTCGCTTATAACAACTCAAACCGTGTGAAAATCCGGTAAAAATTAGAGGAGTTAAGATTATTCCTCATTAGAAAAGAATGCAAGAGCGCACTGGAGACCCATCCAAGATGGCGGCCGCGCGATACGTCAGCTCTTTAGGCAGCTCAGTCTACGAGATGTCTACGTTTATAATGTCTATGGTCCATTCTCCATTTGACTTCGGCGCTGCTGCTTTCTCAAATCCATTCGGTTCTGGCTAGAGGGGATACAGCTGCGGCAAAATCTCGCGAAATGTTAGGTTTGGGGTAGGATTTAGGATGGAAACAGCGCTCAACCGGAGAGTTTTCACGAGATTTTGGCCGTATCTGTACCCCTTCTAGCCACAACCAATTTTTGGGGGGGGGTTCAAATATAAACATTTTCTGGGTTTCTTTAACCCGGCTGGGTTTGTCCTTTTTTGGCCCAACGCTGGGTTGAAAAATAACCCAGCATTTTTAGAGTTAGGGTATATGATAATAATGATAAAAACTTTACTATATTTAAAACTATGGCAAGTATTAGCTCATGGGTGTTGTCACAATGCATAAAATATATCACTTTTTAACGCAGTTCTCAGGCTTTTGGGATTTGTTTTATTTTAGTCCATGTGTATCCAGTTCAAGAGCACGTTGATAGTTAATAAATAAACCCTGTTTGGATTTCATCATGCAATATTTTGTTTGCCAACCCAGATTTTGAACCACTAATCCATACCACCCACACCTCCAAGAGAAATCGTGATTTGAACACTGTGCGCGAATGACCACCAGCAAAAAAAAGCCGTGACGTGACGCTTATCACAGAAAACCCCACCGACCGGAGCTGCATCAGGGACAGCGCTTTTCTCTCGCCTCAGGTAAACGTACCGCCTGTGATTCATGACAACGATCATGTCAATTCCTCCACATTTCATTACAGTAAAGGAGCGAAGAATGATGTAAGTGTGATGTCGATTGACAGATAATGTTGCTATAGTTACAGCACTGAACGATCCTAGCCGCTCGAGCTGTCAACGGGTAGATTACACAGATTTAAATAAAACAGATCGAATAAGATCCAGTTGGTTTAGTGATGGAAAAGCGCTAGAGATCCTTTCTAACTGGTAGCACGTTATTTTTATATAATTTGGCAATAAAGCTTAAGGCACATTTTATATGATTATTATTCGTGCTGCAGTAAAAAAAATCTTCCCCATCTCTTTCTCTTCGTCTGTTTTTTGTAAATACCGTATGTAATAGCCTATGTGTCACATGTAAAATTTAAGTATGGTCTTAAAAAGCAAATATAAAAGCCATAATCTTTATTAGGCGCTATATAAATAGTACTTATTATTATTATTATTATTAGAAACAGCTGGTTTTTGGGGACGTGGTCAATGGGATCTCCTGTGCATTTATTCATGGTCAGTATGATCTCCTGTCCATGTATGGGTGCAGCGATTAGTAGGATCTCTTGTGCATTGGTGCAGATCAGTAGGATCTGTTATGCATGGGTGCTGTGGTCACTATGATCTCTTAAGTTGTTCTTATGTGCAATGTCAGTAGGATCTCTTGTGCATGGGTGCTGTGGTGAGTAGGATCTTTTTTGTTCATATGTGCAACGTCAGTAGGATCTCTCTTGTGCATTGGTGCAAGTCAGTATGAGTTATGCTGATGCTGGATTAAACATACATTTCATTTATAAAATGTCAAGTAAAATAAAAACTACTGTGTTTTGCTCAAGTTTGGGGACCTCTATATTATTTAATTATTAACTGGGCACCAACACGCTACTAAAGCAGCTCAACCAGGCCTCATCTTCATTTTTGCATATTCACACTTCACAGCACCCTTAATTTGTCACAAGCAGCTTATTTCAGAATATACTTTTGTGTGTGATATGTGACTAGATATGCATTGCTGACCAGTCTCTTCTCTCTCTCTCTCTCTCTCTTTCTCTGTCACATCCTGGACTGAAACATCTTTCATGACTGTCGATGTCTTTGGAAATGGTCTGATGTGATTTGTGGTGAGTATGTCACATTACTTTCATTCTGAGATTTGGAAAAAACTCATGTAGTCAAAGAACCTTATATTTGTTCAACAAATATGATACTGTCTGCTTTTATCTTTAATGTAATCGTAACATTATTGGTTTTTGACGTGTACTGAGTGTACAGTCCAACAATAAAACTGTAAACAGTAGTATATTCATGACTGGTGGGGGGGGAGCAACTAGGTTAAGAACTGTGAGAGTGTATTTGAATTCACAACAAAATCCGAGTACCAAAATATTTGCTTACATCATAAGCCTTTTAGCATGAAAAAAATCTTTGAATTGAGTCTGTCAAGGCGGCTTGTGGGAAAGCTGGAAAAGGTGTTTACATGTTATGACCTTGACTTGTTACAGTAAAGGGTGTTTACATAACTTTAAATTACTAACTCTATTGTTATAAATGTTTTGGGTGGGGTATTGGGGAGGGGGAACGTCTCCCTCAGTGTCTGTAGGGGTTATTCTAAATTAGAAATTTTTAAGGCTGCATTTTTGGACACCTATATCACATTATCAT
Source organism: Misgurnus anguillicaudatus (assembly GCF_027580225.2). NCBI lineage: Eukaryota > Metazoa > Chordata > Actinopteri > Cypriniformes > Cobitidae > Misgurnus > Misgurnus anguillicaudatus. Next base: position 1,181,751 of record NC_073356.2, on the reverse strand, counting down.
TTATTGAGTCACAGATAAGGGATTTTATGAATATAAGAGTTTGAAAGAACAGACTCACAAAAATGCTGGGTCAAAAAGGGGCGAACTCTGCCTGTTGATTTCTATTTTAACCTATGATAGGTTGTTTCAACCCCAAATCCTGTTTTAATTAAAAATATTAATAAATATATGCTTCATATACATTTTCTTATGTAATATATATATTGAACTACAAATACAGAAAGTGCTGGCCCTTTGTGTAGTTTTATTGACTATCAGCAGATAGCAGCAGTGAGTCAGCTGCATGTGTAAATGAAGGAACAGGTGGTCACTAGCTTTGAGCTCTGGATTAATAACATGCAAACAGCACAGCCAGTCAGAATAACATCATCCTAGGAGGAGCATGGTGAAAAACACTGAGCATGTCCAGAGGATGTTTTGCATCAGCCATATTTTCAATGATATTGTATAATAACAATTTAAGATAATCTTAACTTTAATTATAAATAAAAATTTTATAAATAAAAACTTAGCTTATTAGCTCATAATTTTTTTTATCTTCATGTTTCAATTTACATTAAAAAGGTTTCTGTTTGGATGCCAGGAAAAACCTTTGCCTTTAAAGATATTTGATAAAGTAGCATCTTCCTAGTTTTATATTGGTTGTGCCACCTGACACAGGAAGTGTACCAGCCTACCCATTACATTAAAGTAGCTATTTTCAGTGTTTCAGCGAGATCTAGTCTTTTTATTCACCCATAAGGATCACTTGAGGGCCTCTGAATGATGTAACATCGTGTTTACTGTTTATACTTATAACTTCTAAATAAAAGGCCCATCATTGTGGTTGTACCACCCTGACATTTGAAAACATCTAAATTGTTGTACAGAAGTTTTCCAGTTATCTTAACATTCCAACAGCTAATGATATTTGTAAAATGTGATTTATAGGAAAGAGCTTGAACATAAAACAATGCCGAAGTGTTTTAATTTGAATTTTTTATCATTTTTAATCGTTGTCTTTAATAGTTGGATTCGGCCGAATACTGGGCTTTTTAACGGGATTCGGATCTTAGATTTTTTTTCCACCGAAACCTAGGCTTGCTGGTTGACGTCACGCGGCCGTTGATTACACACATCGGGTGCTGATGTGGAGATAAGCTTTTTATTTCGGTGAGCCTTAGGGGCAGTTCACATTTCATAGACGCACCTGGAAAAAACGAACGCGTTGTACCGCATCGCTTTCATTATGCATAGGCTTATGGTAATTGTCAAAATAGTTTTTCCCACATGTCATCCTGGCATAATGTTGCCTATCCTTTTATAAAATGAAAAATACACTGTGGACGTTGTTTACTTCATTAATGTGTTTTACTGTGTTAATAGAATAAGGATGCGGGAAGGATTCTGTCAGGAATTGGACAAGAAGAGAACCCAAATGCAGATGTGACAGGGACAAAATAATTTATTAAACAAAACTGAAAACAAAACCCACGAGGGGGCAAACAAAACAGGGCAAATACTAAACTACACAAAACTACACTTAACATAACATATTAACAAAACACTAAACTTAAGAAGGAGTCCGGGTGATTTTAGGGTAAATCCTGGGAAAAGCATGGCAGGTAGAGGCAAAACCCGGCTGGGGTTGCGCTGGCTGCGCACACGGCTCTGGACACGCTGGCTGCGCACTCGGCTCTGGACGCGCTGGCTGCTGCGTCGGCGGCTCTGGACGCGCTGGCTGCTGCGTCAGCGGCTCTGGACACGCTTGTGGCTGCGTCTGTCTGCGCTGGCTGCGCTGACGGCTGTGGCAGGGGCTGCGCCGGCTGAAATGGCTGGGCTGGCAGAGCAGGTAGCTGTGGCTGAACTACCGAAGGATGTGGTGAAGATGCCACCACTGCTTTCCTCCTCCTCCTCCTGTTCCTGGGTGCGGAAGGTACAGAGGGGACAACAGGAGTAGACGTGGGTGAGGCAGATGTGAGAGAAGCCCCGGGGTTTGGAGAGGCGGGAACGGAACTCACCAGCCTTATCGACCCCGTGATGAGACCCCTATGGCCGATAGCTGCGGGCCGACTGTCAGCTCCTCATCCCGGGACCGTTGCTGTCGGTCGAGACGGTCCACCATCTCCAAAAATGGCATTGAAATAAAACCTGCACGTTCCGAGACTGGAGGAGGATTGTCGAGGCCGGCCAGGAGGAATCTGTTGACCATCCGGTCAGAAAAGCAAGCCCTTCTGTCCAGGACCTTCTGGGCATAGCTCCGCAGAACAAGTCCCTTCTGTGGTGGAAAGGACCCCAACCCAGAACGTGACTCGGTGGTAAGGGCATTCCACCACTCTGGGTCCTCTGCCATAGTCCACTGGGTTCAGTTATGACGGGTTCGTACTGTCAGGAATTGGAGAACCCAAATGAGAACCCAAATGCAGACGTGACAGGGACAAAATAATTTATTAAACAAAACTGAAAACAAAACCCATGAGGGGGCAAACAAAACAGGGCAAATACTAAACTACACAAAACTACACTTAACATAACATATTAACAAAACACTAAACTTAAACTAGCACACACTACACTTAACTTGAACAAGAACAGGAACAGGAACACACTGGAAACAATGACTAGCAAGACCAACGTAGTAATAGGGCTTATTCGCAAACACCGGAAGTAGCTAATCGCGGCCATCTTGTTGACATGACGTCTGTCCTGCCCCTAGCCGCACGTAGATTTGAGTTGAGGGGAGCAGTAACCTAATAGCTTCATCTCGTCGGTATCAAGAGAAGATAAGCTTGATTGGTGTGGAACCATTCAAATAGACCCAATAGCCTTAAGTAAAGATCCGTCCTTATTGCCAGGCGTAACTTATCCGGATATTTATAACTATATCGTTCATACAGTATCCGCATACTACATACAAGCACTGAAGGGCCGTTCACATTATAACGATAACTATATTAGCGCCCACATCACCAAACAATACGTTTATGCTAATTCGCTCACGGTACTCGCGCAAATCACTTGCCTTTAATATTGCTTGTAATAAAAACTTTTGCAGATGTCCTCAACACGCTGCATTTCGCGTAACTATAAACAGAAGATCTAATAGTTTATGTAATCTCTTACCTTTTGGCATAACAGTTAGTTAATGTAATAGATTAAAAAGCATTATGTAGTCAATTTTCACAGCAACTGCAGGTAATCTTGTGTTATAAACCTCAGCAATGAGCTTCACTGTCTTTTAAGTGCTTGTGCACTTGAAGTTGAAATAGATTTTAATGCTATCAATGGTTTATCCTTCATCAGGTGGAAAAAATCAATCAGAAAGTGATCCCAATGATGTCGTTCATTGTATCTGTATTTATTAATAATAATTTAATAACTGTCTCAATTTATGGCAGCTTATTTGAAAGAGCAGTTTCAGCCACTGCTTACAGCTAACCATATGTGATCAAATTATGGGTACAGACTTGACTTTGCTGTGAGGCATATATCCCTAACGTTACCTGGTAAAATGATGGGGACAGACTTTGCTGTTGGGAGTCTCTCCTTCGCTGGTTCAACTCCTCTGTCTCCTTCCTTTCATGTTTTCTGACAGTCGTTGTCGCATAAAAACTAATTCTGGGGTTCTTTTTGCTGTTGTTAGAACAGCCGTGTATTACACCACACACCATCGCGTGGTTTAAATTACATCGATAATACCATGGATAATACCCACGCTGCCTCGCTTGTCAATTGACAGACTGACAGTTCTATGTCAACAACATGGCCGCCGCGAACATTGATGACGTAGATCGAATAACTCGTATACAGACGAACCCGTACTGGACAACAAACACAAGGACTCTTAAATAGGGAGAAAGTAAATTACAAACACCTTGAAATAATCACAAGTAAGGGATTGGGGAAAAAGTGACGAGACCCGGGAAATGCGTGGTCAGAATAAGCCAATACTAAAACCACACATCTCCCACATAAAACATATGTACTGTCAGAACCCTGCCATGCTAAACTAGATCTAAATACAAACAAGGATCTGGCAGGATTCTGACAGGATTCGATATTCAGATTCGGCCAAATCTTAAACAGTGGATTCGGTATTCGGACAAACCCAAAAAATCTGGATTCGGTGCATCCCTGATGTATGGTCTCAGGAAGTCTTGGAGGCTGGTGGAATTCTTGGAAAATTATAATTGAATAGCTTTTACTGATAAAAACCCCTTTAAAACAACTAAAATTAATTATTAGTTAGACATTCTCTTTAGGCCAGTGAATTTAGTTGTAATAATTTGAAAAAAACAACAACTTTTGCCACATCTTTGGTATCTTTAACCAACAAAATTTTTGGTTTAATATGAGTGATTCTTGATTGTATAATAGTAGTAATTATAAAAATATGTTTTCCGTGTGCATATTTTATATAGACGGTTTCATCCGACGCACGTGCACTGACGCGATACACGTCTGGATTCGAACTTTACTTCCGGTTTCGTTTTATTAATGGTCTGAGTAGTTGCTAAACTGATCTCTTGAACAAATGCCTCGTCGAAAATAACAAATGTTTTGGTTTCCTAGGTAATCTATGTTTTGTTTTTTGCTTGTTATATAAATAAACTACGTTTAAAGAACTTTGTTGTTATTTATTCTTAGCAGAGTTTACCGGAAGTTATGTGCGGACCACGACAGCGCTTGTTTATGTTGTTACTGCTGAAACCGTCTATAGTGGCAATTTATTTATCGCCTTAATCTTTGTTTCCAATTATTACCATTACGTTTTATTGACTACCTAAATTAACTTATTGTCTGAAGTCATGATACCTTTTAGGAACAATTACAGAGCTGATCATAATGATGATGCCTAAAAAGGGTGTCTAGGTAGAAAGCTCACTTGGTTTAAAAAACACAGTCAGTGTGTTGGCAGTTAAGAGCTGGACTATTGATCCTCAGAGCTTCCGCCACATAATGACAAGACCATATCTGACATCATTCATTGTCTGATAGGAGGTCTCCAAACGTCTGTCAGGTTAAAGGTATTTGACTAATGATGTGGTGGTTGACAGTGCAGTAATTAGGAGTTCTGTGCCCAGCTGGTGCCCACTACCACAGATGTTAATGAAGATGATGTGGGGGTGGGGTGGAGAACCAGAAGGATTGGTGGGGCGGGTGTGTGTATCCCTCTGTCGCTTCCATCTCTGGGGACTTTGACTGTCTGGTTGGTGGTGTCATTTTGTTTTACCAGACGTATGGCAAGGCACCTGCACTCTACATTAGCAGAAGGAATGACCAAACTACAAGACCACAGGGTGAAACTATAGGAAGAGAGACAGAAAAAGAGACAAATGCATATAAATTATTGAACTGCATAGTTTAGATGAATGATCAATTCTGTTTTAAGTTTTAAGGTCTAATAAAAAATAAATATTTATTGCCTCTCACTAGGCCCCTTTTACATTGTATTAAGTCATATTTATTGAATTAATATTTATTATTTGTGTAATAATTACATTACGTATTATGTATGCATTTTGAGATTTTATTCCTCACACCAGAGGAAATAAAAGTGAACATTGTACTTTATGTCAGTGCAGATTTGAGGGCAGGACCAACATCCATTATTTAGTAGGCTAGTAGTGATGGATGATGGTGTATGTTTAGAAGAGGAAAGACATCCAACCCTCAGGTCATGATTATTGTGAACAAAATACTGAGATTTACAACAATCCTATGAGGAAATGATTACGTATAAGACACTTCAATATAACTGAAACTAAATACACCAGAGTTTTCATTTAAAATTATAATGATAAATAATAAATGGATTATAACGAAGCTAATTACTAACAGGTACTGAAAACATTTGTACTGTAGTTGTTAGTTTTTCAATTAGATGACCGCCATCACAAAACAAAGAAATTAATCCTATTTCTGTAACAAAGTAGCAGCTGAGATGAAACAGTTACGGTCCAAATTAGGTCAACCACAGTTTTTTATTTTTATGGGTGATGCTTTTCATCTTTCTGTCTCTTTAAAGCAACATATTCTGGAAACAAAGTAGCAGCAGAGAAATAACAAAACAAATCCAGTTGATCTCGTTTCTGAGTCTCCTTGGTTACGATGCTGCGGCTGCTGCAGCCTTAGCGCCTGGGAACCGAAGCTCAGTGATCTCGCATCTGATTGGCTAATTTCCCCCTCTCTTCGTTCCCTATTGGTCAGTTTTATAAATACGCACGCCTCATTGCATACATAGCCCCCCCTTTTTACTAGAGTCTAAACACCGTTTTAAAAAAGGTTGGGTAATGTTGTACATGGATTTGCTTATCTGATATCTGCAGGAAAGCGGTTTCAGCATATTTTGCAGTGGATTATTCATACAAATTGATGAATTAGAGGGAAAGGTAAGAGGGAAATCTTGCTCCTGGATTATGTATTGTGTGATGCTCGCGCAGAGATCGGGAATCTGTTGACATTTTTTTTTCACATTCGGCGCCATTTTCAGACATTCCATTCACGCGCACCTGCTCATCCATTATGACTCACGAGCTCAAATCGTTTTTGATAGACAGCTGTCAAAACATTCCCGAGGCATTAAAGTTACAGCAGTGTTGAGATTTATTCTTGCGTTTTGGTGTGCTGCAGGGACATAGTCTGTATGTCTTGCAGATTTGAATATTTTAGACAAAAAGGCAAATGTTTCCACTTTCGCACGAAAGAGCGGTTTAAATGAAAGTAAGCTGTGTTCCCGTGTAATTTATGTTAAAAGCGCGATGATTTCAGATCAGTTTTATTGTCCGTATGAAGTGTCGTGTAAAAAAATTGTCCCGAGAGAGGGTGTATCACAAAGCGTGTTTACTTTAGATACATTGCTTAAAAACAATGATTTGTTTTCTATCCGTGTGTTTATTACAGACGTGTATAGGGTTTGAACACTTTTTATACAGCTTTAATTTGTTTGACCTCGTATGAAGCAGCGCTCAAGTTAACCTTTGTTCTTTCGTACATCTAAATTGGTTGCCATTTAAGTTCAAATATTACTTAGGTTACATTTACAAAGATGTGTTTCAAATTAGGTGCACAGACGTGATTGTGTTCATTTGAATGAATAAAAAATAGTAACATGTGTGGGACTGTTGTTCACTAATATGATGTTATGGTAACATTACTATAACAGTAAATCTCCCATATGACATGCAGAGTTCATTGACTCCTACTGGTTTTAAACCCAGAAGTCATGTTAATATAATAGGTGTTTTAAGTTGATCATTTCTGTGTTTTCCTCTTAGCCATCACCCATTCAAAAGTGTTACGCAATCAAACCCCATTTTATAAATGAAGTGCTGTAAGCCCTTTCATGTCATTGTATAAAAAGATACTGAGAAGTGTAATAAAAAGCACCTTTTTCTCTGTAATTGAAAAATTTTCTCTCTGATGTGAATTTCTGAGTGCCCATGCCGTCTTTGTTATTGTTCTGCAGTAATCCACTGAGAAATATGTGTTGTATGGCACAAATCCGTGTGTTTGTGAGGCCTGCTAGGAACAAACTTGAGTTACAGTTACTAAAGGTTTATTTCATGTTAGACTGGACTAGCTACCTGCACATGATATAGCTTAGATTGGATCAGAACCGATGGAAGTTTCAAGATTTACTAAGATTTAGTGCATCAGTTATTTGTGTACTCAATGAGAAGTTCTTTGTTTTTTTCCATTACGCTTTTTACAGCTCATCACACACCTTAAATGTCCTGGAAAGTATTATTATACAACATAATATCTTGTAAAACCATACAGTTTTTATATACAGTTGTTATTATGTAGTTACATACTCCTGAGGTCTTACACTGACTCAGTTATATGCATTATATCAGGGGTCTTCAACTAATCTTTGAGGGCCAGATGTGGGTCAAACCTTTACCCCTATATTTACATTTTATATATTTTTACATATTTTATTATTATTATTATTATATATGTTAGAACTTACATTTTTTAATATTTTAAAAACAACTGCAGTTTAACATTGCAAGACACAAATGGTAATGGTTCAACAACTATGAACATTGCACAAAAAAGTGCAAGTGTAATTAACCAATGTATTTTTGTATAGCACTAACTATATGCAGAGCTCTTAAACTTCTTTTGTTTATAAATGTTTACATTTTATAAATTGTTACATTTCAGGTATTCACAACATATAGTCAATCTTCTCCTTATGACTAAAATTGCACTTCCTGTTTTCTTTTTTAATATTTTAAAGATGTACAGGCTAAACTGAATGAAATTCAAGTTTAATCGTAATCCGTGTGAGCACAGGAGCAAAGTTCATTCCAGCACAAGAGTCTTTAATCTACGAATATATTTATAGTTAATAATTTACTTCAGTAATCAATCATTTTTAAAGGATTCAACTTACTGATGAAGCTAAACAAAAAGGATTAATAGTTTCACCTTGCACAGTGTTTTGATTGGAACACACTGAATTACATCACTTCTGGTCAGTGTGTCACATGCGGTGTAGTCCCATAAGTTTTTTTTTATGCATCCAAAGCTCAAATTGGATCCGATAATTACGGACCCGCAGATGGTCGGCATCCCACACAGCCCCTTTCCAACTCTCCTTCCAGTTTATCGGCCGACCTTTGTCATTTACTGTGGAAAGGTAAAAGCAGGCCGGTTAAAGATAATTGGAGGGCTGCATTTGGCCCGTGGGCTGCCAGTTTACTAGACCTTCGTTATAGGTTGCAAATTATATTGTAGTCCCATAAATCCATTTCTCACTCTTACTATTGAATATATTAGTTATTTAAACAAATATATATCTCTAGTACCTTGATGAAATGTGAAGCATTGGAAACAAGATATATTGAATCTTTTTGCTCTTCCATTTTATACAATCTTACATTTACATTTAGTCATTTAGCAGACGCTTTTGTCCAAAGCGACTTACAAATGAGGTATACAATAGAAGCAATTATAGCAACACAAGAACACCAATACATAAGTGCCCTGGAAATAGTCTCATCAAGTCCAACACAGTATACATAGACGAGGGTTGGTTAGTATTTTTTTTTAAAGAAATGTACAGATAAAGAGAAAGGAAAAATAGAGAAGATAGTAAGTCCTATATTATATTATATTTCATTCCCGGTCTCTCTGGAGCAACCTCTGTTATCTGTTTTGTGTTCATGGAGATCAGGTGCACTGTAGCAGCCCGCATGACCATGTGGCCATTGATCGGTTTGATTGTTCTGAGTTCATCCTCCTGAGCCCTGGTGTGTGTGTGTGTGTGTGTGTGTGTGTGTGTGTGTGTGTGTGTGTGTGTGTGTGTGTCTGTCTGTGTGTGTGTTTAGTGCTTCTGTAGTGCACTTGCCCCTAGTGTGGTCCCAGGAGGAAACCTCTCATTAATTTGATGAAATTTCATCTGTCTATCAATACTTGGCTGGAATTGTAAGTTTTGGATCAGAACTTTCTGCTGGATAATGAAATATAGTAGAGTTGTCAAATATAAAGTATGAAAGACTAATAGACTCAAAAGTGTGCACTTTTAGCGCAATATACAGTATGAACTACATTATTATATATTTTTTCATATGAAAACTTTTTTTCACTTTGAAAGATTTTTGAACAAAGTTAAACTGTAGTTTTACAGTTTTGAGCAAGAATATAAGAACCTGATATAGTTTTACCATAAGTTTTTTTTTCTCACAATGAAAATAGCCATTATCAGAGACTTTTAGGCAAAAATACTCACCTGTGTATAGATAAATATTAATCTTTATCGTGAAATATCTTAACCTTAACCAACCAGCACCTTTATCACCTGCTTTCTAATTCATCTAATCAAAATATTTAAAAGATTAGATACTCTCACAGATTACTCGTGGGATTTAACTTTGTGTCATGAGAATTTTGCGCTTCAATTGAATATTTTCAACTTGCGCAAAGACCATAGACTGTAAAAAAATATGGACGTAGTGTCCGTCACGTCACCCATTGGTTTCTGAAGATCGTTTTTGAAGCTTAAAGTAGGCGTTGCCTTCCGTCGGCATCTTGGCCGCGTGTCATCGCGCGTCACTCGCGGATATCCGAAAATGGGTAAAGAGGCGTGACATGGGTGAAGCTGAGGTGTCTGGTTGCTGAAACCACGCCTACCTAGCTCGATTCAAGTGACAGCGGTGGCAGTTCACCCCTCACTCAAGTGGCCACGCCCTTAATTATGCAGAACTTTAAAGCTTAATATAATTTAAATGGAGAAGTTACAAAAAAAATCACCCCCTCACAGTTGTCAAGAAGGGCAAACTTAGCTATACAGACCAAAAACAATTTTTGTACCAGGCTGTAAACGTATTATTTTCTACTGTAAAGTTGGCCGTTTTAACATGGGGGTATATGGGAATTGACTCTCTTTTGGAGCCTGCCAGACAGTCGATGAATTTTAACTCCGTTTAAGTCACTTCTGTATTCAGAGAGATCGGAAGGTTGCCCCTCGGCAAAGACGCGTTTGAGGCCAATAGTGCGTGTTTTTGCTTCATTCCCATTGGCCCGCCTCAGTTCGCGTCTATCCGTGTCTTTGCATTGACTTTGTATGTAATCTATTCATGTTTGGTGTGTACGCCCTATTAGACATGGTAGCCTGAATTTATGCCATTGGCTAAACCAGACTCACACAGGATGATGTTTTCTGGGTCATTCACGTCAGGTTTTTGCCACAAAGCGCAGCGGCAAACAGAATCACCATATTAGGATGTGGTCAATGGACAGGACCGCGATATATATATACGAAGAGTTTCGTTACAAAACGAGATAACTCCGTTTTTTTATTTTTCCGAAATCTTTTGTTTTGATTGTGCATTCCAATTAATATCAATTCAACTGCAGTTGGTTTGTTTTGATTTAAACCTTCATAACTTAAAAATACAGCTAAGTAGCACCATGAAACAAAATAATAACACAATAACATAATAATAAACATGTTTTGACAAAAATTTTAAAAACGGAGTTATCTCGTTTTGCAACGAAACTCTTCATATATATATATATAGAAAGAGAAAGGGAGAGAGAGAGAAATACTCTCTAATCCTGCATAGGACCCCGATTAATTTTAAAGCTGCTTTCCAATCTTAAGCTCACTTTCTGCATCCAGTCACCAGCGCACAGCACACAGCCTCTGTACTACTCTGTTTATTTACTGTGTCCCATCATTTACATCTGGGGGTGGGCGGGGCCTAGAGTAAATAATCAACATTATCATGATGCACATCAAGTCATTGATTACACAATCTAAGAATAAAAAAATAGTAAAGGGCCAGTCGCATCAAGGCTTTTGTGTGCCATTAACTTTAAATTCATATACATGTGAACACGGGAAAGAAGAATAGGTGGTCTACAGTGAAATGTTGAATTATTTGTGACGTATTTATTACAAACAGAAGCCCTATATCATAATCTGATATACTTTTGCACATTTGTTGTACCCAGTGTGTAATGTTTCTTTCCATCATCTTCATAAAAACTGAAGTCTGTATATGAAACAAGTTTTTTGAAAAATGTAAAAACAAAGTTATCTCGTTCATATGTACTGTAGTTAAAATGGTTTCTGTTGCTGCAGGTGTGAATAAATGTTAATGTATAGATCTGTTTACTGTAACAGTCAGCATCCAGAACTTCATTATTTTGTGCATTTGCACACACTTGCATCTGTGGGGTTCCCACTTCCTGTTTTTATGCCCAATCAGCAGCTTCTGCACCTGCCAGACAATTACAGAGCAGCATTTCACTGCTGGAGCTGTTATTCCTGGAGATTTAACCTGAGATTCCCAATACTCATCATATTTTCTTTTCAATTCAATTCAATTCAATTTTATCTATATAGTGCTTTTCACAATAGTTAATTGTTTCAAAGCAGCTTTACATTAATAGAAACAGTGAAAAGCACAGAAAAGCGACAGATAGCACAACATAATACACAATAGCATAAGCAGTTAAATTTGCTGCGGCTATGACTCAACATTATAAGCGAGCGTATTACTAATGTAACATCTAGAAGAGGAAGCTAAGTTAAGCCCAAGAAGGCTGCCTCCCCGGGTTAAAAAAACCCCTAGGAGAAAAAAAACCCAGGCTTTTAGCCAAGGAAATAAAAAAAGTCCTAGGAGGGAAAAACCCTTAGGAGATATATATATACAGGATTGTTCAAAATAATAGCAGCACAATGTGACCAACCAGAACAATCAAGGTTTCCAGTATACTCTTCATTGCCACGTGGCAAACAAGCCACCAGCAGGTTCAGCAGATTCCCAGAAAACAAACAGACCCAGCATTCACGATACGCACGCTCTTAAGGCTGTGCAATTGGGCAATTAGTTGAAAGGGGTGTGTTAAAAAAATAGCAGTGTCTACCTTTGACTGTACAAACTCAAAACTATTTTGTACAAACATTTTTTTTTCTGGGATTTAGCAATCCTGTGAATCACTAAACTAATATTTAGTTGTATGGCCACAGTTTTTTAAAACTGCTTGACATCTGTGTGGCATGGAGTCAACCAACTTGTGGCACCTCTCAGCTGTTATTCCACTCCATGATTCTTTAACAACATTCCACAATTCATTCACATTTCTTGGTTTTGCTTCAGAAACAGCATTTTTTATATCACCCCACAAGTTCTCAATTGGATTAAGGTCTGGAGATTGGGCTGGCCACTCCATAACATGAATTTTGTTGGTTTGGAACCAAGACTTTGCCCGTTTACTAGTGTGTTTTGGGTCATTGTCTTGTTGAAACAACCATTTCAAGGGCATGTCCTCTTCAGCATAGGGCAACATGACCTCTTCAAGTAATTTAACATATGCAAACTGATCCATGATCCCTGGTATGCGATAAATAGGCCCAACACCATAGTAGGAGAAACATGCCCATATCATGATGCTTGCACCTCCATGCTTCACTGTCTTCAGTGTGTACTGTGGCTTGAATTCAGAGTTTGGGGGTCGTCTCACAAACTGCCTGTGGCCCTTGGACCCAAAAAGAACAATTTTACTCTCATCAGTCCACAAGGGGGATTCTTGAAAATAGATTAGCTTCACACAGACGTCTTCTAACTGTCACAGTACTTACAGGTAACTCCAGACTGTCTTTGATCATCCTGGAGGTGATCATTGGCTGAGCCTTTGCCATTCTGGTTATTCTTCTATCCATTTTGATGGTTGTCTTCCGTTTTCTTCCACGTCTCTCTGGTTTTGCTCTCCATTTTAAGGCATTGGAGATCATTTTAGCTGAACAGCCTATCATTTTTTGCACCTCTTTATAGGTTTTCCCCTCTCCAATCAACTTTTTAATCAAAGTACGCTGTTCTTCTGAACAATGCCTTGAACGACCCATTTTCCTCAGCTTTCAAATGCATGTTCAACAAGTGTTGGCTTCATCCTTAAATAGGGGGCACCTGATTCACACCTGTTTCTTCACAAAATTGATGACCTCAGTGATTGAATGCCACACTGCTATTTTTTTGAACACACCCCTTTCAACTAATTCAACTAATTGACCAATTGCACAGCCTTAAGAGCGTGCATATCATGAATGCTGGGTCTCATTTGTTTTCTGAGAATCTACTGAACCTACTGGTAACTTGTTTGCCACAATGCAATAAAAAATATACTAAAAACCTTGATTATTCTAGTTAGTCACATTGTACTGCTATTATTTTGAACAATACTGTATATATATATATATATATATATATATATATATATATATATATATATATATATATATATATATATATATATATATATAAACGGATAAGGAGATTAAGCGGAGATTAAGCGGGTTCTGCCGGTCATCGTTGGTCAGGCATCAGCTGGGCATCACGTTGAAGGACGGCCAGTAGATCAGAGGTGTGCTGAGTTTCACATTTACCGGAATTGGGTCTGTTTGTCTCATTGTCCTCGGGTCGAGGACAAGACAGGGAGAGAAAAACAAAATCATATTAGCGTAGGGGCCATTCACACGTAATGCAAGTGTCACACAGTGATGTGGTTTAAATCAGCTTAGTTCCAGACAGACTAACTATTGCGGCATAATTATGTTTTCCACAGTTGAGGATTTTGCAAATTGGGTGCCCAATGCGAAGGTATATATGGTAACTAAGGGTCACCTTCCAATCTTAAAGAAAAACGAAACCTGTCGACCCGTTTGACTAAGGCCTGAAGCCCCACTGTCGTCGTTAATGCAGGTTCAGTGGCAAACGGGTCTGTATGGCATACTATTCACAAGACACATGAAAGTGACAAAATCGCAACCCGACCATACGTGCCAACCCGTTTGACTAAGGCCAGTGATGGATTGTATTCTGATAGTAATTCTTTAAGATATGAGGGTGCTAGGCCATTTAAGGCTTTGTAGGTGATTAGTAATATTTTAAATTGTATGCGATATTTAACTGGTAGCCAGTGTAAAGATGCCAGAATTGGATTTATGTGGTCATACTTCTTAGATCGAGTAAGTACCCTTGCGGAAGCGTTTTAAACTAGCTGAAGCTTGTTTACCTGATTTGCATGGCATCCTCCGAGTAACGAGTTACAATAGTCTATTCTAGAGGTCATAAAAGCATGGATAAGCTTCTCTGCGTCACATGTAGACTGTATATGGCGTATTTTTGAGATATTTCTAAGATGGAAGAATGCTGTGCGGCAGACGTTGGCAATATCGAAGGATAAGTTGCTGTCGAACATCACACCTAAGTTCCTAACCGTGGAAGATGGCACCACAGTGCAGCCATCTATGTGCAACTTGTAATCTGACATATTATGTTTGTAGCGATTCGGTTCAATAATAAGTATCTCTGTCTTATTGGATTTGAGCTTTAAGAAAGTTATTTGCCATCCAGTCACTAATATCACTAATGCAGTCTGTTAGCTTAGAAAACGTGTGTTTCGCTGGGATGTGAGGAGATGTAAAGCTGGGTATCATCCGCATAGCAGTGAAAACTTATGTTATGTTTCCTGATAATGTCTCCTAGAGGTAACATGTATAACGAGAACAGGATAGGATCTAAAACTGATCCCTGCGGTACACCGTATTTAACCAGGGAGTGATATGACTAGTGATAGCGATTGGTTAGGTAGGACCTAAACCAGGCTAGCGCCTGACCACTGATACCAACATAGTTTTCTAGTCTATTGAGTAAGATTGTGTGATCTATTGTGTCAAAGGCTGCACTAAGGTCTAGTAATATAAGGATTGAGATTTCACCACGATCGGATGTTAATAGGAGGTCATTTGTAACTCTAAGCAGCGCTGTCTCTGTGCTATGGTGGGGCCTGAATCCTGATTGGAACTTTTCATATGTACTATTAGTTGTCAAGAATGTGCGTAACTGGCTTGCCACTACCTTTCAGGGCTCAACGTAAAAAAAAATTCTATTGGCCAGTGGTTCAGGTTTTCACTTGCCCTGCCAAAATTTTCACTGGCCCCACCAAAAAATATTTGTGTGTCACATATTAAAAATAATAATTCAAAAGTCAAATATAATTTTACACATTGTATTCATCATTAGCCTTTCATGGCTATGGTCTCAGATATTTCAGCATAAATCTGGACAAAAGATAATTCATAAAAGAAACGTTAACTAACCCATATTACTAAAACAGTGTCATTACATTTTATACAGTGTTGTTTTTGTTTCTGCCAGCATGCTTATAAAGTGGATTGCCTTAATCTCACTTAGCATCTCTTTCCAAAGAACCTCAAAGATAGTGTCTGTGAATCTAGAATTATAAATATTTAGGTCAAAATCATAGTGTGATGGAAACAAACAGAAGTATGGAAAATATATAACGTTACTGCATATATTTCCATGCAGTTCTATCCATTTTAACTAATAGTGGAGCATTTAGTGGACTTATTTCTTTACCGCCAGTAGATTTTTTTTTAAGTTGCCAGCCAGCGGCAGCATTTTTTATGATTTTCACTAAAGTTTAATGCTGATCCCTCTGCTTTCAAACAAAATACAGTTTCATCCCATCTTCATTTTTATTCATCACCTCTCAAATATGGGTGGGTTTTAAGGACGTTTGTTAGAGATCATATAATATCAGTGAATGCTCCAGTGTTTTATAAGTTGGGTAAGCGCGCCACCTAGTGGGTAATAGCGAAAATATAGATTGCCTTTAACTCACCATTGGTGGGGAAAAAGTTAACTATTAGTAAAGACGTTAAACCAAATATTTCTTACCTCCGACATGCAATATCTGTGTGGTACTGAGATCCCACATAAACTCTGTTTTAATTTTTTTAAGCAAGTCAATACATCGTTCGAATGGCTGTTCATTCTTGATGAGGTGAATTGCTGTGTTGATATGTCTCTCGATGCGCTGGAAATTCTCATCATTCATACGTCTCGCCATTAAGTTCAGTAGACCAGATGAAGCGTTATCAGACTTTTCTCATCGGCTTTAACGTTTTGTTTGCGGTAGTTGCTAGTCCTAACGAAAAGGGATCCCGACTTGTCTGCTATACCTGGAAATTGACGGAAAACTGGTCAAAACATTGCATCGTTTTATTTAAGTAAATGTATGCTTCCGAGATGCTAAAAAAGTTTACTTTTGGCCTTATAATCGGAGGGCGCCGGCACCTCCGCCATCTTAACGTATCTTTGCTCTAACTTACTACTACCAGCTGAGTATCACGCAAAACACGCAACAGTCACCACAACAACCAATAAGGTAAGAGAAACTTTTATGATATTGCTAAGAAGTTTACGTTTGCGCCGCTTAAAATGCGTCTCGATGGTAACATTGCGTAAGAGTACATACAGAAAAACGGCCGCAGACAGAAAATATATTTTATTGACTGAGGGTGAAGCACTGGCCCGATCGGGCAAGTGACAATATGATATACTGGCCCGAGCTTCTCTCCTACTGGCCCCGGGCAACCGGGCAGTCCCTTATGTCGAGCCCTGCCTTTTCTAATATTTTCGAAAGAAAAGAGAGATTTGAGATTGGTCTAAAGTTATTAAGCTCTCCCTGATCAAGCTGTGGTTTTTTAATCAGCGGTTTAATAACTGCTAGTTTGAAAGCTGTTGGAACGTATCCTATTTCTAGCGATGAGTTAAAGATATTTAGTACCGGGGTTGACCATACAGGGAATACCTCTTTAAGTAGTTTTGTGGGAACGGGGTCTAATATACAGGACGATGATTTGGATGATGTGACTAGTTTAGAGAGCTCATCTATTGTAGTAGGTTTAAATGAATCAAGATGTTCGTATGGTAGTCTATGGTTAAGTGAACTAACGGGT
This sequence comes from Misgurnus anguillicaudatus, assembly GCF_027580225.2. Lineage (NCBI taxonomy): Eukaryota > Metazoa > Chordata > Actinopteri > Cypriniformes > Cobitidae > Misgurnus > Misgurnus anguillicaudatus. Next base: position 1,164,488 of record NC_073356.2, on the reverse strand, counting down.
AGAGTGGCGGCTGCCTGGGTAGCTACGATGTTTTCCCTAATAGCCGTAATATTGTTTGAAAAGAAGTTCATGAAATCGTTACTATTGTGTTGAAGTTTACTATTGTTTTCTATTTGTTCTTTGTTTCTAGTCAGTTTCGCAACTGTGCTAAAGAGGAAACGTGGGTTATTATGATTTTCAAGCATGAAAAGTCTGAAATGAATATTTGATTCCTCTTTTAGTTATGATAGAAACACCTGCACAGATTCAGACTGACATATTTGCATAGTTGCTGCATCTCACACGGGTTTTCTTCCACAAGCGTTGCACTTTTACTTTTACTCTTATTTATCCTGTAAACTCATACTCACTTTACAAGCTCATACTTACTCAATAACATACTGACTCACTTCACAGCTCAGGGTACCTTGGAAAGTGCAAAGACACTGTTTTCTCTGCCAAAGTTTTGTTGGTTTGTAAACACCGTGTCCAACTAAGCCAGGGATAAATAAATGAGCAGGCACTTGTCAAGCTATCCTGTGTCTATTTTTATTAGTAGTTTTTGGTTCGGTGTGTTTCTTTTTTTTCTTACAATATTTTACTGATCTTTGATGTGCATGGATCTAGATGTGTGATGTTTGTTTTAAAGCATTTTAATTTACCTACAGTACATCACATGTTTGTTTCTAGAGACAAATCTTTGTTCAATGCAGCATTTCCATGAGGTAGAGGTTGAAGTTAATGTAAACATTTGTGACTGCTGGCATCCCAAAATATCAAATTTTGTCATTTAGCCAAGTGAAAACAATACATTATTCTGTCAATCGTTAGCTATATTATTTTGAATAGTGCCAGACTACTATGAGAGATCTAGTAGTTTCCATGATGAACAGATTGAAGATAACTGCATGAAGATAAACAGATTTGATGTGTGGGTGACATCTGATCCTGGACTCTTTAAAGAGCGACTCGTAATGTGTTTTGCTTTCAGTCAATCCATCTATTGGCGGTCTCGGTCAGGTCAGAGGCAGTGGGTCTTGCATGTCCACTTTTCAATGTCTCTGGGGGGCCACCACACCCACCCGCATGCACGCACACCATCTGTCACCTCTGCACCATCTGATGTGTGTGTGTGTGTGTATGTAGAGGATAAGAAAAATATCTGTTTGCACAAGTTTGTACAGCATTGTAAATGCTTCCTGTTGTGATCGGAGCACAGTGAACCGTACAAGGTGTGTTTATGCAGCGAGCTATAATTGGATGATGGTGTGTGTGTGTGTGTGTGTGTGTGTGTAGTGGATACTTAAGAGGATGATGGGTATTGTGTGTGTCTGTTTTAGTGAGCTGTAAGGGGACGATGTTGTGTATGGGTTAGCTTGTGTGTGTTTCCATAGGGAGTCTAGGGACAATTGAGAGAGTTGTAATTAACAATTTTTTGTGTGCAATAGCAATAATAGTGTACAATTGTGTTTTGCTTCTCGGGGTGCTTGGGTTTGTGTATTTTTTAAATTTGTGATTTTATTTGCATAAAAGATGTGCACTGATGGATGACAGATGAAGTCATGAATACGAATGTGTGAGTGTAGGTTTTTTTAAAGGGACTATTTAAAATGTCCGCCAAAACAAAAATCAATTCATACTCCACACTCCAAACAGATAGGGGCAGTATACCTCCAGAAAATGAGTTGGTCTATTTTAATTTAGCAGCTGCTAATTTAGCAGCATATATCAAGTTTGATTTACATAAGCAACTAAGTAAGTTATCATTAGTCAAAAAACATTCAGTCTCATTAAAATTGCAATGTTTTCCGCTACGTTTCGTGCGTCCATTTGGTGTTCATTATCATCGAAGACATTTCAAGCTTCTTAGCTAATGTTACATTTTAGCATCAGCTTGGTAGATAACGGGTGAAAACCGGATCGGATCGTGGGTAGAGCTAACTATTAAACGCTAACAGCTAAGGATGCGCGATAAGTTGCATGCGATAGTCATTGCGCTTCTCGTCAGTGAAGCCGGTTTCTTGATTAAAAGTGAATCGCCATCAGCTGCTTTCAGATGGAGCCACATTTACTGCACAAAGCCGTAGTTCATGTACAAGCTGAGCGTAGGTTATCCCAAGGCCTATTATAAGTGAACTTCTAGCGAAATACTAACAGCATCTTACTTACCAATCGAAAAGAACCTCATTTCTTTCATGTCCATTAGTTGTCTCCAGCGAGGAAAAGCAGTGCCCGTATTTACTCTAGTGATAGACCGATATATCGGCCGGCCGATATATCGGGCCGATATTTGCGAGTTCTATGTGTATCGGCATCGGCCGATACATGGCAGCCGTGTTTGCCGATTTTTCCGGCATAATTTACAGACAGAGTGCTGGAACCCGCAAGCGATTCCAGGTCATGTGACTAAAAACAACCAACCTTTTCACGACAACATTGAAAGCTCGGCTTAACAGCTGATCATAGCTGAACAAAGTGGGGGTTTTTTCATCTCTATGGGGCGGTTTCCTGGACAGGGATTAGACTAGTCCTAGACTACAATAAATGTAAGAACTGTGCAAACTAATAACATCTCTTTTTAAAACATGCCATTTTTTACATAATTTTTATGATGTAAATTGAGTGAGCAAAACCAGTATCGGCTCCAAATATCGGCTCAAGAAAATCGGCAGCCTGTATCGGTCATCGGCTAAGGCTGATGAAACAAAAATCTGTATCGGCATCGGCACTGAAAAATCCATATCGGTCGATCCCTAATTTACTCTGGTTCGGTTCCTTTATTTATCAGATTTTATTTGTGATTCCGAGCACGTTGCTCCCTGCAGCGAATGGTTGTGGTAGTGGTTAATGTCTCTTGCTTCAGCCATTCTTCCGCTCTCTTCCCTGAACTGAAATACGTCCGAAATCCCTATTGCAAGGCAGGAAGGCATCAAGGCATGTCCGAATCCATGGCTGTCTGAATTGCATTTCTCTGAGCTGCCTTCATGTCAACAAGTCAGCTGCCTTAGTTTTCAGACGCAGCGGTAGTAGAGGGCTGTACTCCCACACATGCGACTCATTCGTGTATTGCAGTTTGGTTGGCGGTTATGTAGGTGGCCCGCATACGGCCTCCCATGGTCGAAACTGGTATTACGACACCTCTCGGGCTGCAGCTAGTAATTTAGCATGCTAATTCAGATATCTCTGCAGCACTATACCTTGTCATTTTTTTAATGGCATCTTTGCCCTTATTTCTTCTCATTCTTTTGATGCGTGTAGCTCATTTTTAAAAATATTTTACCTCAATTATTGCAAATGGCACCTTTAATATATTGTGGAAACCACTGGGTGGTCGCCATGACATGTATTGATTATTTAACAAACAAAATGTTGTTTGTACGCAGTACTGGACAGGGAGTTTGGTAAGTGTGTCAAAAAGGAACAGATTCAGACGTTGAAATTATTCCAGAAAATTTTTATATTTGACCCAATAATTGTTTAAAACAACTAAGCATTTTGAGTTGAAATTGACCAGCAAAAGTTAAAATACAACCCAACGGGCTGAGCTCATCCTTTTTGGGTTGAAATAACCCAGGTTTTTGTAATGTAATACATTTACTTTCAAAAACAGAGGTTTTAAGTTTTCTTAAAAAAACCCTGTGATTTCATTCAGATACACTGTAGGGTTTGGTTTGTTGTCTGATAGGACACCTGCATATCTAATGCCACCCCCACCACAAACTAAGCACGCACCCCACCCATTCAGTGTGTTTGTATCGGCCATTGTTTTCTCAGTAAATTTGTCACTCCCCCAAGTTACCCTCCCTGCTGCTTCCCGTGCCATTAATAGTGACATATAAAAGCAGCGCAACACAGATTTAGGTGGACAAGCCTCATATTGCAAGAGAACAAGATTTAATTAGGTTGACAATGCCTGTAATGGGGAAAGCTTTGATTTGGGAGATAATTGGATGGACTGAGGTAGACAGATTCTTGTGTTTGTGTGCTGTTATTAATGATGTTACATCTACACAACATTACACACAGTACACAAATATTCTCAGACGAGATCAGTCTACCTCTCTGTAAACTATTAGCCATAATACTTCAATACAGCCACAAATAACTTGAATGTTGTCAAAGATTAAACAGATGTTGGAAGTTTTAATCTTTTTGTGGATGGACTGAATGTAAACTGTCATGTCAAACTGTTGTGACTGAAGGGCAGGAAATGAAAAGTCATACTGTATGTATGCCTGAATAACTAAAACCAATTTTTAAAGATTGCTTTATATGCTCTTAGAGCAGACAAGAAACTTTATTTTTACTTTTATCAGAGTTTACAGATTGTCAAACGATAAGGGTTTACAAGTCTCAACTAGCAATGTGGTTAACCGCATACACAGGGCCCCTGCAACGTCTACATTGAGTGTAGCTGCGCCTGGCCATAGTATTAGATGGTGCAACAGGCATAAGATTTTTTCAGAAAGATGGACATAGTTAAGCCTGACATAGTGCTTACACCTACTATGTACTGCACCCAGTGTAAAAGCCCCCAAAAGTAAGCTGACCTGACCCAAACCATGGGGTACTATGCAATGGAAAAGCGCCATTACTGGATTGGTTAAATGCATTGGTCACATTAAAAAGTATGTCTTACTGTACATACGTCACTTTCAATTCACTTCTATCATTCATTCTTTACATGGGCAAAAAATTTATTTGGGATAGAACCAGGGTGACAGGTGATCACGTTGAATGGCACAGATGGACAACAGACTATTAAAAATCACACACTGTAACTACTTCTGTGTTCTTGTGAATACATCTTATTTTGATGATGAACAGGCTGCGGTGTCAAATTAGCAATGCTAGAACTGATATATGCGTATGTGGTGAGTCACTTTTAGTCATACAAATAAAAGTAAGACATCATCTAAATCCGTAAAGAGTGTACTTTTATTTGTGTACACTTACAATAATAACATACACTGTGTTATTGAACAATAAAGAAAAAAACATGATGCGCTTTCTGCTGTCTCGGTTTGAGTGCGCTTGTTTATGTAGCACGTCACAAAAAGAACCAAGACTCATCATATACTTTTTCATTCGTTAATCTGTTAATTATTTAAGTGAAACATTTTGTGTAGGCCTATTAATTTTATTCTGTTTTCACTAGGGGTGTAGCGATTAACCGTGCAAATGCGCGTTTTCTCAATGAATGAATTTGAATGAATTACGGTGAAATCCCGGCACATCTGAACGCCAGGGGGTGCTGCATTTGTGCCACAGAAGAAGTAGCATTGCAAATGCTATCCTAGCAAATGTCTACAGGAATATTTATATTGCTGTTCTTCAAATTGTTTCAGGTATTTTCATGATAATAAAGAATTTTTTGAATGATTTTTATTTAACGAGTGTTGCTTTTTTAAATGCATGTTATAAACGACTCTGAATAATGATTTTAGATTGATAAGGACTTCCTACTGACCAAATTTTCAAGACCCCAAAACGCCAACTTTGTGTAAATGAACAGCCAAACCGCATAAAACTTTTCTGCTTATGGTTGAACTCTTTATGGTGTTGACGGCCCCTGAGACTGAAAAGTTTTGCTTGGCAAAGCAGATTGTCAATTTTTATGTGGTAGAACAAGTTCTGCGTCTTGTGAATATACTTTACCCAGATAGCAAGCATTTAAACAATGTTAAAAATTGTTGATTCTTCACTGTAAATCACATTGAATCAATATCACGTGTATTTGATGAGACATCACACGACAGAAAAGATGGCGAGAGCAAGCGGGACAGGTGCGTCAGGAGCTCTCCTGGCACTTTTAGTTTTTGGAGTTATCTTAAATCTAACGGATTCGGGTGAGTCTGTAAACTCAAAGCGAGTTACCCAAGATATAACCGTTTTCAGAAAAACAACGCCAATAAAGCATTTCGGTTACGGAAAGCATATTTTAATGCAAGCGTTTGTAAACACTGCGGCCGGCCGGGACCAATACAAGCGAGATCATGTGGTCCGGGGCAAACGCCAGGATGACAGTGGGATTATTATCATACTTTACCTGTTGCTGTCCGGAGATGTGCACCCGTGCCCAGGTCCAGCTCAGGCGCGGAGCTATGGGCGGGCCTGGGCGGGCCTGGGCCCGCCCACATTGACAGCTGGGCCGCCCAAACAGAAATTTAAAAAATACTACTCTGTATAGTTAGACATGTATACTACTTTATGTGGTGTAATTTATCTATTGCATGTTATGTTAAAAACAGTAAAATTATAAGTAAGCCTGATAACTATTTAAAAACTATTAAAGCAGTTGAATGTTGCGTTAAAATGAAATATTCCCGAGCAGATTTCATCCATGATCACTTTAAGAAGTTTTTTTTGCAAGCAAGTAGAAAACGTATTTTGAATAACAACACGTTATAAATATGTGCTGCGCGGTTTCCTCTCAATAACATAAACACACAACAAATATGACAGCGGGGTAAAAAATAGAAAGAAAACATCTGATCATAGTGATGTTGTTTGATATAGCGATAGCAGCACTATAAGTCACGCCACGTTTATTGCTACACTTTATACAATATAGCCTATTGCTTTTAAGCAACAAATAGCCTATCATAACAACCTATAAGCCTACTGTGTAATTGAGACATTAATTTAAGAAATGCATTAAAGCAGAAATACGTAGGCTGCGGAAATATGGGTTCAGTTCAATCCACACCACAGACGTTCTTGGTTTTCTTCTTATTTATTAAATCGAGGCAATTGTTTGATCAAACATTGATTAATATTAAGATACAATTCATACAAAACGAAATTCACTTTAAAGAAAGTCTTTCTACAAAACAAACCTCGCAAAATCGCTTGCCCGACGTCCATTTTACGGGCTATGGCGAATTCCTGTCGGGCTAAAAAAAAATGATGCGCCTTGGCCGTCGGGCGGAGGAAAAAATATTGTAATGTGTTTGCATTCTCTCAGATTTAGTTAGGTAATTATGTTGTATGTAATTCGGCGTCATCTTGTTAGCCATTACTATTCTCACTAACAAGTGAAACTGTCTGGAAATAAAGTGAAAGCATTAAATCCATTATTCCTTTCGTTCACGTCTGATATGCGCGCTCCTCGGCTCCGCTCTTCACTAGTAGGCTTGCTCTTGTGCTCATCAAAAAGTATATTAAATGTTTATTTATTTGTCATTTCGTTTAACATCAGAGTCTAACATTATTCTAGCAATTCCCTTTTTCTTTCTTTATTTAGTAAGTTAACTTAAATATGTGAGAACGAAAATATATTTTTAGTGATTTGCATGAAGAGAATATGATGTTAGAAGCTTCATTTTAAGCATTTAGTAGCCGTATTTATTTAAACACTTTAATAGGTTATTTAAAAAAGTATAAGGTTTTTTTGGGTTCATTTATATTTCCTGTCACTGTGTGCAGGTTCTTTTTTGTAGGCTATGAGAGCCCAATATTTTTTTTTACCAAAAAGGCTTAATAAATGTCACGTTGCATTACAATTTAAAGTATCAATAATGTCAAAAATGTGACGTGCAGTTCGGGTGTGTGTGTATGCTGTTTAAATTAGTGTTCTGAAGTTTTGACGAATTTTATAGACTTGTTATAGTTTCTTATTCAAAAGTGACACCCATATATAGATTCAGGCCCACCCGGACTTAATCCATGCCCACCCATATGTCACGTTCTGCATCCGCCACTGGTCCAGCTTCCCGTGGTGCCAGCTGCAAGAACGCAGGGAGTATAATCCCTGCTTCTCGGGGGCTAGGGCTTATCCGACATCGACCGGGAGGTGGATCTATCGGTGGCGGGCAGCTGAGACCTCAGTTAAAGAGGGCTGAGACGCCGGGCTTGGTGAGCGCCGAAAGCCTGGGTTGGCCGTCTGTTGGCACGTGTACTGTCAACAATGGAGCTATCACCGTTAAGGAGCAAACATCTATTTCCTTGCCCTACGTTTCTGATCCTAATGATGTTACGGTAACTGGTCATTGCGCTCAAGGTAAGCGTGAAAATCTGCACGGCACAGCTCACAATGCTTTTAAAAGCATCATAAATCCTGCCCTGATAAAACATCGCAAACTGAACTTTTTTAAAACTGTCAATCATTCTCGACTGATCTGGGATCAACAACTTAAACCTAGGGGTCTTTTTGGAGGGCATATGAACATTCGTAGCCTCACCCCAAAGTCTGAACAAATACATCATCTTCTCACTAACTCTAATTTAGACTTTTTAGGCCTGTCAGAATCGTGGTTACATAACAACTCTCCATCGGGCGCATTACATGTACCCGGGTATAATATCTTTAGACGGGACAGATCTGAGGGAAGACGGGGAGGGGTTATGATTTATATAAAAGACCACATTAACTGTCATCAAATATGTTGGCCTTTTGATCATGATTTGGAGTGTATTGGGTTGAATATTGTGCTCTCATCTGAAATGTCCTTTGTGCTCATTGTTGTATACCGCCCTCCCTCCAATAATAATGATTTTTATATTACTTTTAAAAAGCTACTTCAAGCGTGTGATTTTAAAACGGAGGTAATATTACTTGGAGATCTAAATTGTAATTGGCTAAATAAGACTAATAGGAAACCCCTTAAGCAGATCACAGACAGTCTAGATTTTACCCAATTGTTGGAAGGTCCAACTAGAATAACCACATCATCGCAAACACAGATAGATTTAATATTCAGTAATAAGCCCGAGCGAATTGTAAAAACGTTTAATTTTATTACTGGACTGTCTGACCATAATCTGACATTACTGTCAAGAAAACTTACAAAAAAGCGTTTTCATCATTCTAATAAATCTGTGGAGCAACTTAGGATCCCAAAGAATGAAATGGATAATTTTCAAAGGGCAGTACAGCAGACTAAATGGTCAGATATTCTTACCGGGATCAATATAGACGAAGTCAGCAAGATGTTTGCAACCAAGCTACAAAGTTTAGTTAAGGAGTTTACTAGAAAGGTAAAAGGAAAGAAAAAAACAAATGCACTCCCCTGGCTTAATAATGACATTTTTAATCTGATGAAAGAAAGGGATTTTGCTTTAAAAAGATCATTAAAAACAAAGTTAAATAGTGATAGGTATAGGTTCACCTCACTACGTAATCAAGTAGTCAAAGTAATTAGAAAAGCTAAAGCTAACTTTTTTATAAAAATTATTAATGAGGGAAAGGGTAATACAAAGCTGATCTGGGAACAGATTAAGAATGTGATGGGAATTAGCCATAGGCTTAGAAACCGGGTAGAACTGAATTTGAATGGTAAATTGATACAAGATCCATCTGAAATAGCTATAGCTTTTAATGAATATTTTATTAATTCTGTGAATGAAATTGCAGTGAATTTTCCTCCAATAAATGGAGATATTGTTGAAATAGATAAAAGTAAGCCATCTTTTATCATTCAACCTATTTCTGAAATTAAAACTCAGGCAATTATTAATTCTTTTAAAAACTCAACAGCAAAAGATATTTATGGAATGGATTCTAAAATGCTTAAATCCCTGAATGAACATCTAGCCTACCCTATCACACCTATTGTTAACCAGTCAGTATTACAGGGGATATTCCCAACTATTTGGAAGACTGCAATTGTATCTCCTATATTTAAGTCAAATGACCCTCTAATTTTATCTAATTACCGCCCAATCAGTATTTTACCTGTGGTCTCCAAGGTTGCTGAAAAATGTGTATCAGAGCAACTTGTTTCTTTTCTTAATAATAGTCCATTTACTCTTCATCCGATGCAGTTTGGCTTCAGGGCCCATCACTCTGCAGAAACTGCCAATTGTTTCTTTGTAGAAACTGTCCGAGCAATGGTTGACAAGGGAGGTGTTGTTGGTGCTGTGTTTTTAGACCTGCGTAAAGCTTTTGACACAGTTAACCATCAGGTACTTATTGCCAAATTATCTACTTTTAATTTTTCCCCTTCTGCAATCAAATGGATTGAGTCATATTTAACTGGTAGAACTCAATACGTTTCCATTAATAATTATCGTTCATCAGTTCTTAATCTATCTACAGGGGTACCACAAGGTTCGATACTTGGCCCGCTTTTGTTTAGTTTATATATTAATGATCTGCCATCAGTCTGTCCAGATATCAGTACATTAATGTATGCGGACGATACTGTAATATATGTGCATGCCAAGACAGAACATCTGGCTGCTGCCAAACTGACCATAGCTATGGATCACATTACTAATTGGCTAAATCGTTCGTGTCTTCAACTAAATGTAAATAAAACAGTGGGAATGTTTTTCACAAAGAGACAAAGTAATATTGTGTCAAATATAATGATCTCAGGTCAAAACATCAGTATTGTGCCACAATTTAAGTATTTGGGTGTTATTATTGATTCTAATCTCTCTTTTAAACCTCATATTAAGAAAGTGTGCAATAGGGTTAAGTTTACATTAGCAAATTTTAGATATATTAGAAATGCACTTACTTTTAATGCTGCTAAATTATTTATGGATGCCATGATTGTGTCACATCTGACATATTGTCTGACAAGCTGGGGACAAATAAATAGCTTATCACTAAAGCCAATAGCAATTCTTTATAAAAAAACTCTTAAAGTATTGGCCCAGAAGCCTAACAGTTCACATCATTGTATCATTCTTGATGACCATAAACTGTTAAGCTGGGAAGATGTAATTAAATACAAAAATATCTGTCTGGTTTATAAAATTCTGCATAATAAGGCTCCTACTCCTCTTAATTCATTTATAATCCAACGTAAAAATAGCAGTCAGATCACCAGAAGCACTACACGAGGTGATCTTTTAATCCCATTTAGGAAAAGCACATTTGGTCAATTATCATTTTCTGTTACAGCAATACAAAACTGGAATTCATTGCCCACCACAATTAAAGACCTACATACATATTCCGTCTTTACTACACATCTTAAAAGCTGGCTATCCGTCAATTATAAATGCACACATTAATCAGACAGATGTGATGTGCATTTGATGTGACATGGTCATGCTGCTGCTGTTAGATCTTTGTTGGCTGCCTTAATGTTTGGTTATGTATGTGTTTTAATGTGGCTCCTGCATAATTATATGTGAAATCTGTACTGCTCCCATGTATGTAACAGGCTTTATGTTTTTGTAATTGGTGCTTTTTGACTGTGCTTGTCTAAATTGTGTGTCGCAGGATTGTATATTTTATTCTCTTTTGTTTAGTTCTGTTGTAATATAACTGTAATGTATTTTGTTTGATGTATGCCTATTAACACTCTGGCCGGGGACTACAGCTGGAAATTAGCCGTACAGGCTAAAGCTGCTCTTTTTTATTAAAAGGGACTGTCCACGTTATTATAAACTAATAAAACTAAAACTAAACTAAACTAAATTTTAAAACACTGTTTCAACAGCCAAAGAAAACTTTATGTTAAAACACAAGTGTCAAAAGTCGTACAAAAGCAAACACTGATCACCATAATGATGGTTTGTTGAAATTTGTATATTTTTTATATTATTAATGGAGGATGTGATACTGATCTGATGTAATTAACAGAGACAAATCAACAGTTTTTAAAATTGATTCAATGGTTTCTTGCCATCTGGTATAGTTCAGTCATGGTTTTTCAGGTGTTTGGTGCATACAGTTTGGTTTCTGGTTGAGAGCTTTAAGAGAATAAATTGGGAAGTGAGAAATGTTTACTTCATGTATAGATTATTTTTTTAGAATGGGAGGTGTAACATTTTGCTTTAGGCAGTTATGTATACATACACCTTCACTCTTTCACAAAGTATAGTTTCATATTGCAGTAGTTAGTGTTTGGCCTAGTTTACACTTGGCACTAACGTGCAATCACATCAAGTAGCATCTGCATTCAGATAACTGATTGGATCTTTTTCCCCCTATGCATATTTAAATCGACTCTGGAACAAATGCCTCTAATGCATTGCCAACCTTCATTTAAAATGCAAAGGTTTTTTAAAACCAACTGCAATTGTGTATTTCAAGTATCTTAAAATAAGTAAGACTATCCCTTTGAGGGAGAAGGGGGTAAAATGACAGGATGTCAAGATGTGTGACATCATAGTGTAAACACAGGTATGATGTGTTTAGTAAAACAAATAAAGTCTCTAGAAGTAGGGGTTTTATTCAAGTAATAGCATAAACCTGAAACAAGAAGTCATCAACATTACAGTCCAGAAGGAACCAGATCTGACAAAGAGCACAAGGACCTAGAAGCTCTCAGGGCTAATTCAAGTAAGGTGAGGCAGGAACCAAACTGCACTACAAAAATGAGGTCAAGAGGTCCGGACCTCGGTAATTTTTTCATCTAAAAAAAAAATTAGAAGTTCTCTGAATGACTAATTCGTTTTTCACAACGAATCTGCATATATAATTAAGTTTGGACAGACTGGATAGTTTAGTTTAAAATGACAAAAATTGGCTTAAGCTGCGGCGCGGGTACAGAATTTGCAGTGTTGCCAGATCCCATTGTTAAAAATCCTCTTTAGACGTAGTTTTTTAACAATTAATGTGACACTTTGACATTATCTATAAAGTGATTGTTAGGTGTAGGTTAGTATTAGCGATTTATTTCTGAAATACAAGGTTTGGACGAACTTTGTTTTTTAAGGCCAATTATTTTTGCTTGTTTTTCTTACTAATATCTGGCAACATGGAAACTGAAAGTTACCAAATAAGACGCATCATTCAGCGTGAGCAGGTTATTGCTGATACTACATTCTGTAAGATAAAAGCAATAATCATCATAATTGTGTCTGTAAGAGTGTCAACAGTATCAACAACACTATCGAAAAACAGAAAATAACTCTGGTACAAAGATGTAGAATAACTGGGTTTAAATAAAATATGCCATATATGTTAAAACACGTAGCGTAAAACGGTTAAGCTAATCTCAACAAAACATAAGCATTAAGAATTCTGTTATTTCATTGAATTTAGAAGTTAACCTTTAACAAAGTCATGCTGAAAACAATAAGAGCACTAAACAAGTTCTTGTTTAAAATCTTGTAACGTTTTTTATTATATAATATTGCTTATTAAAATGATTACAAAAATAAACGTTGCATGAAAAAGTAAGAAATAATCCAGCAGTCCCCGTCCATCCCCCAAAACAGAGAGTGTACCCAAAGTGTAAAAGGGTTAAGACAGAATATATTAGATCCCAGGTCAAAATAAAGTACGCTTCAATGTACTTAAACCACATAAATACTAGCAAGTACATTTGTAAGTTATGTAAAGTTATGCTACAAGTATACTTATTAAAAGTAAAGTTCTACTTGAGCAGTACTTCAGTTTACCTGAAAAAGTAAGAATACTAGTACCAACTACATTTTTATTGAAATAAATGATGTCTCAAAATAACACTTAGATGTTCTTAACTTAATTTTAAGAAGTACCAAAAACAAATGTGAAATATAAACCACAAAATGAGCGCACGAAAATAGTACATTTACTGAGTGTACTTAAAAAGTGTATTTTATTTATGTGCACTTTTTTACCTGGGATAGCATTTGTTAACTCTTATCACCCCACCCTGGACCTCTGTAATTTTCAAACCCTGGCTACGGCCATGGATGTATCTCATTTAGAGTTCACTGACATGCAACTGCAATGCATCCCTCAAAATATCAAGGAAATGTAAGCTTGACATCATTTGTACCCTGCATTTTAAACAGTGATAGTGATGGGTACACTCTTGATCACCGACAGAACCATCTTAATCTCCGCTTAATCTCCTTATCCGTTTATATGTGTGTATATACATATATCTCTCCCAAGGGTTTTTCCCTCCTAGGACTTTTTTTATTTCCTCGGCTAAACAGCCCGGGGTTTTTTTCTCCTAGGGGTTTTTTTAACCCGGGGAGGCAGCCTTCTTGGGCTTAACTTAGCTTCCTCTTCTAGACGTTACATTAGTAATACGCTCACTTATAATGTCGAGTCATAGCCGCAGCAAATTTGACTGCTTATGCTATCGTGTAGTATGTTGTGCTATCTGTCGTTTTTTCTGTGCTTTTCACTGTTTCTATTAATGTAAAGCTGCTTTAAAACAATTAAGTATTGTATTTAATGTAGAGGCAAATACAATGGATTGCTGCCTTAAGGATGTCAAATTAATTTTAGTACATATCAGTAAATATATTACACTCTTGCCAAAGCATTCTCATATGGATTGTTTTAGAATTTTATAGATTACAATTACTCTCATAATCACCCAAAGAATTGCATTTCTTTTTCTTAAAAGTAAATTTATTGTTTGTAAAAATTGTTTGGTAAATAAAACCAAAATGATTGATTATTATCGCATTGCATCAATAGACGTTTTGCGTGTTTGCAAACAGAGATTACATTTTTTGTGGGCGGAGCCTAACTGGAGGCAGAAAGTGAAAGCTCCGCAATAGCGGTGTGAAGTGTTTTAGCGTTAAACTGTGATTTTTATGGATCCGGTGTTCTGTAGAAGTCTGTTTCTTATAACGTTTTCACCAAGCTACATTTATTTTTTAAATAAATTAAAAGTTTAAATGGCTTGGCTACTGATATGTGTGCATGTATGTAATGTATATGTATTGTTCTTTATCGGTAAATCAATTATTTTTACAGTATGAATCGCTGAAGTACTTATAAGAGCAATACTATCATGTATTCTGTATAATAAAATTTATTAAATATTTCATAATTTTCCTGTTTTCAATTTCCCCCTTATATTTACAGCCTTCGTATTTGTTCTAATACTATTGTTTACATACAAATGAATGTGTACATCATGTGTGTGTGTGTGTGTGTGTGTGTGTGTGTGTGTGTGTGTGTGTGTGTGCTATGTATATATTATTAGTAAACACCATAATTTAGAACAAACAGGAAGAAGACATAGGCTAAGATATAAGATAAAAATAAGTAATAGAAAACGAAAAAATATGAAAACTTTAATAAATGGTAATATTATTGATATTATGAACTCATTCAAATCTTTAATGTTTCTAAATAAATTATAAACGTAGCATGATGAAAACGCTATAAGAGACACATAGAGGGATCAGACTTCGACAGATCTCCAGATATCTTCTCTAATTATTTTCTATTCTAATTATTAAAAGATTTCCAAATGATTTCATCACTCCACTCTGTCCGGTTGAGGGCTTATTGCAACCATAAACACCTACGTTTATCTTCAAATGGTGTCTTTGACGATGGTATACTATAAAAATGAAGGCAATCTATTTTGTCATTCCTATTCTGAGACTCAACAGCACAGGAAGACATTTGTAAATGTGACGTCGACTCGCAAAAGGTCTATTAGTACAGAATAATCATTTGGCAGAGTGCTGCTTCCTACAGTATGGCGGTAATCTGGTTACCGCCCCAGCCCTAGTTGTGACGGGCACACGGTTCGAGGCGCTCATTTTTTTTCTAGGCACTGGCGGCGCAGCAGTTGAAAATGCTTAAACTTTTCAGAATGCCATGTCGAAAGCGCGTAAGGAAAGGAATGGGGAAGAGGGCCCGGTTGCATTTAGAAAATGTCCTAAATCTTTCAGTTTATAAAATATAAGGATATGGGGTCCACATCCTTCAAGTCCAAAAAATGTGCTCCAGGGGATAAACAAAAACCTTCTGAGGGTAATCTGTGTGGTTTTGTCATAGAAATATGCATTTTTAAAACTTTATAAACAAAAATAACTAGCTTCCTGTAACGACACCATCTTAGACAATCTGTATTCAGGAGAGAGTGTACGCAGTTTGTGGAGGGTTCTTTGCTGCTGCTCTGTGCCCTCCGCATTTGTCATACATCACTAAGAAAAGTACGTACACTACATTGATACGCTCTCCTGAATACAGAGGAGTCAAAGATGGCGGAAACTAGTTATTTTCATTTATAAAGTTTTAAATGTGGATATTTCTACGACAAATACCACACAGAATTTACCCTCAAAAGGTCTTTGTTTATCCCCTGGAGCCGTTTGTATTACTTTTGTGAAGGATGGATGCACATTTTTTGAACTTGAAGGAGGTGGACCCCATATCCTTATTTTTTAACTGAAAGATCTAGGACATTTTCTAAAATAACTGAAAATGTATTTATCTGAAAAATGGAAGGCTTGAACGTGGGAAAATCACGAGTGAGTTTAATATACATTTTGGCCGAACTATACCTTTAAATGCATAGTTCACATTTTGAGTACAAGTTGCATACTTGACAAGCTTGTCGCTTTACTTTTTAATTTTCAAAAAAACGTATAAAAAAGAGAAAAACAACATGATACATCTTTGTGAAACCATGTTTTGGTCTCCTGTTTTAAAGTTTCAACAATTGAACAACTGAAGAACCATTTTTGGTTTCCCAATTACGGTTTAAGATTCTTACCATAATCTTTACCTGCTCTTCTTTACTTTAAGTGACTGCCATGACGACAGACGAGGCTGAGAGCGTGCATAAACAACAGGTGTGCGAGCAGCAGCAGGAAGAGGAGGACCCTGCTGCTCAGGAGCCAGGCCCCACTGACACAGTTCAGGACAGCCCCTCGGGCATTTCGCTTCCCCGTGTGAGCTCAGAGGAAGAACAGCAGCTGAAGCCTCGGCAGCGCACATCCGCTGGCCGTGGTCTTTCCCGCCTCTTCTCCTCCTTCCTGAAGCGCCGCTCACAGTGCTCGGAGGGTGAGGGAGAGGAGACAGAGAGGACCCGGGAGAAGGAAGGCCACAACGAACCCAAAGCACCCATTGCGGACCCTGAGCCGGAACTACGCTTAGAGGGTGATGTTGCACTAGACCAGCACTCAATCAGCAGTGCTGAAAACCAGGTGAGAAACATCATGTTCAGCTCAGACCCAAAGAACCCCAAATAGTATACACAGATTCTTATAAAGTACAACAGTTCTTCAGTTAAGAACAGAGAGTGATTTTATTGAGAAATGGTTACTGTTGCTTTAAGACACGAGAGAGAGAGAGAGAGAGAGATCCCTCTGTACTCATGCTTTGAATGACAGGCTGTGTCTGTGTGCGCGTGCGTCGAAGAAAAAGATGTGGGTCAAATTGACCTGCGAACATTAAAATCGTTACAAAATGATTTGTGTACACTTCAAAACATATCAGTGTATCACAAACTGGTTTTTCCTACAGCTTAAATATCAAAAAGGGTCAAATGAACCTGTAACATAATATAAGGATAAAATTGGATAATGATGACACAGTTCAACAGAAAGTGCAAAACAGAAACAAAAACAGAGGTTTATTTAAGGTTTCAACTTAGTATTGTTGCAACAAATACAATTTTCACTTAGTAATAGATTCAAAAAATTTCACTTCTACAAAAACACATTATTCATTATTTTTAATAATCAACGCTTTTATAACGGATTGAACTTTGCCTTCTTCCAGCAAATCGTAGCAGATCAAAAGGAAGACGCAGAGCTGGAGTCAGGAAAGGGTGAAAAGGGGGAGAAGGGGGAGAAGAAGGAGAAGAAAGACAAGAAAGAGAAGGAGAAGAAAGCGAAAAAGGAGAAGGCAGATAAAGAGAAAACGGAGAAGAAAGAGAAAAAAGAAAAGGGAGATAAAGAGAAGACGGAGAAGGAGAAAAAAGAGAAAGCAGAGAAGAAGGAGAAGGAGAAAAAAGAGAAGAAGGAAAGAAAGGAGAAGAAAAACGAGAAAAAGGCCAAAGCAGCAGAGGTAGAGAAAGAAGAGCAAGAGACAGTAAAAGAGCAATCAGAGGAAGAGCCCAAAGCAAAAGAAGTGGGGACAGCAGAAACTAAAGGAAAGGAGGAAGAGGAAAAAGAAGGAGAGAAAGAGGAGGAGGAGAACACGGCTGAGGAGGAGGAGAAGCAGCAGAAAGCATCTCGCCGTCCAAGGATCATGCACTGCAAAGTCAAACTGCTAGATGACACTCTCTTTGAGTGTGAGCTTGACGTAAGTGACACACACACACACACACACACACACACACACACACACACACACACACACACACACACACACACACACACACACACCTCAGACAATTGTAAGACTCTTTTGCTGATGTGATTTTTGGTCTGATTTTGTCAGTATGCTGTACATCCTTAGAGGACTTTTGATTGACTTGTTAGTTTAGCTAGCTACTGTACATGTTGGTATACCTTACCTACTTGGGGCCCTATTTTAAAGATCTAAGCACATTGTCTAAAGCGCGCGGCCTACGGTCTAAATGGGCGTGTCCGATTCCACTTTAACGATGGGAAAAATTGTTTGTGTGCTGTACGCATGGTCGAAAAGGGTTGTTCCTATCTTCTAACGAGTAATGGGTATGTTTTGGGCGTAACGTGCAATAAACCAATGAGAGTCTTATCAGTTGCGCTGGCGCTATGTCTATTTCACTATTTAGATGACGGACTTTGTAAACTGAAAAACTGAGCGGAAGGAAGAAGACCACAAGTTTAAGAATAATGTTAAAAAATGTGTTTTCATTTTTATTGATTTTTTTATTTTTGGATTAAAACCTTTAAAAGCTGTTTTCTTTCAGTCATAGAAGTAAAAATAGCAGGCATTTAATTGCTGTAAATGTATTAGTATCCTACAAAATAGGGATGCCACAATTCTCAATACATTATTGAACCTTTCGGTTCGACCCCCACGGTGCAATACGCACATGTGAATTGAGGTTTTTCGGTTTGTCCATCCAAATCTATCAGTTTTATATTCCCTGCACTTTTGTTAATATGTGCGTCCGCATGATCTGCACGCTTATAAACGTCACAGCGAGTTGATATCCAGTCACTGTGCGCTACCTGCGTTAACTCTGCTTGAACTCTGCTTGCAATGCTGGTGTCAAATTTCATTCACGTGTGCACACACCCAACAGAAATACGACAACAAAAAGCAGCAGAATGACTGTCTTTCAAATCTGAGGTGTGGATTAATTACTTGCGCGTGTAGATTACATACAACATCAATGTAAAGATGCAAATTTGCGTGGGACAATGCGAATGACGCAAATTGGGCTTGTTATTGATGCAAACGCGCCTTATTTGTATGGAAAGAAATCAGACTCAATATTATTAACAAATACATGCACAGTTATCTGTGAACTGGATGCATGTTACAAATGTATTTACTATCCACGAACAAATGTCTTTAGATTTGAATATGTGAAATTCAGAATTTGAATGAACGTGTATCGATTTGTACAAATGTACAAATACACATGTTTTATTGTGTATTCAAATATCATAATTCGCGCGTGCAAAAAGGGAGATGTGCATTTGTGGATCAGGTGACACGCGTGCATTAATCCCGCTCTGTTCATTTGTATATTGAGACTTTCATTTCGCTGTTTAAAGCATTTTATGAGCCAAACACAAACAACCATCAATGAACGAACCAAAATATGTCTTTGATTTTGTGTCTGCGAATTTTAATATTTACGTGAATGCGCATCGATTTGTACAAACAGAGACATATTTGTGAATTCAGTTGCCATATTTCGTATCATTATTTCACAATTTGTGCACGCAAAAAAGAGGACGCGCACCCGTGGATCAGGCGACGCGCGTGCATTAATCCTGTTCTGTTCATACGAGTTTTGAGACTTAAGTTGCGTGGTTTGCATTGAAAGATCCACGAGCACAGATGCGCCACGAAAAGAGTCAACACCAGGTGCCAGTCCAACGGAGTTTCACACATGGCGGTGAATTCTGTTTTCTGTGTTTCCCTTTAGTCTGGTGTTTTTATAGCATTACGTTTATTATCTATATATATTAAATGTTTTAATGGCTTGGCTACTGAGATGTGTTTGTGTGCATGTATGTAATGTATCTTTATTGTCCTTTAATGGTAAGTCAATTATTTTTACAATTTAAAACATTTTAAAAAGTAATACTTTCATGTATTAAACTATACCATTTATTAAAATATTTCATAATTTTTCTATTATTTCTTTTTACCTTATATATATAGCCTACGAGTTTGTTCTACAATTATTTTGTTACATGCATACAAATTAATATGCCCCAGCCTGTTTATATATAAATAACACTTCACATCATGGGTTTGTGCTATATTTATGTATTTATTAAGAATGTCCACATAATAATTATTAAAACAATTTTATTAAAACAGGTTATAAAAATACCACAATAGAAAACTGGGGAAAGTATGAAATATTTAATAAACTGTATTATAGAATACATTAAATTATTGGGGTTTTTTTAGTATAAACCATTCAAATCTTTAGTCTTTATAAATATATAAAAACATACCGTGATAAAAACGCTACACTAAAGGGAAGGGAACAGACTTTGACAGAACACCTGAAATCAGTTGCTTTGGACCTACTAACGCAATCCTGTATTACCGCACTGACAAGCCAACCGCATGAATGCAACCACGGCGCTTTTTACATTGAATTAATGAAACTAGCTATGACCTTCTTGTTTTTCACATCATACATGTATAATGAAGGCCAAATAAATTGGTAAGAGGTCATTTCGTTAAATCACAGGCTACAGCCAGGGCTGGATTGTCAATATTGGGCGAGTGCCCCAGGCAATAGGGGGTCACCAAGGTCTCCAGACTGCGGCCAAAACGTTTTTGCAAGTACTCGAGCATGTGCGGGCACTACGGAATGCACGATCGGGTTTTAACCGCTCAATTGCATGACGCGTAATCGCGTATATCGTTTTATGTCACCATGCGCTCGGTTGATTTTACCGATGGATCTACGCAGCCCTGGTAAAGTTAACACATCGCACTCAGAACCGCGCCGGTTAAACATTACAGCGATGAGAGATAAAGAGAGCAGGACAACTTTTAGCCTACATTAACACTAAAAACATTATAGACGAGAATAAAGGTCTACATCAGTGCCCAAGGAAAACTAGATAAAAGATGAGAAACGTGTAAAGGATACAAGCATGTAAACTGCTGCCCTGCCACTCATCTCATTAAAGTATGCTATCTAGATATAACTTATTGTAGCCTATATGTAGCCTATCTTATGCCTAGTTAAGGGGGTTGTATGAATCTTTGATTCATAACTTCCTATTCTGAAAGTTTCATTAATTGTGCATAATGATGACATGTGCAGCAACTGCATAGTTAAGTCTATTTAGTATTTTTCAGTAATGCAGTTATTTTGGGAAAATGTCAAAATATTGCATTGTAGGCTTATTTAAGGTGTGCCCTAAATTTTCTGCTAGCGCTCCTAAAATTTTCAGTCAGGGGCTACATTGCTCCTAATAACAAAAACGTTAGTCTGGAGCCCTGAATGACTAGTTTAAAATAATAAATAAATAAATAAAATATATTGGGGGGGGGCACTTCACTGTGTTAATCCGGGCCTGGCTACAGTGAATGCGTGAGAAAGTGAAACTGAGATAATAGAATGATAGCGTCGTCTGCAGATTGTCTGCAGATGCAGTATTAAAGATTAAAATAACTTTAACTGATCAACACAAATATAAAATGCCATAATATAATTGACGTTTTTTACCAGCATTTAAACCTTTATAGTTTTTTCTTTGTGTATCTGCAACATCCGCCCGTGGATGAGGAAGCTGCAGCCAATGTCGTTGGCTTTTTTCTTTATAGTGAACTGACTGAACACTTGACTCTTACCTGGGCATTTAGATATTCAAGTTTTCATTATTAATTTCTGGGTGAAACATTTTAAGCATGATGATCATCTGTCGACTCGACAGTTTCAGCACGTCCTTGCGGAGAGACTTTAACGTCTTTTTGTTCACTCCCCATGAGCTGAACGATTTTATTTTGTACTTTTTTATATATATTTTCAACATATATTCAAGAAACACACATGATATAATGTAAGTTGTTATAGATAGAATAAGCTTGTTCTGAAATGATGACAAAATCTAAATGACTGAAAATGATCTTGAAATGATCCATCTTAATTTAGCCAAAATACTGATTCATTCGTTTTTATAGATAAACATTAATTTATCTAATCAACCTATTATCATCAAATGCGTATGAATAGCAATCAGTGTGATTATCGTGCAATACCTACGCCAAATTCCATTTTGCGTGCATATGCTAGTCCTTCCCGTTCACTTAAATGGCGCATCGTTTGGTGTCGTTGTTTTTTTGTCTGTTTTTTAAACCATTGCCGATTGGGTTTGGATATCATTTTATTTTACAAAAACTTACTCTAACCCCAAACCCAAGAGACAATGGTAAAAAACAAATGAGAAACCAATTATTAAAAAACACGAATAGACGAGCCATAAGGGAACAGGAAGGACTTGCGTAACATATTCACTCAAAATTGTAATTTTATGTGGCCTGTGTATTGCACGATAATCGAGCTGCGTGTTATTTGTACGCATTTCATGAGAATACTAATATATTATTGAAAATGGCCTAATTTAATATACAGTGCTTGTGTATTGCATTCGTTTTGTACATTTACAGCGCAGTGTTCTGTATACCGATGCTCTGAAAATTTGCACTTAACAAGCCTAAACCATGTTCTTTAATTTATTTATGTATTTTTGTTTAAATGTAGCTGTAGTAGCTTGTGTTGATGATGTTTCTTCTCATAAGGGTTAAGGCATAGCACCCAACTTCTAGTGTACCTCGTTGTTCTGGATTTAAATTATATTTTTAGTAAATAAAGGCCGTAAAATTGCATACAGCGCCACGCAAAATCACCGCAAGGGAAAGTCCGACACCGCTACAAAACTAGTTCAGTGACATTATTTGTAATTTAATCATTAATTTGATTTAGGAGCTTAATAAAAAAACGTTACCGTGTGTGTAATGTACTGTCACTCAGATCAGGATCCTTACTGCCTTTCCTGATCTGGGTGACAGTACATTACATTTTTATTAGATTATACTAATCCAATAAACAGTCGGGATATATAAATCCAAGTAAAGATAGGCAAAGAAACGCTCAGCAACGTATGGCAAAGCAAGACTTCGCACCGAACAGGTTTGGTGAGATCTAAATGAAGATCTAAATGAAATAAATAAAGTCCACCAAATGAAGAACAGGCGATGCGCGCAATCAGTCTCAGGTACGGGCCGATGGGAAATTTTGTAAATGTTAATATTCGGGCGAGTAATCCCTCTGACGACCCAAAGACGAAGCCTGAGGAGCGCTTTTAACAACAGGCAACAGACTTTTTACAATTTATATCATACTAATTATGTACGTTTATAAATCATGTTTTCGTTCATAATTTATGAACCGATCAGCAGTTCAGCACTTCAAAGTGTGTATAAGTAGGCTACTTTGTTAATACAATATTCTATAAGTGCTTAAATATAGGCTATTATTCACATAACCTTAAATAACGTATAATCTGATTTAGGATCTTAATTAAATTTAGACTCCTATATCAGATTATACATTGTTTGGCGTTGGGGATAACAGCATAGGTCCTAAGCAAAGCAACTGATTTCTGGTGTTCTGTCAAAGTCTGTTCCCTTCCCTTTAGTGTAGCGTTTTTATCACGGTATGTTTTTATATATTTATAAAGACTAAAGATTTGAATGGTTTATACAAAAAAAATAATAATAATTTAACGTATTATATAATACAGTTTATTAAATATTTTTATACTTTCCCCAGTTTTCTATTTTGGTATTATTTATAACCTGTTTTAATAAAATTGTTTTAATAATTATTATGTGGACATTCTTAATAAATATAGCACAAACCCATGATGTGAAGTGTTATTTATATATAAACAGGCTGGGGCATATTAATTTTTATGCATGTAACACAATAATTGTAGAACAAACACGTAGGCTATATATATAAGGTAAAAAGAAATAATAGAAAATAGGAAAATTATGAAATATTTAATAAATGGTATAGTTTAATACATGAAAGTATTACTTTTTAAAATGAAGTGAATTATACTGTAAAAATAATTGACTTACCATTAAAGGACAATAAAGATACATTACATACATGCACAAACACATCTCAGTAGCCAAGCCATTAAAACATTTAATATATATAGATAATAAACGTAATGCTATAAAAACACCAGACTAAAGGGAAACACAGAAAACAGAATTCACCGCCATGTGTGAAACTCCGTTAGACTAAAACCTAGTGCTGACTGTTTTCATAGCACATCTGTGCTCGTGGATCTTTCAATGCAAACCACGCAACTTATGGGGCTGTTTACACTTGGTATTAAGATGTGTTTTCATCGATCGGAACACAAGTGGACGAGAGAGACACATTACGTTTACACCTTGTATTTAAATCCGTCTCTTTTATCCACTTTCGACCGCTTCTGTGCTGAATACTATGAGGGGGTGGTCTGTGAGACGGTGGGCGAGTCTCTCTGCTGTCATTCAAACCCGAGCGGGAGTAATTATGAGTTTATATGGACGCAAACTAATAATATGTTGGAGTGCACTGCTTGTTTAGCAAATAAACATGCTGCACAGTGTTTTGAACATGAGTATGTAAGAGCTTTCTTTGAATTTTCAGCGCAATTGATGAAATAGGAGCGCGCAACTTTCACACGCTTTCAAAACGAAACTACGGAGATCAGCCGCTTAGTTTTATCAATGTAAGGCTAACACTAGCGCTGTTCCCGAATGTTCACGCCAGAAGTCAAAAAAGACGTAAAACTTGTGTTTAATACCTCGGATTAGATAAGTGGGCGGAGAGAAGGCGGTCGCGTGTGGCTGTTCGAACGCATTCAATCACATGTGCGTTCCGCAACTCCAAAGCGATCCGATCGAAAGTGGTTTCGACCACCTCTGGATGTGGTTGAAAGTGGTCGAAAGTGGAAGAGCTCAAAACGTTTTTAACACCGTTTACACCGGGCCTTAACGCCGTCCACTTGAGATCCGATCGACGAAAACACAGGATAATGCCAAGTGTATACAGCCTCTAAGTCTCAAAACTCGTATGAACAGAACAGGATTAATGCACGCGCGTCGCCTGATCCACAAATGCGCATCCTCTTTTTTGCGTGCACAAATTTGTGAAATAATGATACGAAATACGGCAACTGAATTCACAAATATGTCTCTGTTTGTACAAATCGATGCACATTCACGTAAATATTAAAATTCGCAGACACAAAATCAAAGACATCTTTTTAGTTCATTCATTGATAGTTGTTTGTATTTGGCTCATAAAATGCTTTAAACGGCGAAATGAAAGTCTCAATATACAAATGAACAGAGCGGGATTAATGCACGCGTGTCATCTGATCCACAAATGCACATCTCCCTTTTTGCACGCGCAAATTATGATATTTGAATACACAATAAAACATGTGTATTTGTACATTTGTACAAATCGATACACGTTCATTCAAATTCTGAATTTCACATATTCAAATCTAAAGACATTTGTTCGTGGATAGTAAAATACATTTGTAACATGCATCCAGTTCACAGATAACTGTGCATGTATTTGTTAATAATATTGAGTCTGATTTCTTTCCATATATTTGCCTCAAACACGTCTTCCGTCCTCAAAAAGTTCAACTCAAGAAGAGAATGCGCCTGATGCTAAAATAAATCCCGCCAGTAATCTTGATTGAGGAACGCATTTTTGGTTTCTACACAGATAGCATGATGTTGGATTTAACAGTAGTGCAGTAAGGTATAGCCTTCATTTACAATGTAAAGTTTAATGTACTAAGTACAGGTATATAAAATGGCCAATTTATGTAATGTAATGAATTCACATGTTCCCCAGTTTGAATAGGATATCATTTTTATATATCTTTATTTAATTATATCTTATATTATTGTTTAAATACACTAGAAATGTGTAAGATGATTTTTGCATTTACATAAAATAAAGAGAACTGCAATTAAAACCAGTATTTTTGCTTCTTAACATCTCACTGTTCCTGTTACCTAAGCATAGAATAATTAAAAAACACTTTAATAGGCCAAGGCATCAGGACCAAAACCGAACCGAAAACCGTGGACAAGAACCGAAAATTGTATTGAACCGTGAACTAAGTGTATTGTTGCATCACTACTACAAAATCATTGTTATATCATACTAAAATAATTTGCAAATATGCAAGAAAAGGTTTGAACTCTAAAAATACAAACAAGAGATAAAGAATTTACAAACGCACGAAGAGCCGAACGTTTCAGCACTCGGACAGCGCCATGGGCTTTTTAAAAAGCACTACTTAGAATGTTTCTCATCTCACCATATCCACATTTTACAGAGTCATCATATACAATACATCCATAGGGTAGCATTTAAAAAACTAAATGATCTCAGTTTCATCGCGGATAATGATGAGCATCCTGATCTCTGCTTCAGTTCAGTTTGCAGACGGTTTTTATCGTGAATATTTTTTGGTTAATTTTTTTGGCCATTTTTGCCTTTATTATAACAGTAAGTGAGGAGACGACAGGAAAGTACAGGGAGAAGAGAGGGGTAGGGGATTGGCAAATGATCACGAGCCGAGAATCAAGCTCGGGTCGCTGAAAGTGCAAAAGCACCACGTCGGAGCGCTGCCCACTACACAATCGGCTCCAACTTTTGTCATGAATAGTAATCTGCATTTTAATCTTCGGTGTCAAAGATCTAACCATAACTTCTTGTTACGATGACACGCGCGTCCTCACTACGGCATGCCCCTTATGGCATTGTTTCTGTTTTGCTCATACAGGACGCTTTCCGTAAATGTTATGGCAATGTTACTACTATAGGTCCCATTTATGGGAGCAGTCCCAGAATATTTACGGGACATGTTTGTGTTCACACAGAAGGCTCCCAGTTTTACAGAAATACATTTTCCTGGATCATAGTGCTGTGTGAATGCGGTTTCTGACATAGATCAACATAAATGTTTTAATATAAATGTAGATAGGCTTCTGCATAGTTGTTGTATTTACTTAATGTTTGCTTAGGATGTGATGTCATGAAAACCGCACAGAATGTTGAAGAACATACATTCCATTAAACATAAATTTGCATGAAATTTGCATGTTTTAACTGGGGTTATTTGTATTTATAGAAACATGCCAAAGGACAGGAATTGTTCGCGAAGGTGTGCGACCACCTAAACCTGTTGGAAAAGGACTATTATGGGCTGGCAATATGGGAAACACCGTCCATAAAGGTGAGCTTCCGCTCTCACTCTTAATAGTAAAGGGATATGAACTTCAAAAGTTAATCTAAGTCCAAGGAAAACAAGCTGTGTCAAAAAGGATTGTCAGTTTTATATCTATATTTGCTTCAGGTGTTGTGATTGACTATTAAAACGGTTAATTAAACTCTCGGTGTCTTTCAGACGTGGCTGGACTTTGCCAAGGAGATTAGACGGCAAGTACAAGGTAAGTAGCATTATGCTGTTTATACCTAGTAACTTTTAGAAAGTATGGCTCTGTTTACTTGACAGTGTTTATAACCAAAAACAGGAAACTTTTTTGTTTGTTTACATGACAACTGAAAATTGCTGACTTTTAAAAACTGCTTTCAAGGTGCAAGTATTCGAAAATTATGGTTTTCCATGTAAACGGCAAAGTTTTTTGATGTTATTTTTTATTACAAAATAACATCACCAACTACTAGCATGGCATGTTTATTCATTTTCAAGGCCACTTGTAAATGTGGATCGTTTCGACAATGTTGTTGTGTGACCATACAGTACTTTATCTAATTCAGTACCTACTGTACCCTACAGTATGTGATTTTGTGTATAGTGTAAGAGGACTGAAGAAAAACTTTAACTCCTCATACATCTTATGTTATGGACTTGTGAGTTTTGTGAAGAGGTGTGCTATTATTATTCAAGCAGTCAGACCTAAGTTTTCATCTGGCAGATATTAAATTGGTATAAATTGCCTTAAACTGATAAAGGGACCTGAGCTTTAGAATACAATTTCATAGACAATTTGGCTTATATGACTTGGGCTTGTAAGCCACACCCAAAACATCTCGTAAGGCTCTAGACATCCTTAGCCTGGTAATACCATCCTCTGCTATTTTGCTTCGCTTCATAGACAGAGTCTGGCTGGGCATAATTGACAATTGTTTTCCTTCTCGTGGGAGGGGCTTGTCTGAAGTTTAAAATCATTGGTCTAAACGTAAGCCAATCACACATAACATTTGGATATGATGTGCTTTATGCGCCGGATCAGCCGCATCGAATCTCTGCTGTAAAATACACGTATGATGTGAAAACAAACCCATCGAGCGAAATACCAGAGTTAACATGGCTATGAACGACTTTTGCAGATTATGTAAAGTAAATCGGGCCAGAGCTAGTTGAACACTATCCTTACGGTGGCTTTCCACTCACGTCTTACGGGAGGAAAGCCCCTCTCTCCTCTCAAACTCTTCCACCAGACAACCATAACCATATGTAAATTAAATCTCCCTACCTTATTTTCTGGTTAATCAGGAATGTCACCAAAGAATGCTTGCCCACGCGTCCTCCACCATTAACTGTGAACAATATAATTCCCTTCCATGATTTCTCGATCGTTGTGCACGTCAAGCTGTGCTGCACACAGTTTCTCGCTGACGATCGGTAAAGTTGATAAATTAAACTTTTCCAAAAACTTGTCAGGAGCAGGGCAACAACATAATCTCCATTCAAATGTTTAACAAACACTTTTCTTGTTCGGGTTTAAGTTGGCAAGTGCCGGTTCTCCACAACAGAGCTTTCTGTGTCTCCATGTCCACAACAGACTACAACCGTGATTCGGCGTTTAGCGTCTACGTCACGGCTCTCAGCCTGCCCTCTGTTCGTTGATTGGACGGTCGTTTTGAGACCGGTGGAAAACGGTTTGAATGGGAGGTATCTCAGACTGAGTACAGAAGCGTAATGAAATTTAGCGGAAGTACGAAGTCTGACGTAGTCAGGCTAAGACATCCTGTCAACAGCCTATAAAATGGTATAGTAACCATATCACGAACACCTTAGCAGCTATCCTAGAAACTCCCTAGTAATGCACTTAATTTTATCAAGGTCACCCTAATAGCTAACTGGCATCTACCCGTGAAACTGCATAACAACACTTAGTAATCACATACAACCACACACAACACCCTAAAATCATAGTGTGAAATATGTAAATATCACTTTATAAACTGTAACGTTTAATTGTCTTTTCTGCTTCCTTGTCTAGGCACCAACTATGATTTTACATTTAATGTAAAGTTCTACCCACCTGATCCGGCTCAGCTATCAGAGGACATCACCAGGCAAATATTACTTTTGTTATTCTGTATTGGCATTCATATTCATCCATCTGTGTTCTCATCCCTTAACCTTTAACAGTCTGTAACGGTCATCTATTATCTGACCATCACAATTGCAGATGAATTGCTTTGTTGAACCAGTTCTTATATAAAGGGATAGTCTACCCCAAAATTAAAACCCTTAACCTGCATGAGTTTCTTTATTCTGTTGAACACAAACAAAGATATTTGTCTTCATTACAAAGTCTTTTTTTTAATAAAAATTAGTTTTGTAATGAAAAAATATTGCCACATTTATCTTTTCATATACAAAATAATTTTAAATGATTTAAAACTTTAAAAGGTACACCTTTACAGAATTTCAAGAATCTTGAACTCTCTCTCTCTAATGATCTATTTTTTCACATGCTTGCACAGAATGATTTACCAAAACTAAGTTACTGTGTTGATCTTTTTCATATTTTCTAGGTTTTCTAGAAGCACTAGGGACCCAATAATAGCACTTAAATGATATGTCCTCTTCAAAAAAAATCTCCTGCTGTTACCTACCATGTGTGTGTGTGTGTGATATTATGTAGTCAGTGAGGTTCATTATCACGTTTGTTAATTACAAAACCACTTACAAAACTCTTTACTGCTGTTGTTTATGACGTTCAGCAACAAAAACGTGTCCAGGCTTGTAGCACGAGTAAATATATATCAGTTATTTGTGCTGCGCAGGTACTACCTATGTCTGCAGTTGCGAAAGGACATCAAGAGTGGATGTCTGCCGTGCTCTTTTGTGACTCTGGCCTTGTTGGGGTCTTACGCCCTGCAGTCTGAGCTGGGTGAGTACGACCCAGAGGTCCATGGCACTGACTATGCCAAGGAGCTCCAACTGATCCCAGGTCAGACCAGAGAACTTGAGGAGAAAGTAATGGAGCTGCACCGCACATACAGGTAATCATTATTCTTCCTGCTTTAATTATTGACACTTACATAGTGTTTCCTGGCAGTTAAATTTCCCATGTGAGTGTGCTAAAGGTGTTATGTTCTTAAATAAAAGCATGGCAAAGTATTAGAGACGGAGTAGAGTGGAGAAGATGCACTTTCTTCAAATGTTGCTGATCTTATTTATAAATGCCTTCATTCTTATTTCTGTAGGTCTATGAGCCCAGCTCAGGCTGATATGATGTTCCTGGAGAACGCCAAAAAACTTGCCATGTATGGGGTTGACCTGCATCAGGCAAAGGTACAGTAAATCTGGAGGAGACACAGTGCTTTAAACATGTTAAAGGTATAGCGGAAGATTTTCCAGAATTATTTAAAAGAACCGCCCCTCGATATTTTTTAAAAAATGCACACGCAACACTCCCGAGAGGGAACGCCTGTTAAACGCGTGCACGAGACAGAGAGAGAGCATGCAGGAGCTCAGTGCTTCTCTTCGCTTTGTTTACAAGTTTCTGTCTGCATGTTTACCGTGTCTGTGCGGTTCATGACTCATGCCAGGGCTAGCATCGCTAATCATAGCTTACATCAACTTTTACTAGCAGTGATTTTAAATGGATTTCTCCAAATAGCATGACAAAATGTACCTTTCCAGTAGAAACTTCACGTGGGAAGCCCAACCTGTCCTTTTAGCTCACGCCAGCGTGTGAAATAGTCTCCCATAAACATTCTGGTCTTGTTTCTTTCTTTATAGTCCTTTCTCTTCTTGTCATACAATTCGTAGACACTTTTTCTCTTGCGACCCTCAGACATTTTGAAAAAAAAAAAACACAGCGAGAATGCGAGCTTCAATGAATGGTTGAAACCGTAGCAGAACACACATACACGTGAAAGTGCGCATGTGCAGCAAGCGAACCTAGAGGCGAGCACGTACGACGGTTATACGTTAACAGATAATCAGAATGATTGACTTCTGGGATGACCAATAGTCTTGATGATTCACCCGGAAAACGGAAATCTTCCGCTATACCTTTAAGTAAAATTGTTTTTTTTCAGCAACTGGTCAGTAAAATCATCCTGCAAGTATTCTATGGGGTTTAAGTTAGGGGACTGAAATGGCCACGACATGACCTTGATTTTGTGGTCAGTTAGTATGTGTTGGATCATTGTCCCGCTGGAAGACCACATGTTAAGCTTTCTGGCAGAGGCAGTCAGATGTTAAAAAACATCCAATATTTGATAAGAGAGAACCCCATTCCATTTAAAGTTCAAGTATTGTCTGTCAAACGGAAACATTTTACTTTTTCAGGCTGAGAATAGAGGCTTTTCTCCTAAAATCCTTCCAAACAACTTGAACAGATGTAGACTTCAGATTCAAGTTCTGAGACTTTCTGACTTCAAAACCCAACTAACTTGTCCAAACCTTCCGCTATGATCGTTGGAGAGATTCCTTAGAGACACTCAGGTCACCCTCTTCAGTTGTCTGTTACATTTTTGCCCATAATTTGGTAAAAATGGCCATTTTCAGTTATCTTCCCTATATTCCTTGGGCTTATCCATGATAAAGTATGACTAAGGAAATTTGGCCTATACAGGCGTGCGTTTCCCAAAAGCATTGTTAGCCAACGAACTTCCTAAGTTCCATCGTTACTAACATTGTTCAACGATTTGGTGTTTCCCGAAACCATAGTTCAAACGAACATTCGCACACTGCATCGCTAACGTGTGTCGTTGGAACGACAGCTCTTCACCTGTCGTTAGAAGCATTGTTCCTTGTTATTATCATATGTAGACTTACGTTGATCATGCTTTTGAACAAAATAAGCAAAAAAACATGTAGTACAGTCAATATCCATCATTCTAAATATATAACAATTTTATTTTACGTCTTTAAATTTGTAAACAGAATGAAAGCGCTGCATTTGAAAACTTTGCATGTGCGCACAACAGATAACTAAATCACGATAACAATGTTTTGATGTTTCTGCTCAAGTTTAGCAGACATTGAGGTTCGAGTTTTTTCCGATCAGAGCTCGTGAGCGGAGAGCGCATTTCTGAATATTAGAAATATTTTAATTAGAACTATATAAAATAATAATAATTATAATATTATAATGGATTTTTTTTAGGTCGGACAATGATTACCAAATTTCTCTGTCATATTGCTCATCATAACCACTGAAAAGAGTCCAAAAAATCGAACCAAAAGTCAAATTATTATGGACGGAAGTTAAAACTAGTGGAGTACAAAATGACTCATGACGAAATATGGTGGGTTGTTATTGATTCTTTGCGGAAGTTTACCGGAAGTAATGTTTGTTCCATGAAAGCCATTTGTTTATGTTGTTACTGCTGAAATCGTCTATATGGTCAAACTTACATGACCTGGTAAGAACTCTATCAAGCTTCTGTTGTTGTAGACAGATAATACGCTCCGCAGCTTGCCGATGTTTCTAAGGTGAAAGAAAAGGGTGTTTTTGAGCGACATGATATTCAAATGACAAACTGATGTCTAGTATATGCCCAAGTCTTGTAATAGTGTTTGATATCCATGAAAGTGTTTCTGTTAATAATTGGAACAAAAGATTAAAACGTAATCAATAAAGACATTTGTTTACAGTCTTCTTTACTCATACTTATTAAGGGTGCCGATATTAGTGGGGTGCACTGTAAATCACGGTAGTGCTTGTATAAGTCCTGATAAAAAGCATTGCATGCTCTGTCACTGTTCAGATTTAGTAGCTGAAACCAGGTCAATCTGGATGCATCAGGCCATGAATCGAAATGCATTTTGAAATTCTTCATTTTAAAACAGAAGCCAGGGACGCCCCCTAGTGGTAGAGTATTGTGAATGCACAAAGTGTAAAACTCTTGAGTATTCATTATAAAAGTTGACTCATGTGATCAGCATTTCTCATTTCTGTTATTTCACTTAGGATCTGGATGGAGTGGATATCATGTTGGGTGTCTGCTCCAGTGGTCTGATGGTGTACAAAGACAAGTTGAGGATTAATCGTTTCCCATGGCCAAAAGTTCTCAAAGTCTCTTACAAACGGAGCAGTTTCTTCATCAAAATACGCCCATCTGACGTATGTGTGCACTGCTTGCTCTTCTTGTTTTAACCCTTGTATTGTGTTCGATTTTTGTGACGATTTTGATGTTTGATTTTGATTTGGATTCAATGCAATTCCTTAAATATCACATTATGAAAAACAAGAAGGAATTAGGTATGAGCAAAACC
The DNA here is from genome assembly GCF_027580225.2 of Misgurnus anguillicaudatus. NCBI lineage: Eukaryota > Metazoa > Chordata > Actinopteri > Cypriniformes > Cobitidae > Misgurnus > Misgurnus anguillicaudatus. The sequence goes on along the minus strand of NC_073356.2, from coordinate 1,131,188 downwards.
ATTTTAGTATCAGTCTTTGTCACACATTACAAACACTTAAAATTAAAAAGTATGATTTAAAAAAAATGCATTTAACCACAATTTTTAACATGTTTGTTTTAACAAATGTTGCACAAAAAACGGTTAACATTTAAGATTTAAAATTTTAATTCAACATGTTTTTTTTAACATACCTATGTTTTAGACATCCTAAATGAACAATTTAAAATTGCTGTGAAATGAAATGAAGCTTTTCTTTTTCTAAATAGGCTCATCTTTTGTTCTTGCGGATCATTGTAATTCAAAAAAATCACAATTTACATGATGTGCACATATCAAGCATGTGCTTTCTGACTTCTTGCATTTTACACAAATGGTGCTTATTTTGGTGTCATGTTTTATGGGGCACAGCTGGCATCACCTGTATTCACCTCTGGATTTTCTGTGGGTCTGAATTCATCAGCTTTACATAGTATTTCATATACATTGAAAATAGAAATGATAGTTCACATTTACTTTTCTGTGTCTGAGGAAGTCTTTATCAGTACTAAAAAAAAGTGAGGAAAAGCTCACTTTTCCCTTTCCAGGGTAGTAAAACACCAAAATATACGCAATAAATGTATTTAATTTGTGTCTATACAGTTGCCTTGGAACAAAGAAATATGGGTCAAATTGACCCGCGAACATCAAAATCGTACCAAAAAACATTATTTGTGCTAAAGAAAACCACTTCAAAACACATCAGTGTATCCTAACTTTGCATGTATGTTCATGGCCCTAAATGAGAAAAAGTGACAAAATTTCTGGAAGAAAACTGTTACTTAAGTAGTATTTCATATAAATTGTAAATAGAAATCATAGCTTACTTTTACCATCTGTGTCTGTAAAAGTCTTTTTTAGTACTCAAAATAGTGAGGAGAAGCATTTTTACCCCCATTTCAGGATAGTAAAACACCAACATAACAACAAACACTAAAAATATATATTTAATTTAGGTCTATACAATTGCTTTGGAGTAAAACAAAATCGTTACAAAATTATTTTGGTACACTTCAAAACATATCAGCATGTCTAAACTTTGCATGCATGTTCATGGCCAAAAATGAGAAAAAGTCACAAAATTTCAAGAATATAATCACAGGTTAACTGGTTTATCTGACAGCTTAAAAATCAAAACGGGTCAAATTGACCCGGAACATAATATGAGGGTTAAGTCCATGATTTTGTTTCTTTTGTTTTGAAACGTAAAGAGTCTAAAATTATATTGTAAACATTATTATTAATAATAGTTTTAAACATTCATATACAGTATAATCTTTAAAAGAAAATTAACTTAGAATTTTTAAAATGTTAATACAGTTCTATGTAATCTGTGAAAAGAGTACAGTAATTATTATGGGGAAAGGTCAGTTTAATTAAGATTATCCACAAATATGAAGTTCATTCTATGTGCTTGTGTTGTACTTTTTTTTTACTGTAGTTGGAGCATTATGAAAGTGCCATTGGCTTTAAACTGCCTAACTACAAGGCTGCCAAGAAACTCTGGAAAGTTTGTGTTGAGCATCACACATTCTTCAGGTATAAACACTACACTTTGACAATGTAATTTGACAATGTACATTTAATTGTGTTCCCATCCTATTACCATTTTGTAACATTTTATTTCTAATTAGTTTCTTGCAACATTTTGACCCTAAGCACAGAGGTGTAAAGAGTAGCTGAAAGCCATACTTGAGTAAAAGTACAAATTCCTTACTGTAAAAATTACTCCACTACAAGTTACAAGTTACCAATTTAAATACGACTTGAGTAAAAGTATTAAAGTAACCCAATTTAAAAGTACTCAAGTATTTTTACTCGTACTGAATGTTGGCTCAAAGATGCACTAGTCCTCAACACAAAGAGACATTGTTGATCTGGGCAGTGAAAACTAAGAAAGTTTATTTCTGAGGTTTTAGTTCCTAATATAGAAAAGAAATCAAACTCCTCAAAATTTTGACCTGGCAGAACAAACACAGATTAAACATAGTCATAGTCTTTTGACAAAAATTGAATTAAGTTTTAGTCATATTTTTGTCATCTGAATTGATTTAGTTTTAGTCTAATTTTATTCAACTAAATGCCATGAGATTTTAGTCTAGAAATCTACATTCAATTTAATTTAAACCCATTTAATTTTAGTCTAGTGTCATTGTGTACTTGAATGTGCCATGCTGAAAAATATATAACCTAACTTTGTGATATAAATATATGGTAACACTTTACAATAAGGTTCATTAGTTAACATTAGTTAGCTACATTACTCAACATGAACTAATAATGAACTGCACTTATACAGCATTTATTCATCTTTGTTAATGTTAATTTCAACAATTACGAATACTTTATTAAAATCTTGTTAACATTACCAAATATTCTTATATAGGCCTATCCTAAAAAAGATATCATTTTAATATTTAAAAAATTCCTGTAAACTAAAATTACACTAACAGAAATATGATAATGCATATTAAAAACGTGAAGTTGAAAGATTAATTGTAAACACATGTAGTACGTAACACCACTATCTCACATTAGTGCACTACATTTCTTCCGTCATGCATCCCTCTTTACAGTAAATACATTACAGCATACTTGATTAAATGTGAGGACAGTGAAATTGTACACTTACATCTTATTATGTACTTAAGTTACTCGGGCAATCAGTACAGGACCTCGCTGGTTTATTTTGGCTTATATAGTAAGTTATATCAAGTTATGTAACCAGCTCAGGTTAGCTGATACAGTAGCGTCAGAGTATATAAACATTTGTGCTTGCCTTTGACATGCGGGATGACCCTCCTGCGATCGCGCTTTACTTGATTGTAGCATCACATGTTTAACAAAGGGTCCCTTGACTGAAGCAAATGTGATATGCATCCATATGTTTGCTCTTTATCTCTTCTCTCAGACCAGACCCAACTTTTCTCTACAGTTTATGACATACGCAGCACGCAGATGTCCCGCTACGGTGGCTCAACGCAAGCCATTCAGCGTTTGACATCAAAGTACCGCGAGACGAGACTTCTCCATATGCATTTGATTCGCTCTCGCAGTACTTTGATTTCATACGTTTGCTCTGCGCAGCGCCAAATGAAGTCCCTCAGTTGTGTGTGTGCGTGTAACCTCGCGACCACAGATTCTATCCATCATCACCCTCTGACACTTTCGTCTCGTTTTTATTTGACGAATAAACAATGTAGCGAGTAACGTTAAGTGTCATTTCAAATGTAGTGGAGTAAAGAGTACAAATACCCAATCAAAAATGTAATTGAGTAGAGAGTAAAAGTTGCCTATATTTTTGATACTCAGTACAAGTACAAAGTAGCCCAAAACATACTTAAGTACAGTAACGAAGTACATTTACTTGAGTACTTTACACCTCTGCCTAAGCATTTTTCCTTTATAATGTTTTGCTATATGTAAATGACGATCCAATATCTACATACCTATACCAACACAGTGCACACTGTGGTTCATCTGCAAGTTGCCAAATAGGCCCTGGTTTGTAAAAGTGAGTGGTAATATATTAATTATATGTTCACTTGATCATTTGGTCAGGTTGACATCCACAGAGGCGGCCACCACTCCTAGGAAGTTTTTGGCTCTGGGATCAAAGTTCCGTTACAGCGGGCGAACTCAGGCCCAAACCCGTCAGGCCAGCTCCATGATTGACAGACCCGCCCCCCGTTTCCAGCGCTCGTCCAGTAAGCGGGCATCACGCAGCTTAGATGGAGGTTTGTAAAAGTGTGATTGTATGACGTATGTGGTGTATAAGGATCAGGATAAACTTAAAATACTCTTATCATGCCCCTATGTCATTTCAAAGCTGTCGCAGTCTCCATTATGGGCGGGGGTTAAACGGTATTTCATGCATTCTGACTTATTAACACAGTTTAAGATAAGTCATATCTGCGTATAAGTACGTATAATGTAAATGACACGAACATGCAGTGAATCATAAAGTATATATACAGTAAAAGATACAGATCCATTCGGACTAGAACCTCCAGGTTCAAGAACAGTTTTATCCCCTCATCCATCACACTTCTGATCACTACACTACATCGCGTTTGATTAATGTATATCTGTTTATCACCTTACTTCTGCACTGCCCATATCCCTATGCATATTTATTCGCATGTTCTCATTTTTTACTCATTTTCCATATCATTACAATGACATTATCATAATCTGTATTATATTGTAATGCTCAATATGCTTCAGTCTCTAAACTTGCGTATCTGTATCTGTTGCACATACTTCCTTGTACATATTCAGTATTTAATCCTCTTACATAGTTTCTTAGTAATATACTTTGAATTTTGTAAAAAAAAAAATTAGTTATCGCCAAAATCAGTATTGTATCTGGCCAGTATTAAAAAATAAATTCTTAATTTTATGCAATATCCAATATCCGTCATGTTAATTTGTCATCTTTCCAAAACGTCCTCCTTCTCTAAAGAATGCAATAAATCCGATTACAGCGCACCATTTCATGCATTGTACACACGGAATCCTAGTTTTCCTCATCTACTTTTTACTTTGGGATATTCGAATGATTTATGTGAGAAGCACTCGGGCGAAGAAAAAATGCCGGCTGTTGCTTGTTCTCACACGACAGCATTAAGCTTCTGTCATGCTAACACATTGACCCCAGGGGGTCTTATGAAAAACTTTCCCTTGTTTTACTCAAAGTCAATGAAAATCAAGCAGGACAAAACATTGTACAGCTGATCGCTTCATTAAAGATGCGTCTCAAGGATGACATAAGCAATGACAGTATTCTTAATATGACAAAGTAAGTGTTGTGGTTAATGTATGTTTTTTAAATCAGTGTATACCACTAGTCAACTGAATGATTATACAATGGCAAATATGAATGCACATGTATATATTGATTCAATAGATTTGAAGATGATTTTGAAAAAAAAACTTTAAATGGATTTATTGCATTTTGTGGAAAAAATTATCAGTTTTTATAATAAATCTTTGAAAATCAAATTATGGATTTGAATTTTTAACGTTATTATAACCTAAAGATGCTATGTGAACGTTTGTGACAAAAATAGTGGTTTTCATCTTGTTATAGAAAACACATTTTTACCCAAATGAGTCTAATTGGATTTATTGCGTTTTGGAACCAAACTGTTTATATAGTCTCTACATACTTACTCCATAACATGTACACACTCTTTTGCCTGCTATTTATTCATTATTCATTGTGCATATTTACACATATATTTTTATATTTAATTGCACTTGCCAATTTGCACAGTCCTACTATTTATCTATCTGTTGCCTACAGGTGTGTTTGACCTCAAAAGTCTGTGTTGCTATGCATCTCAGTTCATATCTACTGTAGTTTTTATAGACCTCTCTCTAGTTTTCTAATGTACTTGTATTGTTACACTAAAAACAGCTGTTGTTATTTGTACTGTCAGCAGAAGTCATCTGTCTTGAGAAAAGGGGTGGCGTTTCAAGACCCACTGAATTGCCTTAATGCACAGCTTTGTTCGATGCATTGATGTAATTTCCACTGAAACAGAAATGACAAATTGAGTGGCTCATCCCCCTTAAATTCATCATGTGATGCACGTGGTGGCTTAATACAGGGACTCGAAATGAATCTTACATCTTCTAAAGATTTTAGTGGATGCAGTCCAGCTTCTGAGGAACTACCATCCTGCAGATTTTAGCTGCAACCCCAATAAAACACAGCTGAAGCTGCTATTCAAGGGCTGTTTGTCAATTGCAAGAACGTAAACAATGGACTTGCGTTCTCGTGAAGGCGACCTTGAAAAAACTCAAGGTCGCGAGAACACAACACACTTGTGAGAGTTGACATGTGTGCGATCTTCCTGTTGGTCACCTGACCTCCGCCATTGTTTTGCCGCAATGACTTCTGGGGCGTAAAGCGATTTCAGCCGCAAGTCTGCACTCGATGCATCCTCGATATCAAGAACACATCCGGGTATTTCAATGCGTCCTCTGTACTTGCGTTCTTGAGAATTGGAATTGAACTTTGCATATTGAGAAACAGCCAAGGTGTTCAGGGTTGCTTGATAATTACAGACAGGTGTGTAGGAGCTGAAGTCTGCAGCACGGTAGCTCACCGGGAGCAGGGTTGGAGACACCTGCTCTTGGCCAAATCATTCATTCAAATCTGTGGGGTATTTTGAAGAGTTAAAAATGTAATTTATTATAGATTACATTTCTCAGCATGCTGTGATGAATACATTTAGGGTGCACACACATCATCCTTAAGCCAACTGAACTGTACCCAAGTACGATTGTACCCACTCCCCCGCTCGTCTGCACTCACACCAGACTTTATGATCTATACCCGAGTACACTTACTTCATTAAAGATGCAATTGTTTTGAAGAAAACTGAAAGATATGCATGATGGAGTTCATCAAAATTAAGAGTTTATGGCCGAGTTTGCCAGAAAACCATATCTGTGAATAAATCTAATTAAAAAACATTAGTGAGATACAAAAACATACTGTATATGCTATAGAGACAGATAAATTCAAACCTACTTTAAGTGCTTCATATACTTTGTCTCTTGTTGTTTTAGTCAGTGGATCTGTTTTTTATTAGCTGCATTAGAGTTAAAGTGCAAAACATAAACTTGTTTTATGGCAGAGTACAGTTTGGAGAATTAGATATCTGACCATTTGATTTGGAGAAAAAACTGTGTTAAATAATCTTTTGCAAAGCTGTCTGCACAACTACACACAATCACAATTCAAGAGAATGTGTAGGAGTCCTTCCAGCCAAGGATCAGACATGCTTTTCAATTTATTGTCTGATTTTAATGTCAGATAGTTTTTGCACTCATTTGACAATCCTAAAGACTACCAGCTTTCCGCTTCATGAACATTCATGTAGTGTAACATATTTTTTCCACCCCTCTTTCATCTATCATTCTGACAGCCATGGTTTCGACCCCGGATAAGAACGCTCGTCCTGTCAGCGCTCCCATCATGTCTCCCATCTCCCTGGGCGATGCGGCTCCCTGTCCCGTGGTGCCATCAGCAACCCGCACAGAACACAAAGAGACGTCCACACCCACCGGCCGTTCACGGTCCACTGAGAGAAAAAGTGATATGAAGACAGAGACTCATGTGACCGACAGTTCCAAAACACACAGCACCAAAGCGGAAGGCACACCTGAAGTAAAGGTAAAGAGATGTTACTGGAAACAGCATTGTCCTACTGTATTTATGAATCATTTCTGGTGGCGATAATGTACAAAAAACATAAAATAAACCTCTTTTACGCTTATATCAGGTGTCTTTACCTACTGTGTAGTTATAAAATGCACATCCAAAATGTGAAATTGACAAGCTTTAAAATCACAGCAAATCTTAAAGGTACAGCGGAAGATTTTCCCGAATTTTTGAAAAGAACCGCCCCTCCACCTCCAAAAAAAAATGCACATGCGCAACACTCCACCTGCTCTCGAGAGGGAACGCCTATTAACGTGTGCACAAGAGAGAGCATGCACGTCTAGTTCTTCTCTTCGATCAGTTTATAAGTTGCAACACCGGCATGGCTCATACATTGAGATGTTTACTGTGTCTGCGCGGTTTGTGACTTGTGCCAGGGCTAGCATCACTAATCATAGCTTACATCAACTTTTACTAGCAGTGATTTTAAATGGTTTTCTCCAAATAGCATGACAAACTTTATCTTTTCGAGTCGAGTAGAAACTTCGCGACTGATGCATCAGTGGGAAGCCCAACCTGCCCAAATTTCTCCCAAAAACACTCTGGGCTTGTTTTTTTCTTCAGAGGCCCTTCTCTTCTTGTCATACAATTCGTAAACACTTTTTCTTTTACACCCCTTAGACATTTTGAAAAAATATGGTGACAATGCGAGCTTCAATGAATGGCTGAAACCGTAGCCCACCACACATATACACCTGAAAGTGCGCTTGCGCAGAAAGCGAACATAGGGACGAGCACAATTGACGGCCTTACGTAAACATATCATCACAATGATTGACAACTGGGATGAGCAATAGTCTTGTTGATCCACCCAGAAAAAGAAAATCTTCCACGATACCTTTAAGAGAGGGAAGACGCTGGTAGCTGCGTTTCCATTACCCTTTAAATTGCGCAAATTCACATTGCAAATTGAAAATATGCCCAATGGAAACACGTCAAGTTTTTACGCTCGCATGAGGTGGTTTTTCAGGCAATTTAGATAAGGTATATTTCGCAACAAAAGTGCAATAGAAACAACTATACATAGCCACCCCTAAGTATAAGGGGCTTTCCTTGACATCAATATTTGGAAACTCTTACGTCTCCTTTGGTTAAAAATAATGCCTAGTACGGTGGATGTGATATTAGTTTTAGTGGACGTGATGTTTAGAATGACTTGGCGTGAGAGGACAAGCTACGTTTCAGTCGCATATCATCAATTAATGGAAATGCTGTCTTTTCGCAATCGTTTTTTTTGTCAACTTTTTGCGCAAATCTGCAATGGAAATGCAGCTACTGCACAACTATTTTTGTCTTGTTTTCAGTACACTGTGAAAAATAATGCAGCAAGAAGTTAAAACAACTTGGTTAAAGTCAATTTATCCTACTATTTTAAGTAGGGATGCACCGAAATGAAAATTCTTGGCCGAAACCGAAAAAGAGGAAACCAAGGCCGAAAACCAAAACTCCGTAAAAAAATTATTATGCCAATTATTAGTACCATTGCATTTATGGCTATCACTGTGTACTAACTTTGCTAGGGGTGTGACGGATCACAAAACTCACGGTTCGGATCACATTACAGTTTTTGAGGCACGGATCGAATTATTTTTCGGATCAGCAAAAAAAGGGTGGGAAAATCTAAAAAATGTCCGCCAAAAAAAAATCTATTCATACTCCACACTCCAAACAGATAGGGGCAGTATACCTCCAGAAAGTGAGTTGGTCTATTTTAATTTAGCAGCATATATCAAGTTTGATTTACATTAGCAACTAAGTAAGTTATCATTAGTCACAAAAAAAACATTCGGTCTCATTAAAATTGCAATGTTTTCCGCTACGTTTCGTGCGTCCATTTGGTGTTCATTATCATCGAAGACATTTCAAGCTTCTTAGCTAATGTTACATTTTAGCATCAGCTTGGTAGATAACGGGTGAAAACCGGATCGGATCCGTGGGTAGAGCTAACTAAGGATGCGCGATAAGTTGCATGCGATAGTCATTGCGCTTCTCGTCAGTGAAGCCGATTTCTTGATTAAAAGTGAATCGCCATCAGCTGCTTTCAGATGGAGCCACATTTACTGCACAAAGCCGTAGTTCATGTACAAGCTGAGCATAGGTTATCCCAATGCCTATTAGAAGTGAACTTCTAGCGAAATACTAACAGCATCTTACTTACCAATCGAAAAGAAATGTTGTCATTTCGGAGTCGAACCTCATTTCTTTCATGTTTAGTTGTCTCCAGCGATGAAAAGCAGTGCCAGTATTTACTCTGGTTCGGTTCCTTTATTTATCAGATTTTATTTGTGATTCTGAGCACGTTTTTTCCCTGCAGCGAATGGTTGTGGTAGTGGTAAATGTCTCTTGCTTCAGCCATTCTTCCGCTCTCTTCCCTGAACTGAAATGCGTCCGAAAACCCTATTGCAAGGCAGGAAGGCATCAAGGCATGTCCGAATCCATGGCTGTAGCTAGTAATTTAGCATGCTAATTCAGATTGATATCTCTGCAGCACTATACCTTGTCATTTTTTTAATGACATCTTTGCCCTTATTTCTTCTCATTCCTTTGATGCGTGTAGCTCATTTTTTAAAATCTTTTACCTCAATTATTACAAATGGCACCTTTAAGACATAAACAAATGTTTTTATTAGAAAAAGAATACTGTGAGATAATTTTCTTTGTATGTCCCTGTCAATAACAGAAAGATTTTATGTTCACTTGCTTTTTGAACACGTCTCTCCGTGTATACACTACTGAGTGCGCTTAAAAGCGCACGCACAGAGACCGAGGCGCAGCATAAACAGTCGCTCCACATAAAACGTTACGTTGTTTTTCATTGCTTTATTCGCCAAATGTATGTAAATGGATTACAGTATGAGACGCAGTAGGGCAACTCTCTCTAAAGTTTACACATGATCTTTGAAGGGCATAGTGATGATCACGTCTGACTGGAGCTGGACCAGACACATTCAACCGCACTTTAGCACCTTTTTGAGCTTAAATACATCCACACTGCAGACATGTTGCTTCAGAGAAGCATGTGCAGGTCGCGGTTTCTGTTTGCGTCATCACAACATTTTGGCCGTATTATTTCGTTGATAAAAGTTTTTTCCGGTGGCCGAATATTCGGTGCATCCCTAACCTTAAGTTTTGGCTTAAAAAGTTGACATAACTTATAAGTTCAAGTTGAAATTGTTTCATTTAATTTTTTAAGTTGATGTAACATAAAATATATGTTGATTTGACAAATTCATTATAAACAAGTATTGTTTATAGTGTGCAAATATCTAAAGAAAATAAGTTTAGAATTTTTCTTGAATTAAGTGTTTAAGAAAAACGTACAAGATTTTTTTTCTTACCCATGAAATATGACTTACTGATAATGCACAGTATAGATCTCTCAATGGTAATTTTAGGATTCTGGATTCAATGCACTCCTGGATTCAAGTGCTCCAGCAATGTTTCGCCATAGATTTGTATATATGTTATTATGTAATTTGACTGTAGATTTAAGGAAGCTGTTGAACTTAAAGAAGTGTGTAAGACAAAATTGCACCAGTTGCCAAGCCAGTTAGGGTTAGGGTTTTTGTAAGGTGAGGCTTAGTGAAGGGGTCAGTTACCTCCTTAATGATAAAAATGACTCTTTATACAGGGATAACCCTACATTTCCGAGTACAAAAACGCTATAAGAAACCTTTCTTGTGACCTTACATGCAAACAGTCACAATGCTAAGGTGTGTTTGAGATGGCAGTGTGTGTACAGTATACTGTCTCTGTGCCGCTGCAGAAGGTAGCTCGGCGAGAGCGGCGCCACCGAGATGCCCCAGTGGTGACGGCCACCAATGGGGAGAGAAAGAGCCAGGTTTGTGCTCAGGATTTCAGCCAATCACGCAACAGCATGCACATCAGTTTAATCCTAATGGGGGCCTTCTGTATTTAAACACTTAAGTCACACTGGCTGGTGCATTAGAAAACAAAATATCAAATCAAGTGTATTTTTCAGTCTTACAAATGTGTCCCAACAAAGTAACCACGTTTCACTAACGTGTCTTATTCAAAAAGGGTCCAAGGACTTTCCTCTTTACTTTTTAATGTGTTTTAATCCCTGCAAAGGAGAAAGAGGTTTGAAAGTTGAATAGAGGGAGTTTTAATTTTACTTAGAGTAATTCTGCTTTTTTGACACTTCTTTTGATATATTGTTTTCTAACGTAATGAAATTCAGACATTTCAAGTGTGTCTTAAGTGTATAAACTTAATATACAGTCCCTATATATGCAAGAATATATTATGTAATTGTAAAAGCAGACTTTGCAGAGCGAGGCAGCTAGCTTAGTTGTTAGAGCAAAGAGTCTGCCAAATGCATAAATCTAAAATAGAAATGTACATAAAATATTAGTCTTAAACCTTTCATATAATTATCTCCATAGTGCATGCTGACAATATCCTAAAACCACACACTGGCTTTGTTTACATGCACAAAGTTTTGTCAATCCAACTGAACTTTATCCAATTGCAGTTTACATGTACCCTAAACATGCAATCTGATTAAGTTGACATCTACATTCTATATAATCCGAACCAAATGTCTGTGCAAGGGCTTGGGTTGCCAGATTCGTGTATCAAGACCAGCCCAATAGACATTCAAAACTAGTCCAGAAGCATTTCATAAGAATATTAAGAGCCCAAATACCAATAACTAATCAACGAAATCCTTTCATCTTTAACTTCCAGAAAAAAAATCTATTTACAGAAACAGTTTAAAAGTAACTCGAATCTGAACTCCGCCAAAAATCAGAGAACTTGGCAACTCAGCGCAGAGCATCTTTCATCGAGTTCATGCTTTATCTCTGGATAAATGTACAAAGTCAAAGCTGAGTTGGAGAAAGTTTTCAGATTTAGGCAATGTTAACACACTTTTCAAAACTTAACTTAAGTTCAAGGTATTTTTGCATTTGATTGAGAAAATACTACGATTCACGCGTTTACATGCGTACTTGTTGATCTCCTGATGATGGGATCACAGATCAGACTACACCACCCCTTTCAATACGAGTGAAATTTGCATCCGATCAACCTCAATCGTATTGATTAAAGGAGCATTTCACCCGTAGAAACATTAATCTTTATTGAAAGTGCGTCATATTTGTAGTGGAAATGTAACATACATTTCGAATTTGATGCCTATTTGACAGAGAAAATGGGTGTTTGTAGTCTCACCCCCTCAACAAAGATATTGGACTTCCTGCTTTCTATGATGCAAAATGATGATTTTTGCATCATTGAAAGAAGGAAGTGCAACACTAGCCCTTTTCACACAGACATTCCATAAAATACACCGGAAAGGCATCCGGGATTTTTCTGGGATCCTTAGTTTATTTTATTCATTCACACTGCCATGATTACCCGGCTTCTGATGGTCCCGGAAAGACACGTGACCTATTGAAAGTCCCGCCCTCTCTTCTACGCAGCGTCTGAAGTTTGCATATTATATATTATTTCTCTCTCCAAGAACCACTCGCGTGCATTTTTGTTTATGATAAGATTATAAAGGAACACGTGACGCGCCGTTCTAATGCTGGTGAATGATCTCTGCTTTAATACAGTTTTCAGACATTTCTCATCGTGATTGTTTATATGCATTTAAAACCTGCATTTTGAGGAGCTGAACGATATATCTTGTTGGGATGACGCGCGGGTATTTTCGTTTATTATAAGCTCAAATGAGCACGTGACGCGATATTATTTTATGCTGCTGAATGATCTCCGTTTCAACGCAGTAAGTAACGAGCTAACCTACCTGATATCTGCTTCAGTCTAGTTTGCTGACATTTCTCATCGTGAATGTTGTAAATCCCTCATTTTAAAGAGTTGAATCAACTTTATGTTGCCATGACACGCGCGTCCTCACTACGGCACGTGCGTCATTGTTTATGCGTCTCATTTATCATTTCCTGATAACTGCTTCAATGTAGTTTGCAACATTTCTCGTGGTGAATGTTTGTATGCATGTTATCTCTCGTTTTAAAGAGCTGAACCATAACTTTTGTTGTGATGACGCGCGCATCCTCACTACGACACGCCCATTACGGCATTCTTTTGGCTTCTTGTTCACACAGAGGGTTATCCGTGTATCTGACTAGGTCCTCTTTCCGGCAACGATCCCAGAAGAGTAACGGGACGAGGTTGTGTTCACACAGAGGCTTGTCTGGCAATTTTACGTGTATTTTCTGGGACCAGAGGTCTGTGTGAATGGGGTTACTGAAATCTGTATTTCTCCTGTCTCAGCGGCAACTGAGGAAATGATGCATGACCATTCAAAAACATGACTGGGGTTCTAACAATACAAAACTTAATGCAAATGGGTGAAGTGTCCCTTTAAGGTGTTTACATTAAAGCATTTTGAATCCGATTAAGCCATCAATACGATTACAAACAGATTGCATGTAAACGTAGCTAGTGAGATTTAAAGGAGTCAGACTGGTAATGAGATTTAGATTGTGATCCAGCAGTTGTTGTGTATGGGAATTGGGAAGTGGTACTCTCACCTTTATTACAGACACTCACACGCTTCCCTCTTTCTTCTCTTCGGACATCTGAACAGTCACCAAGGACGGGCACAGAGGTTGTGCGCATGAGGAAGGTCAGAGTTTATTACTGCATGAGGAAGACGACGTCATTGTCCTCATCATCTCCTCACTGCTCATGTTTTACAGCACAAAAGATCATTTCATTCTTTATCTCATCTGCTATGCTCGTTTGCTTTAATGCGCTTGTATGAGATTGGCTATACAAGATGCCACTGTGGTTGTCGGCTGCATCTCCTTTCAGGCGGTGAGAGTTGGTCAATACCACATGGTGCTTACTGAACAAGGACAGTGTCCATCGTGCTATCCGGCAAACATGGACTACAGATGAACTTTATGGCAGTTGCATTGCTATTTTTCCATTAACTGTAGCGTGATACAAATCACAAATTGTTTTCTGTGGTAATTTACAGAGTGTTTCAGGCGAGTTCAGTTCAGTTCTGTTTTAGAGACCATTCACAATGATGAGCTGTCTGCACTGCCAGTCAAATGTTTGGACACTACTTCGTGGTCTATCATTACTAATATTTCATTTTTAGAATGATAGTAAAGTCTGAGTGGTTTGGGTTTTAGTTTTTGTTTTAGCAGCAGGTTCATGCGTTCAATGCGATGTGGTGGGTTTTTCCAGTGCATTGTGATGCGGTGATGGTTCATTGAGGTGCAGGTGGGAGTGAATGGCTTACCAAAACGTTTTCCAACAGCAAAAATGCCATTGGTGTTATGTGTAAATAGACAATTGTTTTGATCTTACCACAAAGCCACAGCATTTAAACGTTTTAGGGGGAAATCTTAATGTAAGAATAGCTCATAGTTGTCTTTGCATATTAATAAATAAGATAGGAGAAAACATGTTACACTGAACAAATGCACACATTTTACCTTTAAATGCCTGGTGTCTCACAATAAGTGGCAAAAAGAGCAGTTTATTTCACATTTAATTCTTTTATTTCAAAATTTGCAGTCACCCCCAACCTTTGACCCCTTCTCTCTGCCTCACTGCGGCCTGTTGTGGTTCATTCATATTTGATTTGATTCCATCATGTCCTCCTCACACACTAAATGCAACTGGAAATCAAATTGTACAAATGACCCAAGAATCATTTCACCACTTTCTCTACATTGAAACGCTGCCAACTTAATTTTTTCCCTGTTCTTTACAGAAAAGACCTAAGAAAATTGAGGGTGAAACTCTTTATATCAGACATAGCAATTTAATGTTGGAGGTTTGTATGGAAAATGTCTCATTTTTGCTGCTGCATGTCGGCACTGCATGAGAAACTGTAGCTCATCTACTGTAGCTTCTTTCTTCATTCTCTTTCTCTCTTTTGTGTTTTGTTTTGTAGCTTAACCCTAAAGGCTTGGCATGTACTATTTTCCTCACTAACTCTAATGCAAGTACTTTCTTTTTGTTGTTTTTTAGCACTATTTGGTTTAATATATGATTGGGAGTTTTTTTGTTGCTTCTCATTTATAAGAATACATTTTCTTTTTTATTCTCATTTCAAAATCTTAAAAACAATTGGACTTACTGTACTGTACGCACTTGCATGAAAAACTGGAAAAAAATAATGCAAGTGATACCTTGAAGTCATCATGAGACACTTTCATATTCTGACTTGTATCAGAATGAAACTGGATATGTAAGGGATAATGTATAGGCAGCAGGTTGTTATCGCAGAAATGAGCCCTGACAGTGTGATTGGGGCCAGACACGCATCAGAGGGTCTTGTATTACACACTTACTAGGGCTTATTTCACGAAAACAACTTTAAATCTTGAAATATTTTAGTAGCTTGTTTTTCCGTGAGGAAAACACGTTTACTTCCATCATTCATATGTCACAAACACACTATTTGGTTTAAAGGCGCAGTGCACGATTTCTGTAAAACACTTTGGAAAAGGGTTAAACTGTACCTGTCAAACTGATTTGCAGCTGTGCATTATTAGTTTCAGATGGTTATTATCTCTAAATAACATACAATGGAATCAAGAATCATAATCAAGCAGTGCCGTGTAAGAATTAACAATAACAGTTTTGGTCGGGGCTTGATTTTATCTGGAATAAAAGGATTTTAGAGAGTAAATAGGGTCTGTTTTAGAGGCTGACACTTTTTTGGGATCGGGAGCAAAATCACTATTAATCACGGGACTGGGACGGGACAGGAAAAAATGTCAGTGGGAGTGGGCGGGACCGGGATCGTAATAAAACTATGATACCCAACTTTATACACAAATATGCAGTTTCTATAAATAAACTTAGTTAATATATTGTGTGTGTGCGTGCCTGTGTGTGTGTTTGCATGTGTAAGAAAGGTTGCATGAATGTTCACGGATGCACCTCCCTGGTGCATAGTGAAGCGCTCCAACGCAGCCTAAGCGCTTATGAGAAAAGGGAACAGCTGCAAAGAGTATAGCGGCTCTGATCAAATGGGGAGATAAGTGTGTGACAAGAGTTGTGTTGCGAAGAGATTTCCTGCTGTTTGGATAGTTTCTGTGGTTTATTGTGTGCGTCAGTGCCTAATAGTACGTTTTTTCTAGTTGTCTTTAAATTAGCAGCAAAGATTACCGCGTCTTTTATGTTATATTGTCAGTTATCATCAGTGTTGGGGGTAACGCATTACAAGTAACTTGAGTTACGTAATAATATTACTTTTCTGAAGTAACGGGTAAAGTAACGCATTACTTTTTAAATGTACACATTAATATTTGAGTTACTTTTTCAAAAAAGTAACTCAAGTTACTTTTTTAGTTTAATTAATTTGATTAAAAAATATGTACTGAATTAAACTAAACGTATGCACTCTCTGTGCCTCTGTGGAAACATTTTGAGTCAGAAACTGAGATGGCAGGCCAGAGCTAAACATTTTTGTGATGAAATATGCAATTTCTGAATGCAGAACTTTTCAGTCATAAAAACACCTGCAAGGCCTGAAAGAGATCAAGCTTTAGCCAAGAAAAAGTAACGCAAAAGTAACTAAAAGTAACGTAAGCATTACTTTCCATGAAAAGTAACTAAGTAATGCAATTAGTTACTTTTTTTGGGAGTAACTTAATATTGTAATGCATTACTTTTAAAAGTAACTTTCCTCAACACTGGTTATCATTCATAATGTAAATGAAGCTGTTAGATAGCGCGAATCTTCTCATTAATAGTCATGGTACCCAGTTTATATTTGTGTTAGTTTATCTTGTACATATTTATTCAGTATTATTTCCTTATATTGGAGATTGTGTAGTTCTAATACTTATACAGTTATTTAACAATTCTAACAAATATAGTTATTTACTGTATGTGTTATCTGATACATGTGCTAGTCACATTTTAGAACATATGACACCATTTCGCGGTATCTTGTATATTTTTGCATATTTTGAACTTAATTACAGCTGTTAATACTGGTTATTTAAACAATATTAATGTTCTTTCATAAGGCTTTTATTCTTGTTTATTATTTGTTGTTGCAGAACCACACAAACACAGATACTTAAGTGCATATTAATGGAAGGTTGTATGCCCATACTGCAACTGTGAATTAAACACCCAT
This sequence comes from Misgurnus anguillicaudatus, assembly GCF_027580225.2. Taxonomy (NCBI): domain Eukaryota; kingdom Metazoa; phylum Chordata; class Actinopteri; order Cypriniformes; family Cobitidae; genus Misgurnus; species Misgurnus anguillicaudatus. The sequence goes on along the minus strand of NC_073356.2, from coordinate 1,113,825 downwards.
AATCCAATTATTCATCTGGTTCTTGTGTTCTGGACTCCAGACTTTGGGTTTATTAAACTATTGTAGACATGGAGGGAATATGTACTGTTTTTCTTTTATTTGCTTTTTTCCATTTTCTGGAGAAAATCTAGAAACCGGCTCAGCAGCTGGTTCAAAACAGGATGGAGAGCAGATTAAATCAAATTCTTTGTATGAACTAAACACTAGTTGAAGAAAAAAATATATGGGAGCGGTACAGGAGCGGGAGTCAGTTTAAACAGGAGCGGGATGGGAGTGGGAGTCAATTTACCAGGAGCGGGATGGGATGGGATTTTTTTTAAACTTTGGTCTGGGAGTGGGACAGGACAAGATTTATTTCTATGGGAGTGGGACGGGACAAGAGGGAAAATCCACTCCCGTGTCATCCTCTAGTCTGTTTAGGTTTCATGATGACTTCAAAGCCTCTTTGCATGAACATTTTAATGGTAATACTGATACTAGTAGGCGGTTAGAAATTAAGAATATTCTGAAATCAACTTCATAAATTCATTTGCTATTCATTTTTATTGCTAATGCATGAATTTATTGCTTATTATGATATTCATATATTATAATAGATTTACATATCATACAGATTGTACAGTCTGTCCTAGTCATATGTTTCCTTAGTCACTAAAAGAGACAGAATGTTGTCGCCATTGTTCGCATGAGGTCATCGTTATGGGTCCTATGTATATGAAGTCCTGCAATTAGACCTTCTCTAACCCCATGACCCCTGTATTTAACCGAACATATCTATAATACTGTATGTCCATGTCATTCATTGTTGTTGTGTTAAATGTTTACTATGGGTGTTTTCAGACTTGAGCCTTTGTTCTGGAACCTGGTGCGTATTTAATCCCTTGGTTCGCTTTGTTTAGGCATATAACACGGCAATTGTGCTCGAATCCGCACCAAAACAACCGAGACGCACCTGTTCCTTATAAAATGTCTTCTAATTGCTCTTCTCCCACACAATAATCCCTCAAAGCTGCTGTCTGTCCATCCTGACGGACAGTTTTGAGCGGAATCACAGAAAATAAACAGATGCACTCTGACCAATGAAAGGGGAGTTTACTCGCATGTGACTTGTATTAATAAAGTCGGGTTCATTTGGAAATATTGCTTTGTGAATGCGACCCAAACCAACATGTAATTGCAACATATTTGTTGAGCATTAACCTATGGTTTCAGAACAAAGCAATCGATCTACATGTCTGAAAACACCCTAAGACTCATGCTGTTGGTCATTGCTAATTTTTTACATCATTAGATGAACAGACATGTGTCAAATAACTTTACAATACAGTATTTCACAGTAACCTCTAGTATTAGGTTGATATAAACCAAGAAAACATTATGTTTAGAGATCATACATTCAGAACATGCTCGTTTGACCCATGTCTGACCCCAAGATTTGTTCATACGGTACTTAAACAATTAATTTCCAAACCTGGTGAAACACTCATGATAACTATCATCATCTAACCTGGTCTTATTACAGATTCATCACCATTTAGAAAGGTTTCATTTATGACCCTTAATGGTTCAAAACTCTAGTGAGCTGTGTCAGTGTTTACATTACCTACATCTTATTAGCATCAAAGCTATTACACACATATTGGGTAAAATAGTAAATTTTAACTAGAACTAATTTTTTTTACATTCATTAATAAGCAACTTTTATAACCCATATTTTCCATGCTTTACTTACAATTTTGGTTTTTATTATTTCTAAGGATGCATCGAAACCAATATTCCATTACCTAAGGCTCGTTCACATTATAACTTTAACGATAACTATATTAGCATCCACACCACCAGACAATAACTTTCTTCCAATTCGCTCGTGAGGCGCAGTACTCGCGCAAATCATTAACCTTCAGTGGCATTAAAGGCGCTCTAAGCGAATTGAAGCGTTTTAGACCATAAAACATTTTTTTGTTACATACCGGAAACATCTCCTCACTATCTGCTTGCTGCCTGTCCACTGATCAAACTGTAAAAAAACGCGATCTCTGTAGACAGCCCAGGCTTCACAAATGGCAATATCAACAAGTGGCCAAACCTAGCATCACAAAGCAAAACAAAGTATTCCAGCCAATAAACGACAAAAAGGATTTTGGGGTGGGGGCTTGGCGCGTTCATGAAAGCACGGAAGGGAGGGGGAGGAGTTAGCTACGCTCCGTCAGTTTGACAACAGTTTCAAACGTCAACAATAACTAACGTCTCGCAGATTCGCTTAGAGAGCCTTTAACTAATATAGCATATTTCCTTTAATGAAAATGCTTGTTCACATGTCATTACATAACTATGCTGTTCTTGTTGCATTTACAGTGGTTACAACCATAGATATGTATAAAGGCTAGATGTCTTGCCCGTGCTGTTGGCCAATTGAGTGGACGTCCGCATGTGGCGGCCATCTTATCACAGGCAGCTCGCTCACTTGTAGCATTGCATTTAATGGAGCATGTACTTTTAAATGACCATAACTTGCTCAATTTTCTACAGATTTTCAAAACGGTTTGGTTTGTTATGTGTTTGGTTGATGTACCCATGACACTGCATACTTAATAAATAATTTTCATGAATCATGTTTAAGCATCCAGAATTATAGCCACGTTAATAATGTTTGTAAAAAACCAAACTGTTTGAAAATCAGTAGAAAATTGAGCAAGTTATGGTCATTTAAAAGTACCTGCACCATTGAACACAATGCTACGAGTGAGCGAGCTGCCTGTGGTAGGATGGCCGCCAGGTGATGACGTTAGTGTTACGGAGAGAAAACACAGAGAGATCACAGTGCAGATGAACAGAATTTTATTGATAGAAAGACACTCAATCTCAGTCTCAAAAGCACGTCTGGGCGCAAAGGCCAGACTGAGGCAGACGGCGAGAAAGCGATGAGAAACACACACTGGGTCAGGGCGAGAACCATACATGTCCGGGCACCAGCCACACTTCAACAGACGGTGGGAGAGAGGTAGGAGGGCACACTGGAAACTGGGCGAAAGCCACACACGTCCGGGCACCAGCCACACTTCAACAGACGGTGGGGAGATATAAGAACACACACTGGAGAGCGAGTGAAATCCACAACTCGCCTGGGCACAACGCCACACTCGGCAGGCGAGGGGAGTGATCCTGTGGCGGGCAGAGAGAGAGAGAGCGTTAGTGGTGCTGAGTGCTGGACAGAGAGAAGCTGGACAGCTCCCGAGGCGAAGGACCGCCCTGCCGGACAGCGGCAAAGCCGCGGTGAGAATCCTCTGCACGGAGATAGAGATATAAGGCAGTCTTTAATGAGAAGATGGAAACAGGATAACAGTGGGGGTAATTCAAATCTTCCGGGTAGCAGAGAGCACAGATAAACAGGGAATTTACTTTTAACAGACTAGAATAACTCACAAGACAAGACTAGGATCTAGACGAGGCTAGAAACGGGCGAGCACATACAAAGACGAACTTGCAACGAGACACAAAACACGCAGGGATTAAATAGCAAACCGATTGGGCATCAAAATGAGGAGCAGCTGTGAAGTGACGCACGTGAAGGAAATCACACTGATGACACCCATGTGAGAGATGCGCACGTGTGAAGCTGTCAAAACAAAACACAAACACACAGAAACCAAAACATAGCGGCCGGTAAGACCGAAATCATGACAGGACCCCCCCCACGACCGCCACAAGGCGGTCCATGGGAGGGCTCACCATCTCCTCACGATGATTGCCGGAAATAAAAAGACTTACAGGAGGGGTGCAGTGCGTGATCTGTGCCATCTGCTGACCTCTGATGGTCAGACATCCAAGGGAATCTCAAGGGGAACAGCGGGAATACCACAAGCGTGAGCCAGATCTTCATCAATAAAAGTGCCTTCAGTGCCCGAGTCGAGAAGAACCGTGGTAGAATGTTCATGGCCAGAGAAGGACAGCGTGACAGGGAGTTGAGTGCATGATGACGGGGAGGATTTCTGTGATGTGACGCCCACCAGGACCCCTTGATTCACCAATGGGCGGTGCCTTTTACCGGGCAGAGTTTGGCAAAGTGCCCCGGCTTACCGCAGTAGAGGCAGAGGGAATTCTGAAGACGACGCTCTCTCTCTCTCTGGATAATCGCATCCTACCCAACTGCATAGGCTCACTCTCAGCAGGCAAAGGGTTACTGGACTGACTAGACTGGGTGGCCTCGCTCAGAAAGGCCCGGTGACGGAGAGAACGGCGCTGGTCGCGGAACAGCATCCGGTCTTCAACCCTCAGTGCGAGCTCAATGATGCCGTCAAGAGAGTGAGGCAGGTCGTGGGTCGCTATCTCATCCTGAATGCTGTCAGATAAACCATCAATGAACTGCGCCCGGAGTTCCGCCTTGTTCCAACTACATGCCGCTGCCAAGGTCTTGAAATGGATCAAATAATCTGTCACCGAGCTCGTTCCCTGGACGAGGCGGGCCAGACGACCTGAAGCGGCATCCCCGCGAAAGGAGTGATCGAAGAGCTTGACCATTTCCTCCCGGAAATCTTCAAACGATTGGCAGCAAGGATCCTGGGCGTCCCAAACAGCTGTGCCCCACTCACGCGCTCTTCCCACCAGCAGAGTGATCACATAGGCGACTCGGGTGCACTCGGTCGCATAGCGGCGAGGTTGGAGAGCGAACACCAGCAAGCACTGGGACAACAACGCCCGACAGGATGAGGGATCACCGTCATAGGGTGGAGGGTTGGCAGCATGGGGCTCCGTATCGGGGGGTTGGCGAATCCGATCGAGGCATGCAGAGAGCTCGTTCATGCGAGAGGACAATCATCAACCTCCTGGGCTGTAGTAGTGAGCTGTGCAGTGTGTTGACCCAGCCAGGCTCCCTGCTGAGCAAGTGCAGAACGAACAGAATCAGCATCTGCGGGATCCATGTTGGCAAGTTCGTTCTGTTACAGAGAGAAAACACAGAGAGATCCCAGTGCAGATGAACAGAATTTTATTAATAGAAAGACATTCTCAGTCTCAAAAGCACGTCCGGGCACAAAGGCCACACTGAGGCAGACGGCGAGAAAGCGATGAGAAACACACACTGGGTCAGGGCGAGAACTATACATGTCCGGGCACCAGCCACACTTCAACAGACGGTGGGAGAATGGGCACAATGCCACACTCGGCAGGCGAGGGGAGTGATCCTGTGGCGGGCAGAGAAAGAGAGAGAGCGTTAGTGGTGCTGAGTGCTGGGCAGAGTGAAGCTGGACAGCTCCCGAGGTGAAGCACTGCCCTGCAGGACAGCTGCAAAGCCGTGGTGGTAATCCTCTGCACGGAGATGAGAGAAAGGCAGTCTTTAATGAGAAGATGGAAACAGAGGATAACTAAAGGTGACAGCGGCGGTAATCCAAATCTTCCGGGTAGCAGAGAGCACAGATAAACAGGGAATTTACTACTAACAGACTAGAATAACTCACACGACAAGACAAGACTAGGATCTAGACGAGGCTAGCACATACAAAGACGAACTTGCAACGAGACACAAAACACGCAGGGATTAAATAGCAAGATGAGGAGCAGCTGTGAAGTGACGCACGTGAAGGAAATCACACTGATGACACCCATGTGAGAGACGCGCACGTGTGAAGCTGTCAAAAAAAAACACAAAGACAGGGAAACCAAAACATAGCGGCCGGTAAGACCCAAATCATGACAGGTAGAGACTCCGCCGTAACAGATCTAGCCTTTATTATACATATCTATGGTTACAACCAGCAGATGTCCTTAACATTACTAAAGTAATTTTATGTAACGGACCTCAGCTTCTCCATAGTAGACATTTCAAATGCGCGTGCATTTTAGATTCAAGTAGATTTGATTGGTTGTCATCGGTTTATTGTTTATTATATATAGTGATTGCAACAATATCGTTCATTGTATCTTTATCGTTATAGTTGTGGTGTGAACTCTGCTATTTTCTTTAAAAAAAAATAGGTTTATAAAACTATAACTAACAATATTCTTTAACGATAACTAAAACTATAGTAGTTTAGCATTTTACTCAGATTATTATGTTCTGAAATCCCAGCCGTGCAGAGTGTACAAACGGCAACTCTTATGACCCAATTCATAATAATCACACAATATGAGTTCTTATGCCTTTTTCCACTCTTTGGTTGTCAGGATGTAATCTGCCCTTTATTATTGTTATTATTGTTTTATAGTATTTTTTGCCTGCCGATACCGATTATAGGACATTATATCCATCTCTAATATTTTGTCACAGTAGATCTAATTACGGACAGACTTTGTGCAAGAAACACATCAGCGATGTTGTCTAGGTAGGGAGCTCACTAGGTTTTGAAACAGAGCTCTACTGTAACAAAACTACAATGCATTTAATTTGCTAAATGCTATCAATGCGCCACCCAGCACTTTCACTCGACTAAACTCCGACTATAAATGTGATATAATGCAGCAGGTTATATGGCTTGAACATTGCTTGACAGTATTTGCCTATGATTTACACTTCATTCAGCAGTAATAGAGATGAGCAGCCTGGCTCTGTTTAATTTTATGAGACAGCTGTTCTGAACTGAAGTGAGTTAAAGAAGGTGATGAGTGATGGTTTCTCATGAGAGTGTTTCATTTGGTCTGTGAGCTTTGCAGATGTTCAGTGGGTCACTATTAGACACAAATCATCTCTCTCTGTTTAACTCCTAAAGTCTCAACCATTTGCGGTGTTCTCCAGGTTGAATCTGATGTTAATAAAGATCGGTTGAGATGGCAAATTCTGTTTCTCTGTCGCTCTTTTTCATTAATCACAACCTGCCAGTACACACATGAACCGTTTGTTTTGGCCAATCACAAATTTAGCCAGAGATAAATATTCATAGCATCATGAGGTCTGAGTGGAGCTCATTACCCTCCACTGTAGAGAGATAATGAATTAGGCCACAGGTAAAGATTGGAAAATACATAAAAAAATGAGAGTGATCTGTGTCTTAGATTTTCATGGCTCATCTGTACAATGACTGTGCGTTTCCCCTGATATGTGTTTGTCTGTAAACTGGTGTGACTGGCATCGTGGGAGTCGTGGGAATGTTGATTAATTTGGTTCATTAAAGGGTTAATTAATCCCAGAATCACAATACAATTATTCAGAGTCGCAAAATAAGAGAGTTACGACACTCACATATACGTCCGTTGTAAGAATGGAATGCGGAAGTAACAGCGTGTCATGGAGTGACGCATAGTTACAAACGCAGCACTGAAGCCCATTCATTTCAATGGCACCTGCTGGTAAATCGATGAAATTACCGTTTCTCTTTAAATTTTCAGACATTTTATGAATATAGTCAACAGTGATATTCTATTAACTTTGCTGTAGGTAATGATTATCGTTAATAATAACTAGTAAAATTTTTGGAACTGTAGAACGTTACATGAATCACGTGGCCGCGCGGCGGCGAGATCAAAGCGTTTCGTAACTCTCTTATTATACGACTCTGCTATTATTAATTCTTAACCCTTATGTCGTTCCAAACATTCCTTCATCAGAACACAAATGAAGATGATTTGAGCGACGTCTTTACTGCCTTTCTGGGCCTTGAATATTGTGAGTTGCGTTGCTGTCTATGGGGGTCAGAAATCTTTTGGATTTCATCCAAAATATCTTCATTTGTGTTTTGATGAACAAAGTTCTTACAGGTGTGGAACGACATGAGGGTGAAAAATAAATGACACTATTCTCATTGAACTCTTTAATGATTCCATTAAAACAATAACTGATTCTGAGAATAGCCACCCCGAGCAGTGAATCAGACTACACTAGACATAATGAAAAATGTGTTTTATTTTTTATTTTATGTCTCTGTAGTCTAATAAGAGGCACGGTGTCACTGTGCAAATGATCAAGAATGATTAACAAAACTAGATGTCATGAAGATCATTTGGTCCCAGTGTTGTTACGAAAAGAAATAAGATAAACAACTGGTTCTCGATTCCCAACCCTAGATGTGACGCCCCAGAGTTACTATGATAATTGATGTGTTAGATCATCAAGCTAATGACATCTCTTCACTTCATTTCTCCCAAATCTCACAATCTGACTATTTCTGTCTCTTCATCTGTTCTTTCTTTTCTTCTATCTCTTCTTTTTATACTAATTTTGCTTTTCTGGTATTTTTTTATCCTCTCTGCTTGGATATCTCTCCCTATCTATCTTTCCCCTTTGCTCTCTATCTTTCTCTCTCGGTCAGGATGTGGATAAGACACAGATGGAGATTATGCGCCATCATACCAGTATCAGTGAGCTCAAGAGGAGTTTCATGGAGTCGGTTCCAGAACCACGGCCCAGCGAGTGGGACAAACGTTTGTCAACTAACTCACCCTTCCGCACCGCCAGCATCAATGGACAGATGCAGCCTTACGTGAGTGCTGGGCTTTCGGTACTGGTCAAATATTAAAGGTTACGCTTCATTTGTCAATCGTGAAGGATACTGTAAGATAATTGCATAAAAGGGTTGGCTGATTGGAAGGTGACTTTCGTCATCCATGTTTGTCAGCGATGCCTTATTCATAAGGAAAGTAATATGACATTTGTAAGATGGTTTGGTGTGTACACTGTAGCTTGCTTTTTATGTTCTTTAAACCTGGCCCCTAGTTTATCTTGATTGTGTGTGGTTTATGGCTGTGCCATTTGGTGGTCTCATTTCACACAGTCCACACACAGACCGTTTTTGGAAAAATTAAATGAATTCCAGAAGTTGGGGTGAACATAAATTTATACAATAGGTCTGCTGGGAAAGTTGTGCTTATAAGGCAGCAGGTTATTAGAGTGTGTGAGCCCCTTTTTTAAGATTATTCAGTGGGATTGTTTAAAGGGACATTCCACTTTTTTGGAAAATATACTAAATTTCCAGTTCTCCTAGAGTTAAACTTTAGATTTTTTTGGAATCCATTCAGCCGATTTTTTTTTGGGGGGGGGTCTGGCGGTACCACTTTTAGCATAGCTTAGCACAATCCACTGAATCTGATTAAACCATTAGCATCGCGCTAAAAAATAACCAAAGAGTTACTAAAATTTTCCTATTTAAAACTTGTCTCTTCTGTAGTTACATTTTGTATTAAGACTGACGGAAAATTGAAAGTTGTGATTTTGCTAGGAACTATCCTCTCATTGTGGTGTAATAATCAAGGACTTTGCTGCCGTAACATGATATTACACGCAATGATATTACGCAGTGCCTGAAAATAGTCCCCTTGGTAACTTTCAATAGCAAGGGACTATTTTCGGGCACTGCATAATATAAAAAAAAAAAAAGTGTAGTGTTCCTTTAAGATTTCCAAGGTATTGCCATCAATATCTTTAAATAGAGTTCAAGAGTTTTGTTTGAGGGATAAAACCTGAATACACTACATGTCCACAAGCTAAACAGGGCTGAGCATCTTTTTTTGCAAATTTTGAAAAGATTTGCTTCCCGTTTGGATGGAAACCCATACTGTCGTTAATTTTTTTTATCCACTCCTTCAAGTCTAACTGGCACATTGATTGTAAACCAAGACCATGTGCAGTCTGAAAGTGCAGTCGGCCAAATGCCCGCGCAGAATTAAGGGGGTCGCACACCGGCCGCACAGCTCAGCGTCGCATCGAGTCGGGTCTAGGACAACTTTGAGGTATCGTAAACCGGAAGTGCACATGAAATAGCGCAAGCTTCGTCAGATAGCGTCTACTTCCAAATGCAAAATATACGTTAGCAGCCAATGTTAATCGTTAATGATTTGGGACAAATATGATGTTATTTAATGTTTAACTCGACAAGGATTGGAGCAACTTCCTGAGTCATAGCTGAGCGGCGCCGTCAGGGGGCGTATACTCATAGAAAGCAATGTGTTAGAGGTTTTTGGAACGGCGCGGCGCTGACCTGTGTGTGACCCCCTTTACGTATAGTTTGTAAACATTATCGATCGGCCGGTCATTATTGTTTTACCGTAGAAATTATAGCGTGAAATTATTGTTATCGAATTATCGCCCAGCAGTAATGTAAAATAAAAAAGTACTTTAACATTTATTACTAGTTTTAATGAAGGTTTTCAGGTCTGCAAGTTTTTCTGTGCATTGAGCATCTAGTTTGTAAATTGTAGTGTTTTGATTAAACCAAACCTAAACACTCTTCAACACCACATTACTGACATTCTCTAACTGAAAGCCTCACGCTATGTAAATCTAGAAGATAACACACTTTTTAAGCAGTTCAGTGCCTTTTATAGATCATTTCCAAAAGCACATGCAATACAGTATGTACATTTAACTGAATTAAACATAAGAGAATTTGAATAATTCTGCTTACAATTTTAACAGTCATGGTTGAATCTCTTTATTTCTGCTAATCTCATGTTAATAATCTTGAGTACCTATAGAGTAGTATTGCATCCTTCATATCTCAGAAGAGTCTTTGGTTTTGTTAGATTTATAAAAGACAGATCAGCTCTACTGCTACTTTCCTTTAAAAGCCAAGCTCCTGGAGCTGTACCGTGGGCGGAGCAAGTCACAAGCAGGCAACACATACAACACATTATAACACTATCTCTGGATAACTTACTATTCACTACATGTTCGTGTTGTTTACATTATATGCACTTATGCGCCGATTGCCAACAAAACTTTGATGCAGTTTTACTTACCGCCTGCGACTCATGACCTGGTTGTTTTATCACTGGGACTACCCCATTTTAACAAATACAGCATGAAGCAAACACACTTGCACAACTCCGCTTCTATCCCCGGATAAATAAACTATATCCATTGTTCCCATAATGCTGGGTTATTTAGGAAGCTGAACAAGCTTAAATTTCTCTCATAAACAACAACACACTTCTTTAAAGCGTCATGAATCCCCGCTGTTTCAGCTCCAGTCTACCTCATTATAATTTTGAAAAATGCTACTTAAATGGGTGTGGACGCTGTGAGAAGAACGACAATGAGTGGGCAGGGAAACTGATATAAGCTGAGATTTACTAAGAATAGCAGTATTACAGAAATAATTAAACTGAATATAATATCTCATTTAAACAAAGGTCAAGTAAAACTGTTATAGTTGAAATAATAGCGTGTTTGAAGATAATGAAAAGTCCTCATGGTATCTCAGAACAGATCATAGTCCACCTGCCTCCCGTAGCTCTCTCGAGCAAATTCAGTTGATGGTGAGTCTGGTCCTGACAGCATCGCAGCAATCTAACGTATTTACAGAGTGTGCGTAATAGCGCACTCACATTTGTGACCCATCACAACTTTCGAGATAATTAGAAAGTTTTTTTTTCAAATTGTGATTGGTGATTTTCGTTTTTTGCAGAATCTCGAAGAAGCCTCTAGATGTTCGAGATAATAGTTTTTGTATATTTAAAAGCGTACATTTTGCGGTTTAAATCAGCTTGTTTTTCCAGAGATTCTAGCGTGCAGCGGGGGGCGTCATTGTCTGTTTGTATTTACATAGTGGATAAGCGGCTTTTGTTTGTTTAGTTTTCGCCCTCGCCCCCAAAGGGAACAACGTGGCTACTTAATAGGGATAGTTCGCCCAAAAATGAAAATAATGTCATTAATGACTCAACCTTCTGTTGTTCTAAACACAAAAGACCTCTGTTCATCTTCGGAGCACAGTTTAAGATGTTTTAACGTTAGATTTAGTCTGAGAGCTTTCTGTCCCTCCATTGAAGACGATATATCTACAGCCAAAAATGAGTTTTAAAATGAAAATAATATTAAGCGCATAGTTTAGGCTTGTTAAAGGTGGAATACGTAGAATTCGGTAATCAAGTCTTATAAATGTTGCTTTTGATGACATCTTTTTATTTTGTTATAAAATGTTATATTTGATGTTCAAAACGAAATTGTTTGTCATAGATGTTACAGTATGAGTCCAAATTCGTGTGTTAACACAGCACAGAATTAAGTTTTCAACTTACAATCTACAATGATTTTTCACATAATGTATTGACAGTACAAATCTTATTGTGAAGTGTCTTAAAATGACCATTTATATTGCTGTACAATACCTCTTGATGTGCATTAAATCATCCGCGGGAACACGCGCTGATTACAGTCTACACACTAATGTTGCGATCGATATAATAGCATTCGATTTTTGAAGAGTTACGAATCAAAACAACTCACCCGTCGTTTAAAACACAAGCAAGATCAGCATCTCTGTCTAGTTAAATGTTGTCGTGAAGCTCTCTCCATCCAGATAATGCAACATCGATATTGATCGTCATTCTTTCTCTCGTCTTGTTCCAAACTCTTCTTGGGTCGTTTGGTTGGCCTGTACGCTTACGGGAGCTGTCTTTGCTGACACAACCAGCGACAGACAGACGGTAAAGAGTAATCTTAGTCCATAAACAAGCGCGTAGCCCGACAGGCGCTAACTCATACTTCTGCATTTGTCCACGACACTGTTGTCATGTGGTTTTTACGTCAGTAAAGGTGGTAACAAAGGGCCACGTGCATATTGACGTCATTGACAGGAGACTGCACTGCCCCGTGTCAATGTTTTGAGTGGCAATTTTCTCACGATTTACAAGTAGTTGAAAACATAGATATTGATAGAAATCAGTGGACAAAATATATAACACTGCCCTAGTGGCTTTTGGATATTTTACTGCAAATATCTTACAAAATGCACGTTTAAGTGCAAATGTACAGACAAACAGAAGGCATTGCATATTAATATAGGGCTTTTTTCATAGTATGTAAATTAAAATAATAATTAATGAGAAATAAAGGAAGCAGATCAGTAGGTTGTCACTAAAAGGACCTGTCATACGTGTCATGTATTTGTTGGGATGTGCGTGCATTTGTGTGAAACATGGCCAACTATACAGCCAAGTTTATCCTCTTTTGTTATCGTCCAGATTCAAGGTGGCAGTGCCACATTTGTCTATCTTCTTCTGTGTGTTTTGTCATCGTCTGATTACTGATTCAGATGCATCGCCAAATCATCTTGTTCACCCACGCCAACCATATGAATTCAAACCGACAGCTCCTGAAGTTTTTTTTAAAGTAAAGTAGTTTACTTCTATCTAGCCCATGAATAACATGACATACTCTTCTATCTGATAGAGCACTTAGCATTTCACTTAGTTGTTGCTAAGTAGTTGCTAAACCGTTTTATAATGTTACTTTGTCTGTGACTGCTATATTTACACTGCCGTAATGTACTTGGGTTGGATTAAATGTCTGTCAGGTAAACAAACCGTCAACACCAAACCCTACAGGCCTCTGACACACCCTGTTTGGTGTCCTGTCTGCTCACATCAATATTTCAAACCTACCCAGAATTCTCCACAACCACTCATTCGCATCTCTTGCCCTATCAGTCAATCTCATCTCATCTCTCCTCCCCCCAACCCCCCTCCACACGTCTGTTCATTGTTCTCTGTCTCTCTTAATGTCCCATTGCTCCGCGCAGAGGTGGAAGCGTGCGGCAGACACGCCGAGGAGAGAACAGGTAAGGGTCAACTGGGCGTCCGTGTCGGAGGGGCAGACACTCCTGCAGTGTATAGAGGAGGGTGAACATGATGTTAGTAACGAAGACAGAGTCATTGAGGCTCGGGACCAAATCTCAATAGCTGTGTCCACAGAAGATGAGTGGAGTGCCACCAGAGTCTGCCAGCTGTACCCAGTGGTTTTGCATCACACCCGTATCTCCATCCTGCTGAGTGGCCTGCTGGTGGCAGCATTGATGTTGTGGTGGCTAGTCTTTCTTTAAGACACAGCTAAGAAGAAACAGACATCAGGGAGACTTTTCAGACTAACCCGAGTGTGGATTTTGAGACTATATGGAGGAAAAAGAAAAAGTGTGGACCTCAGTTTTCCTCTTTGATTCTCTTGCTCAATTGATAGTTTAGAATTAACAACTATTTATGTTTGTGTGACACAAAACTCCAGGATACAAATGCGCTGTATTTCCAGAATGGATTCAATATTTTTCTTTTTTAAATGTACATGTTAAATCAGCATTTTTTGGTGTTTGTTCAGTCACAGAAATTACGCTAACTGTCATGTTTTATAGTGTTTGCCTATGGAATTGTGATTGGTCGTTTCTTGCATCTCTTCATCTCGTTTTATTGTCTATAGTGGCATTTACACGACAAGATTTTATCACAGTATATGTTTATTCTTGGCAGGCATTTGAGCAAAGCTAATAACAAAAGCTTACTTACACTTAAAACTTACACTATTTTGTGCCTTGCAAGCACTGGTATTTCTTTTAGGTCATTTTAACTTCTTATTTTGTTGCTATGGAGAATTATGGTTGCTGATTTTCTATGGACTTTATAATGTATGGAGCATTCCGCTGAAATTAATGCTTGTTTTTAAACCATTGAATTAAAATGGTTTCTGTATTACTTACTAATAACTTTAGTCTACTGCTGCAGGAAGTCTATATATTTTTAGATATGCCAGTCGGATAATGCTTTACTCACAATTACCTTGAATATGATATTACCCTGTTTATCCTTCATTGGGACTGAGGTTACTGTATTTTTGGTATTTTTTGTTAACTAATGTTGATAGTAAATTAGATGGCACTCTAGCTTTAAATGACTCAAATCAGGATCAGTGTCATTGATTGTTTTAAGTTTGAATTGAATGTACATTAGTATAGGAACCACCTCTGAGAGAAAACTTTGCAGATCTAAGGACCTTAAAAGCCATATTAAATAAATGGCAAATGACATTGAAGAACACTGAAATAAAACAGTCAGTTTTATGTTGCACTTTTAGATCACATCTAAATTTTCACAATCCATGTTTTTGTTTCTTGAAATTTGGCATATTTTCCTTGTTTTGTCGGCTATATGATCACTAACAAGATACTGTACAACATAGCATACCAACTATTTTCACACCCCATGAACTTGTTTGCATTTGTGTCAGTTTAAATATGGCATAAACTCTTGACGAAGACCCATTCCCTGATAATGACAATCCAAGGTGCAATCAAATATGCTGTACAACAAAGACAACAATGCTGTAAAGTCATTTTCAAAACATTTAGAAGAATAGTCAGTTCCCAATCAACACCTGAGGTCATGCGATGATCACAGTGACATCACACCATACTCATACTGTGAGATTCTCACGTTGTTATTAATATGCAAGCTCGTGAATTCAAACTGTTGAGTTCATTATATGAGCGCATGTTGAGTTTACTGTGACCTCACTTTGTGACCATGGAATGAGCACACAGCAGCTGTGTCCCAATCAGGTGTGCCTCATATATCTTGAAAAGTGAAGCATATAAACCCTTCCCTCTTCATGCAAACAAATGGGACTCTGCTCTAAATAAAAAAAATATTTACACTTTGTCCTAATACAATTCTCCGAAAGATTGTTCACACCAGGCGTGACTGAACCGAATAATTCACGCATAGTTGGACGCTTAAACATTTTGAGTAGTCGTTCTCTCTCGCTCTCTCTGTTTCACTGCGAATCACATTATTATATTAAATCTTTTTTAAAGCAACACTATGTAGTTTCCATGTAAAAATGTCTTACAGCTCCCCCATGTGGTTGAAAAGCGCAACAGTGCCTGGTATCAGACACTCTTCTGTAGGCAGGGGGAGGGGCGGAGCTGTGTGCTCTACCCTCCACCGCCACTTTCAGAGTGTGCTTGTAGCAGCTAGGAGGCTGCTCAGGTTGCAGCAACAGTACAATTTGTCCAGTTAAAATTTGTTCTATCACTGAAATAATTGTAGAGACATTATTTAAAGGTAAAAAACCTACATAGTGTTGCTTTAAATAAAAGTGTGTATTTAAAAAGGCAGAAAGAAGTTTCTTGTCTTGTTTTAAGATTATAATGTTTTGTATTAACATTATTCTATATATGTTGCATATATTTCTAAGGTTGATTGATTTGATATACTGTTGGTTAGTTTAAACATCAACGTGTCATATTTTCTCAAATAAAATAAATTTTTCTGGTTCCATAATTATTTTAATAAGTAAGAAACGACTCGGCTGGGACAAGCAGGTCTTCTGCCTCGGCTGCAGCAGCCGCCATAGCCGCCCCCTGTTCCTCCAGCTGCCTCAGCTGCTCTTCGCAGTTTCAAAGAGCTGATGGCTCATAAAGGTAGCCACAAACATTCCTTTCAAGCATCACGTTTTCGAAATCACCCTCTTCCATGTTATATTGAATACCTTTCGCCATTGTTGTAAAACATCAAGCCTGGCTCCACAGTGTCTGTTAACTTAGCTTAAAAAAATGGCAGCTGTATCGTTTATTTTCTTGTTTTTTTCGTAAGTCCCACCCACTGATCTGTAATAGGTCTGTAGCATGAGTGAGTGGAAGCTGACGTATCGCGCGGCCGCCATCTTGGATGGGTGTCCAGTGCGCTCCCTTGCATTCATTTTTAATGAGGAATAATCATAACTCCCCTAATTTTTACCGGATTTTCACACAGTTTGAGTTGTTATAAGTGGCAGAGATTTAGTTAGGATACAGGACGCTGTCACACATTGAAAAATTCTGCTTTCATGCTAAAATACTTTGTATTATGCTCTTCAAGTATGGCATATTGACAGAGGCAGACACTACTTAAGTATTTTAGTTTCTACATAAAAGTATCAAGTATCTGTATTTTATCAGTGTTTTTCTTTGGATTGTATTCCAAAGCATATTATCATAATTTTTACATTTCATAATTTCAACTTTTTGGTTTATATTTAATATTTGAAGGAACAGTATGTAATAAATGTATATCAATTAATCATAAAATGGCCCTGATATGTCACTAGACATTAAGAAATCATTTTCATTTTAAATACTTATATTACTGACAACAGTGGTCTGGCCAGGATATTGTCATTTAAAAAGTGGATTTGCAGCCCTCAACTGATGTTTATGTTGTCATTTTGTGTATTGGCCACCAGTTGTGTGATTGCAGTACCAGTTTTAGCCACAAGTTTTGTTATTGCAATACCAGTTTTGGCCACAATCCTACATACTGTTCCTTTAAGTACATTAAACATCTACTTTTTTTTACTTTTACTTAAAAAGTACTTTAGTACTTTTACTCAAGAAAAGTAAAAGTACACAATTTTTATGTAATTTTTACGTAATTGGGTATTTTATGTAATTAGGTATTAAATTAATTTTAATATGAATGAATTGGCTGCGAGAATTTTCATTCCAAAATGGCGGCCGCTCTACTGAAGTGGCATATAGAGCTTTGACGACTCTGTCACAACAAAACCCTCCCGTTTTATAGCAACTTCCCATTGCCTCCTCATGCCTGTATCACTGGGAAACCTTCAAATGTGAAGGAAAAACAGCGAGAGATCATGAGAGAGAGTACCAGTTCCTGCTGAACATTGACATAATATTATAAATAATAACGTAAAATAACCAAAATGATTGTTCAATCTTACTTGTGAAATGTAATCCCATGTGATCTAGAATCAATACTGCGCCGGTTATTGCAACCGTAAGCTGCACAAAATACGGGCATAGTTGCTTTCTTTCCGTTAACTCCGATTGACTCTGATGCTAGCACAGTGAGGAGACCCATCCAATATGGCGCCGACGCTTGATGCGTTCCAGGACGTCATGAGGTGTCTACGTATATAATGTCTATGGTAGCACAGCAGTGCATACCTGTTTGCATTTAATTAAGGTGGACTAGACTTTAATACAAATAGTTGAGTTTGCCAGGTGCATACAACATTTATTACCGGTTTTCATGAACTGTTGGTCAGTTTGTATGCTTCACAATCAATGGCAACAATAAAATATAAGTTATATATTATTAAATTATTTTTCTTTTTAGATTAAACAGATTAAGATAAATGTATTTTTGCATGTTTAAGTTTAATTAACTTAAAATTGCAATTCATTTAAACTTTCTTGACTAGAGAGAAGCTATAAATTATAAAAATAAAGTTGAAATAACTTCTTGACAAGGAATCTTTTACAGTGTAGTGAGGTTCCGTACAATGAGGCCAGCAGTTATGTAACAGTGGAAATATGACAAGTGTAGCAGTAGATGAAATGGCATATAAAGTGGAAAAAATATTATTATAATATTATGAACTTTTTTATGCATATTCAACTTTCTAATTCAGACCACCAGGATAATGTCTACGTGACAGTGTCATGTGCTGCTTATTCATATTTTTCACAGTACTAAAGATAGATTTAAAAAATCAATCATAGTCATTTTCACAATTTCCACTTGATTATTCATGTTTAAAGATTTGAATATGGGCCACATGAGGATTTGACTTAACTTTAAGGTAGATACCTTTGTTTCTCACAGAAAATAATAATTCCTTATTTGCAAATGCAAATAACTTTTGCAGTTTTACTCTTTCTTTTTCTTTACCAGTATAGCATTTGATTTCACTTTACTTGTTTGTCATTTTTAGCCAGTAACCATAAGTAAAGAAACAGATCTTTTAATGCAAGCTGTTTTTTTAAAGTGTCACATTGCTTTGACTTACAGCAGCTACTGTATGACGTCTGTCAACCGGACGTATTGACTGAAAATAATTTCTGATTTGCCATGTGTAAAATGTTCCTAAATCAAAAGCTTTTTTGGCAGAGTGCCTGGAGATAAAAGATTAAAAAGAAAAATGTATGTAATTTGTCAGGGCTCTGAAGTGCATAATCTGCATATCTAAGATGTGCATTATGGGTAATAGAAATGCTGAACTTTTATAAAATGCTGAAGACTTCACCCCGGTCCTTTCACAGAGTGTTTCATAAGACACACAGCCATATTTTATAATATACATACGCTTCATCT
This sequence comes from Misgurnus anguillicaudatus, assembly GCF_027580225.2. NCBI lineage: Eukaryota > Metazoa > Chordata > Actinopteri > Cypriniformes > Cobitidae > Misgurnus > Misgurnus anguillicaudatus. The sequence continues at coordinate 1,095,042 of NC_073356.2, read as the reverse complement.
TATTATACCCATACCCTTCATTTAACACTGAAGCTACACACCCTTTATGTATGAAGATTTTTATGAATATGTATGTAAATGGACCTCTTTGATGGATTGTGGTATCCTTAAAGTTGAACCACTTGATGGGCTAGTTCTGTGCAGCCAAATATCATTTGAACATAAAAAAAAAAATTTTCTTCTTGCGGGTTATATAGTTTAGCCAAGCTGTGGTAGCATTTTCGTTCACTTGTGTTCAAGGAATCAAATCAGTGTGCTATGTTGCTTGTTGAACACTTTTCAGAGCCTATCTGCTGAGCAAAAACAATTTTAAGGAGAGTCATAAAATACCTCTAGGGGTTTTGGTGTAAACAGACTAAGCATTTTTTTTCGGATTGGTAGCTGTTTTTTATGAAGTGGTCAGCATAGAAAATCGGCCTTGCATTACAGAGACTCGGACAAAGGTTCCAGATGGTGTTTAGTAATTGTTGATGTGTTCAACTAAAGTTAATGTAGTGAGAAAAGCAATCTCACTCACTTTCATCTTGACCCCTTTCACACAGTCTCCTGTGATGAAGACAAAAACTATCACCATTTCTGATGTCACCAACTCCCTTCGCGGCGAAATCGCCACCAAGGACATACCGATAGTGCACACAGAGACCAAGACCATCACCTATGAGTCTGCACAGGTGAGAGGGAGTCTAGGACATGCGGCCTTTGTATTGTGCATTTTGTCTCTACCTTTCGTCAGAAGTGAATATTGCTGAATGACACTGAAAACACATTTGTGTTTTTGTTGTGAATTTTTTTTTGTGAATTTTGGTTGGTGTTTGGTTGGCTATTTGTTGTTTGTTTTTGTGCCAGCTCTTGTTTGAAAATGGCAATGAACAGAACGATGTTGGTGATGTTGGAAGAATTGTACATTGTATCGGTATCAATAGTTTTATCAGTATCAGTTTATATTGTTATCTACAGTACATCAGCTGTTTTTTAAACAATCAATATTTCTCAATATTGTATATTTAATATTTGTAAGGTAATATGTGTTTGTATTGGAGTATTGGAGTACTGTACGTGTATCAGTATTTGTACTAGTATGGGCACATACTGTAGATCTGTTTCGGGACATAGTATCAGTATCCAAGTCGGCTTATACTAGTGATTTTTGAAACAATTACCATTGGTTGATGTTAGATATGATCGTTTAGATTTTTGCTTCATAATATTATTGTATATAAGTAAAAACACTGATGTAATGTAATCCTACAAGTGTGCACCTAATATCAGAATATCTTTAAAATCTATTATCATCATAAAGAAGATAAAAATGTTGTAATGCCACGTCATTGTCACAATCCTTCGTCATCTGCCTTCAACCACCGGACTCCTTTACCCATAATCCTTTGCACCTCGTCATCCATAATCTTTGATTGTTGTTTTCACCTGTGCACTATTTTCTGTAATCTTTATTAACACCGCATTCCCCTGGTCATTTTTCAGTTCTTGTTTGCGTATGCCACCTTGTTCTGTGTTGTTCCTGTTTCCCGACTGTTTTAATTCATTAAAGAACTTGTATTTTACAAGTAGTTTTCTAGTTAAATTTCCCCTTGTCACCATCACACTATGGACTTCCCTACTGTTTGCTTCCTGTGCCTTGAGCAGGGAGATCGCTCCCTTGAGAAACACATTAGTGACTTTTTGCACTTCACCTTCCTGGACTGCCTCTGTATCTTCCTGCGTGTTGGCCTCAACCCCGTCACATAGGCACAGCTCTCCAGGGAGGGTCCTTGAGGGAGCTTTGCCGCACATTGCCGTACAGTACTCATACCCAGAACCCAGCCAGCTATCACCCCAGTGCATAGAGCCTGAGCCCACCGCAGACGTAGAGCCTGAGCCCATTTTCCACTGGAGCCTGAGCCTCAGAGAATCTCTGACCAGGTGCATGAGCTGGCAGCTATGTGCTTTGCCTTGACTCTGCCCATACTTCGCAGCTGAGGGTGAGCTGAGAGTTACTGGATGTATAGACTGGTGTAATGAGGAATTCTGCTGTCTGCTTCCTCTGTTGGTCCTGTACAGCTCCCCTTTGTCCCTGCTGGTCCCACACTGCTCTCCTTCATCTCTGTTGGTTGCATCCAGCTTCCTTATGTCAGCCCCCAATCCTTTGCCAGTCTACGAAATGGTCTTGCCCAGCCCACCCCTGTCTCTTGGGTCCTGCCCAGCTATTCTTTCTCTCCGCTGGTTCCGCCCAGTTATCCTGCATCCATCTCCCACTCCCTCCTCTGCAGTATCTGCCAGTCTGTCCATCAGCACTGGGACACCTGACTTCCGAAGACACCTCAGCTCACCCTCAGCACGCCATAGTCAGTGGGTCGGATGAGCTTCAGGACCTTCTGCTGCCAGCTACCTCTGGATTTGAGTATCCCTTGTCTCTGTCTCCATCCTCTGAGTCCACCTTGGCCTTTCGGCCCATTGGCTTCACCTTGGCTTCTTGCTCCCTCATCTCCACTGTGGCTTGTCAGTCCACCAGCTTTGCCAGGCTCTCTCGTCCCTCCGGCTCTGCCTTGGTCGGACTTCCCCCTGTCTACATTTTTGGACTTCACTCCTTCACCTCATCCCTCTGACTCCGCTGGGCTCCAAGCGGGAAAAATTATGAGGAAGTAAACTGTTGCCTACAATCCATGTGTTTGTTGTAGTCCAAGAAAAGAGATTTACGTCAGAGACGATAACTCTGTCATTGTTTACTTTGGGGTATATACCTTTTGCATATAGTTAACATATATTAATACACACTTACACACCAAAGGAAATGTAAAATTGTGAATCAGACCATTGGTGCTCTTTAAAGATCTTTGCCACCACCTTGGTCGCCTGAGCTGTTTCACTTTGGCCCTCCGGGTCCTTTGTGTCTACCTGGCTCCCCGTCTGCTCATCTCCATCCTGGGCTCCTCTCACACCAGCTTCATGTCACTCAGTCGTCACCCTGTTGTCCCCACTTTTACCTCCTCCATGGCTCCTCCCTCCATCAACTTTTTCGTGGGACATCAGTCTAGCTGTGGTCTGGGTTCTCTCCCTGCTCGCGGACCCAGCCTGGACTTCTTCGTTCTTCCTCCTGTGGTCTTCCGTCCTCCCCCAGAGTCCCCTCCAGTGCTTTATCTTCCTCTGTGGCGCGAGGTCGCACCTTTTTGAGAGGGAGTAGTACTGTCACAATTGCCCATCATCTGCCCTCACTCACCGAATTTCATTTTCCATAATCCTTTGCACCCCGTCATTCATCATCATTGATTGTTGACTTACCTGTGCACTATTATGTGGACTCTTTATTAACACTGAATTCTCCTTGTCATTTGTCGGTTCTAGTTTATATATGCCATGTTATGGATATTCTGTAACAGTTGTATATCCTATACTTATGAGATGTTTTATTGTATCAAACCAGCTATCATATTAACTATTAGTCATGTTATGAAACTATATTTTTTATTTTAGCATATTCATATTTATGATTGTGTTGTCCTTGTAAAGCAAACTTCTGTAATGAGATCAAGCGTACGTGATGGTAATTGTGATGAAGTAATGTTCTAATCAGATGTGTTTTGGTCTTCTAATAGCAAAATGCAATGAGTGAGAAGGAGTCTGGAATGCTGTTGAGTGCCCAGACGATCACATCTGAGACTGTGAGCACCACCACCACAACCCAGATCACCAAGGTATCTGTCATTTACTTACATTAGGTCACTCTACATGAGCTTCTGAACACTTATGGTCTCATTGCCTGGTTTGCATCTCCTCCTTGTATCTCATTCAGACGGTGAAAGGAGGAATCTCAGAGACTCGTATTGAGAAGAGAATCGTGATTACAGGAGACACTGAGATTGATCATGATAAGGTAAAATGTATTCACACACCATAGCAGCTGCATGAATAAAATGATTTAACAAATATAATGTTCGTACCTGTGTTCATGTATTTCCCATCCATATGGGTGACGTAGCCTTTGTTTTATTTGATTTGATAAATTAATTTCCCAGACACTGTTATCTACTTTTTGCTACCTACAGTGCATTTAAGATACTTTTTATCAGTTTGTCTATTACCTAACATAATTGAGTGGCTAATGCTTATGTTTGGCAGAATCGTTCAGTTCATGATACAAGCGTAAAAATTGGCATGAGAAGTCTCCACTTGACAAGAAAATTGTCCGAGACACTTGAAATTTCAGGATGGCTTGCATTTTTCAAGATGGCCGACACCTTAGTGAAGCAGTTAAGTGATATAGTGGTTAATTTGGTGATGCGGGCGTGAGGGTTGGCATGGGCGGTCTCTGTGGGTCACCTGACAATAAGCCACCTAGAGCTACTTGAGATTTCAAGATGGCGGCCATTTTTTGAGATTACCACTACCTAAATAGAGCAGTTATGCAATATATTTGTTAGTTAGTGACATAAGCATGCAAATTGGAATGAGCAGTCTCTAAGGATTTCTTGACAAGAAAAAACTCTCAGCCACTTGACATCTCTATTTTCAAGATGGCGGACCCCTGGATCCTCAAAAGATTCATTTTCCGATAGAAATGTATTGTTTTTTTTATCATTCAGGGCAATTTGATGTCATTTTATTTTATATGTTTTAGATTATTCTAAAGAACAACCTTTAGCGCATCAAAATACAGTTGTGTTCATTTGTTGATTATAGATAGATTAGACAAGAGTGAATATCTGCACTAGCAGGGCACACTGGTGACATATCACTGCTGTTAAACTCAGAGTGGGGTATAATGTCAGCTAATTGTAAAGTTAGTATCCCAAATGCTGTCTTATCTACCCCAAAATAGTTACATAGCCGCACCTGAATTGACAGGTGGTGCCAGTGCGGGAGAGCCGAGCCAAGGTTAAGTCTGCCTGGAAAACATGGGTCGTGTGATGAGGTCTCAAACACATTTGCAAGACTCAGCAAATGTCCCTCTGCAGTGAAGGATAGTGACCTGCAAGCTTTGGAGAGATTTGTTGTGCTAATGTATGACAGGTCACCACTGTGAACGAGCCCAGGCTTGATCTCTTTGCCAGAAAGCAAAGACAATATGACTTGATCCCACCAACTCAAGCAGCACTCAAAGACCATGCCAAATGTGCTTCTTATGAGGCTGGATACTTGTGGGGACAGGCATTGAAGCCACATCCACAAATGCCGTGCTCATCCACCTGGGGTGGGGTTAAAAGGATGAAGAGTGGAAAGTCTTCTGGACTCCACTTCCACCTATTGCAGAGAGTTGTTGGGAGTTGACCAAATGTGGGTGCAACAAGGCATGTACTGGAAGGTGTAAGTGCTTCAGATATGGACTCAGTTGCACATGTCTATGTAGTTGCCTCTGCTAGAACCTATTTGCATGTTTCTTTTGCCAGTATTAGTCCTTATGTTTTCCGGTGTAGGCCTATGGCTCGGCTTCCCCTCGCCACATCAGCGCATCATGTTTTATTGTGTCCCCAGACTATCACTGTGACATTTTCAGTTCAGTTCCTTAGTATTGTTTGAGATACTTTCTGTTTGTCATTGTTCCATGGTTGTGTCAGCCAGAGTCGCTGTTGCCTCTGGATCTGTTCTTATTGACATTTAGTATTAGTCATTGCTCTTTTTTGTTTGGTGCACTCTCCCTACAGCATCACATCTGTGCTAATTTATTAATCTTATTTTTGTTTTCCCACCTCTCAGTATTAATTTGACATGTTTAAAAACAAAAAAAAAACTCCCTTGTGACTGTTACCTTGTCGTGGTAAGGGAGCTTGTGGACCTCAATGAATCCTGAGAGCCATGCCAGTGGGAGGCAACTCCTGACAGGCTTTACCCAACTGGACAGGTCATGGGTGAGGAGTCAGACAAAATACAGTCAAACTACCTCTCTTGACAGAGTCTTTTGAGGAACCCAATACATTTCAATGAGATCCGCATTTTAAGATTCACATGGCGGGTGGCAGTAATCCAGAAATATCTTGAAATGTTATGTTTCTTGTCAAATGACCCTTTGAGACGGCTCATGGCATTTTCATGCTTGAATCACCAACTAAATGATTTCTTAAGCCTAATTGCTCCACTGAGATGGTGGCCATCTTGAAAGATGGCCGCCTCTAGAAGTTTCAAGTGGCTCGGACAATTTTCTTGTTTTCTTGTTAGTTAAAGGATAATTCCGGTGTTTGGCACTTTGGGTCTCATTTCTGGTTTGTTTTGGATGGACTGCAGTGATGGACACGGGGGTTTTGACGGTGGGTCGTGTCTTGAGTTTTTGACTCGTTTGGAGGCGTCTCTTGACTGCTTCAGAGTGGAGGTCGGTGGCCGTGCGCAGGCACGTCGTTGGAACAGCACTTGACGTTCATTTTCGGGGCTGTGCTGCTCACCGAGTGGTTCGTGGTGTTCGTTGATGATTAAAAACAAGTTGTGTAGCGAAATACAGTTTCTGTCGTGTTTTATTTGGCATTTTGTAAAATTCCATTGACTTCCCTTGGAAGACGCATTGCTCGCTGATATATCACTCCGCCGCCGGGAAACAGAAAAGGGTCTGTTTACTTTCAGAAGAAATGTATCCCATATTTGTAGGGCTGACATTCGATTCGTGGGTTGACATTCGATTTTCAGTTTTGAGATTCGAATATATATATATATATATATATATATATATATATATATATATATATATATATATATATATATATATATATATAAATATATTACAGCGTTAATGCAGAGCTTTTGCCAAGCAGGAAGTGCGCTTCACGCTCCCGCTCTATAGGTGGCGCAGAGAGACCAACATCCATAGCCAACAGCACTAGTGGAAGAGATCACCTCAAACGGAAAGCACGCTTCCTGCTTTGGCATTCACGCTAATAGTGTTGTAAATAACGTTCAGTTTCTTGCAAAAACTGATTGATTTGCTTCATAAGACGTCAATATGTCACACGGAGTTATGGGGGATTACTGTTGTATTGGATATATATGCTTTAGCTCTTAAAGTGTGCGGATCTGTTGACTTGCATGACGGAGCACTGGGGTTTCTGCAAAATATCTTCTTTATTGTTTTGCTGATGAAAAAACATATTGGATGGTGTAAGTGTTTTAAATAAACTTGATTTTGAAAGTATGCTACCGTTTTATTACAGTTTGTTGGACTACGTTCATTCATGCTTCAGACTCAAATATAGAGCGGAAGTATATACGCGGTTGTGAGGTATCTGAAAAAATAGTTCCACTATAGCAAATAACACGGACTGAAATCATACATTGCGCTAATATATTTGTTTTTGGTCATCGGCGAGCGCCGCGGGCCACTCGGTGAGTGGTACAGTTTTGGAGGTGAACGTTGGGTGTTGTTTTGGTGACGTGTTTGTGCGTGCCCATTGGCTTCCGTTCTGGGGCGGTCAAGAGACGCTTCTGAATAGGTCGAAAAGTCAAGACACGACCCATTGTCAAAATGTCTGTGTCCATCACTGTAGTTCATCCAAAACAAACCAGAAATGAGACTCAAAGTGTTAAATACCGGAATTATCCTTTAATGGGGTCTCTAGAGCAACTGCTAATTTTTATAGCACAGTGATGTGTCATTGCTTTAAGGCTGTGATGTCTGATGTTCAGGCTCTTGCTCAGGCTATAAAAGAGGCTAAAGAACAGCATCCTGACATGTCTGTCACTAAAGTGGTGGTCCATCAGGAAACGGAGATCAACCCAGAGTAACATCAACATGAGACGCAGGTTAGTTTCCACCTGCATGACCTGAAAATGAGTTTCTCATTCCATGTTTTCCTTTCAATGTTACAGTACATGCATGATCCATATACCGATCATTACTGCAGCACAAATACATTGATGTTCAATTAAACCGTCTGTTTTAAACTTATTTTTTACAGTAGTGTCAGGTTAAAGCATTGGAGACTCTTATGTTTATGACATTTAACTCTCATCCTCCCCAGAGAGCCACTGTTTAGAGCACTGCAATCTCCAAAGCTACATTAAACCTATTACTAAAACCCATTGCTGCAGAGAGTTGTATCGTCTTTAAACAGCAAGAAAATTGCAGAAGGCAGCTTATTTACCTGATCTAGGGACCATTCAGAAATAAATAATTCATTTGCTGAGTTAAAAAATGACTGTAACTTGAATGGTAAGCAATGTGATGCAGTACTGATGTATGCATAGTTTTAACAATACATTTTATTATGAATTAACAATTGACATGCATCATAGAAATATTAGACATTAAACATTAGAGGAAATAATGCATGTTTGCAGTGCCATCTATAGATATGTCTATTTATACATATGCATTTATACAGCACTTTTTTTTTATAAAGTTGCTTAAAGAATACAAAGGTGAAGAATAACATTTCAACAAACAGAAAGAAAAAGTCCAACAATACACAACTTTGAATACAGAATAAAGGAAAGAAAATAATAAAACATATATACTGTACTGTAGATTTTGGGGCGGTTTCCCGGACAGGGCTTATTCTAGTCCCAAAATGTGTGTTTGAGCTGCCATAATTTAATTCTTCTGACAGATTTAAACATGTATATCCGTGCTACTGTTTTGTCTCAAGATACACGCCAGTATTGTTTTTGGCAAGGTTTTGTCCTAAAAAAATGTCCTAATATAACTAAGGCCTAGTCCTGGATTACTCTAACCACCCTTAAAGTTTAACAACCTTTTTGTTACTGAAGGTAGATAATAATTTCATGTAAATAAAAACATTAATACATTTCGAGTGGGTTGCACCAACAAGGATTAAATTAAGCAGAGTTTTGAGCTAATCTAGGGTTTGTTGATTTCAGTTTAATTCTAATTTAATTTGTGTTGCACCACTTCAATTTAAACACAGATTAATAAATCTTAGATTAAAACTTTTACTTGTGTTAAAACCTTTATCTATTATCTAAAAATTGCCATCAGCACACAAAAAACCCGCCAGCTGCTGTTTTTTTTTTTTTAAAGCGCCGTGCCTCCATTGGAAATAATTAAAAACATACGGCGGCGTAAAAGCTCGCTAGAGGCATTCATAGCAGTTGCACTCTTTGACTTTCTGGTTGCACCTCATGACCTCTGCATTGAATTTACATTTAACAGACTTCTAATTGGATGTTGGTATAAGCTTTTGCCTGTGATATCAAATTCGATAAATACAATTACAGTAAATGTATTTGATAAAATAGCATTTAATCTAGTTTTACATTGGTGGCACCACCTAAAACATAAAGGGGCGGTTTCCCGGACAGGGATTAGACTAGTCCTAGACTAAAACAAATGTAACAGCTGTCCAAACTCAAAACAACTTGCACTGACATATCTTAAAATACATCAGTGCCCTTTGTTTTGCCTCAAAATGCACGTAAGTAATGTTTTTAGTAACGCATGTTTGTTAAAACTAGTTATATTTCCCAATTAAACTCAGGTCTAGTCCTGGCTTAAGCTAATCCCTGTAAGGGAAACCGCCCCAAAGTGTCCCAGTCTACCCATAACATTAAAATAGCAGATTTTCAGTATTTGAGAGAAATCTACAAATTCAGCTATAAAGACCACCAGGGATTCACTGGATGATGTGATATCATGTTTATTGTTTATACTTCTTAATAAAAGACCCATGATTGCGGTTGTACTACATTGTCATTTGTGTTGGACAAAAGTTTTTCAATTATCCTAACATCCCAACAGCTACTGATGTTTGTGTTTTTAACATAAAAGAATGCCAAATAATTTTTTTATTTAAACACAATTTTAACAGTTGCCTTAAGCTGCTAACTTGTATGGATGGCGCCAAACCTGCTATTTTACAAGTTTGAGATACCAAAACAAATGAGTTTTTCTTAATAAAAAATACTGAAAATGTTTAGTGATACATATCACCGAATCTATCAATTTATTTTTTAGTAAATAATGCCAACGGCACACATATATGCAAGTCAAGACGCTGACCCAGATATATGTATATGGTCAAAAAAGCATAATTATTCATGACTTTTAAACACGCTACAAACGTGTTTTGAATGAATGACATTTCCAATTTAAATTCCAGTACAACATTCTTCTGGTGTGTGTTTGACCGCTTCATTTCAAAATCAGATGTAAAGAGAGTGAACTCCTACATTCTTTGCCCAAAATATAAGGCTCACCACTAATAAATAATCCAAGATGTCTTTATGAATAGAAAAACTCTTTATAGAGGAGCTTATATAGAGGACAGTGAGAACACAGCAATAAACTGCATGATTTAAAGTAACCATTAACATCAGAGAAAATCAACTCTACCTCCATAAAACGCTCTGTTCTGCAACCACACATGTTTTTATGATGCGTATCTGTGTTTGTATTTCTGATAACATATTTGCAAATCTTCACAGACCTGTGCTATATTTATGGTATGAAATTTAAAAGGAAGAACACGAAGTAGTCCAAATATAGTTGCCAATAGTGGTTTTCTTAAATGAGATGTCAAAGAGTTTGTCTGTTATTATTGATAGTCACCTCTTTTTCAGACCATTAGTCAACTCCTCAATACAGACTGCAGGTGTTATACGGACCATAGATGTGCACGTTTCATTTAACCTAAATATAAACAACAGACCTAGACGCTCTGCCTTCCCTTCCAGCACAGACTCCTTCACCTGTATTTGACTGTTGCTCCCCTCATGTATTCCCTCTATGCTTCAAGTCCTCCCTTAGAAACATAATCCACTGTTGTCACTATGAGATACTTTACATTGGACCCTTCTCCTTTATCTAACATACAGCACATGAATCAACTCAATTGTGAAGACTGAAAGAACCAAACTGTGTGTGTGTGTCCAATAACGGAGACAGGGTTGTGAGAAATCAATGCATCAACATTTTTGTAGTGTTACTCTTTTGAAGTATTTGGATGAGTCAGTGTCCGTCTTACCTCCTCTGAGAAAACCTCCCTGCTCGCAGCATTAGATCTGTAAATGTGGGGCTTTTGGTCTGTTTATGTGAGGCACTGGGCATCTGGTGCTGTTTAAGCAGCTGTCAGGGTGGTATGTATACACACGCAGAACTACCAGAGGCTCTTGGGTAAGGCTGCCCTGTGCGCACGTTCCCACGGTGCCGTGTTTTTTGCGTGCAGAGACCCGGTCGCCTCCGTTTACTCCACCAGTGTTTACTTGACTTTCTCTAGAGAGAGCTACACTTTTCTTATTGACCAACCGTTTTCCTTTCATGTCACTCTGATCTGTTTTGTTCTCCACGACCTGTTTCTGGATATGTTTACTCTTTGCCTGACCAGAAATGTTTTCTTGTTTGTTCTTTCTCACGTGATTTGATCTCACTTTTTTACAGGGTGAAGAAATGGAACAAGTCGGGTTTACGAATGTGAATAAAGCCACCAGCCCTCCATGTCCACCCACCCACACGACACTTCCTGTAGCCGCCTATGACCCACCCATCAACCGACCCCTAAATGTCTGTCAGACCTCAAGCATCGATACTGCAGACTGAGCCTCCAAACCATCTGCTCTCGTCCTGTGTCTAAGCAACAAAGACCAATTCGAATTCACTTCAGCACCTCAGATGGACTTTTCGTAAAACCCTTTTTGAGCTCCACCTCATTCAAGACATTCTGTGACCGAGTAAACCAAGTTTAAAAATGTTTTGTAAAACTGTGGCAAAAGAATTAGTTTGTATCTTAAATTCATGGGATATTTATAAGGTGGATTCCAAAGGGATGGTTCACACATTTACTGGGTGGTGGTGGGAATTTAAGCATCAGGTTTCTACATTGTGAATTTATTTAATTTAACTTAATTTTAGCTGTTGGTTTATTTGACCAGCTGTTGTTAAAGTGTGTGTTTTTACAGGGTTAAGGAAAATCCAAAACATGTGTTAAAGGTGTAGCTCACCTTAAATGTTATAGTTAGAACTGTCATAATTCTCATGCTCAATAGCATTTGTCCTGTTCAAGCTTTGACATCTTTTTCTGTGTTTCTCGATGGTAAACTGAAAGATAGAGGCTCTGAACAACATGAGGGTGAGAATACTGTACCTTCATATTTTAGGTGAATTATGTCATCCTGTTGCAAAGCTTTATGTTTCATGTTCCTCCTAAATGTGATATTATCCTTTTGTTCTGAGTGTAAAACTAAAGTGTTATTTTTGTTGAAAACGCTGGAACAATTTTAAGATGTTTTTTGTGTGTTTTAATGGTAGCACTTTACAATAAAGTTGTATTTGTTAACATTAGTAAATGGATTAATTAACTCTGTCCCCGCCATTGACAAGTTATCTTCTCAATTAAGAGAAAATGCTTTCCTGCCAATGACGACTTTTTACGGCAATCCATATTTCCGCTTTTATTCACTAGGTTGCGCTTTTACCCAACTTATAAAAGACTGAAGCATCCACATGAATGATCATCGTTCTGAATCTGATCTCTAACAAAAGACCTTTACAAAAATGCAATTATGTCAGCTTTTTGCTCAAAATTTTGTATTTTTGAAGAATATTTGAGAGGTGATCAAATGAGAAAAAATGAAGATAGGATGAAACTTTTTTCTGTTTGTTTGTTTGTTTGTTCGAAAGCAGGGGGACTGTTCTTTCATTTGATATATTGTATGTTTATACATTTATAGAAGAAAATGTTCTAGAAGGCATTAAACTTCTGTGAAAATCAACTTTGGCAACTTTAAAAAAAACACTGGCGGGGAAAGAGTTAAAATAAACTTAACAATGAGCAATAAAGTTTTCCAGCATTTATTAATCTTTGTAAATGTTAGTTAATGTCAATACAGTCAGGGTCCCCACGGGTCATGGAATTTCTGAGGTCTTTTCCAGACATTGAAAGTCAGGAAATTTTATATTTTTTATATATTTAGTCATGGAATATCAGGGATTTTTGTTTGTTGCTTTAAGTGTTAGTTTACATTTATCAAAATGTAATCGGCTTGTTAACTTGTGACGTAAGGAATACCATTTCCGGGTTCAAACCTTCGCTGACTACAATTAAAAAAGCTGCACTTCTACATTATCCAGACTTACAGCATCCCGGACATAGGTCATGAAAATTCTGCTTTTTAGTCAGTGAATGTCAGGGAATGTGACATTTGACTTCTTGTGGGAACCCTGTACAATAGTTCATGTTCATTATGCATTAACTAATATTAGCAAATACAACTGTTTTGTGATTGTAACATGTTACTGATTTAATTTAGTTAAAGGTATGCATCCATATTTCTTTTGTATGTTGTTCTTTGTCGTCATGAATTGGGGTCCAATGAAGGTGGAGTGGGGTTGTTGTAGTGAAGCTACACTTTATGATATTTCTATTTATTCTTCAGTTTTTATTTTCTGTTTGTGTGTGTACTTTGCATTTTAGATGCCCTGCTCTCTTAATGCAGCTTTGAGGTTTTGTATTAGATCCAGCACCCCAAACACCAGCTCCTGCCAGTTTTTAAATGGGATTTGCAGGGAAACTTTGTTCATTTTCAGTATATTTCTACTTTTCTACTAGAGGGGGCAGTATGTTCTTACCCATGAGGTATATTGCAGATCTGCAAAGCCTTTAAAGAGGAAAACTATCTACCGGTACATACAACCTGAAGTGATTTTAGATCAATTGGAATTGATTAGGCTGAAATGGATTTAATTAACGATTACGGTAATTAAATGTGCTGAGCATTGATTTTAAAGCATTCAGACAGATTTTACGGCACATTAATGTGTGATTTGGGCATTCACAGAGTCATTAAAGACGCTTTCATTTACTTGAAATTCAGGAGTGAAGATTCTGGTTGGGTATTTCAGTTCTGAATAATCTCAATTTTGTGGATTTTATATCGTGCATCAACAATGACTGCGATGCAAGTACTCATGTGGTAAAACATACTGCCCAACATCCAGTTTTTAAATGTCTATTTTAAAATGTTACACTTTTATAATAGTTCAGATAGTACCCTGTACAGAGACCGAAATGTAGTTTGTTCAGTGTTGTGTGCGCTTTTTCATATTCTAGCTTGAGGTAGAGAAAAGACGGAAATCGTACATTTAGTGTCAAACGTTCTTTTTCCTTCTCATCCCTCTGTCTTTGTCATCAGCAAAAAAAAAAAAAAATCAAGACAAATGTAAAATATATCATCATGCACTGAATAAACTTCAACATAGACACAATCCTCTGTGTGTGCTCTGTATTTCTCACTTATCTTGTGTAACTAGTTACCTTAAAGGCAACATAAAATGCACATTTGTCTTATTGTCATCAATAGCTCCTAATGAAACAAATTACTGTAGACATTCCTCTAATTTTATATAACGTCACCCTGCTAAAGTCTCAATTTAATAATGACAGGAGCATAAAAGTTTATATGACCTTGCTCAGTCAATGTTAAAGATATAAAGGTTATATTTTCACAAAATGTTCTTTACATCATGTAGGATGATTTTATTTAGATAACAGTGAATCACATTGTTTTCACAGGCAGGGTCACATTTAAGGAGAAATGTCCAAGTTGATACTTAAATGAAACGCAACACAGCGGGGAACTCCATCAAATTTCTGAGCTATGAAAGAGCAACATTTGAGCAGTACAATTTTCGATGAATGAAATCAAGTTTTATCATTTTATGTAAACCATGTTAACATTTGAAACTCTCAAGTTATTAAGGGCTGTTTTATTTTGTGTTTGCCATGTTTAGCTGAATTTTTATCTTGGCACTCATATTAACAGGGTACTGCATTCAAAATGTGTGCACAAGATGTTTGAAACAGCCTCCATCTCTTTGAAGTACTGGATTTGTCCTCACAGGTGCTGTTATTAACTTAATAAAAGCAGGATGCAGTTAATTATTTTAATTGCAGTGGATTCTCTCATAACCCTGCCAGCAGGCACAGCTCAGATGGGGATTCTAATCATTTTTTTAAGGTAAGTGGTTGCAATCAATTTATTTAAGCTACATTTAAACAAAAGTTTTATATTTTATTTTACTTTACTAATCTTTTTTGTTTAAATGTAGCTTAAATAAATTGATTGCAACCACTTACCTTAAAAAAATTGAGTAAATTCAATGAATCATTTTTTTCAGTGTACAAAACAAGATTATAGAGTCTCGAAATACAGTTGTATTTTGTTTTATTTTCAGTAAAACTATATTTTCAAGAATAGGTCAAGAGATTTATAGACAGTTGCACATTTGATCATAAGCACAAAGTGGTTAAATATACAGTATAGTGGGACATGGATTTCTGACATATTACTTACTATATAATTTTGCATATTATACAGTATGGTGATTTTGGACCCAGGGATGCAGTTTTAGTATGTAAAACGGTTTAACAACAGGCAACCAATCATAAATTGCCTCTGCATTTACATCTTGACAAATTCCTTTGCTTCTCAGAGCCTTAAATGCCAGTGTGAGATTTCTCATTTTAACCACTCCGCATTGCTTAGCATACCAATCAATTTTATGTTTAAAATTTGTTACAATTAAATAATAAAAATAATAAAAATAATGTTAGGGTTAAGATGACGTAAAGAATTAAAGGGGTTATGAATTGAAAGATCTAATTTCCTTGATCTTTGGACATGTATGAGGTCATTGTCTTATAAAAACAATATTTTTATGTTATATATGCTTCACAGTTGGCCAATGTTTCAACTCTGTAACTTAATAAACATCTTTCTTTTGCATTTAATATAAACACTAATATAATATAGAAATGTCTGACAAGTATATAATAAAAAATGAAATACATAGATGATACAGTGGTAGAGCATTGTGTTAGCAGCACAAAGGTCATGGGTTCAAACCCAGGGAATGAAAAGTAAATGTATTCTGTACATTGTAATGCCCTATAAGTCATTTAAGAAAAAAGTGTCTGCAAAATGCACAAATGTAAAGTGATTCATTACAACACAGACTGCAGTGTCACTGGTGTTTGATGACCTTGAAATTATTTTAATACGCAAAACAGTTACCCAACATGCAATTGCATGATAACATACCCATCAAAATACCAAAAGAGAGGCTCAAGAACAGGACATCTATCGACCAGGACTGCTATTTCATGATGGCTTGGCTTGCTACCTCAGAAGAAGAAAGAAATGCAGTTTATCCTTTAACACAGAAAGATTTAGTAAGTTTTCTGAATAGATTAATAATTAAAATGTCATTCAAGCAGTGCAATCACTTTGGGGCCATTTTGGATTTACGTGCTGTCATTTCTACAGGTTGTGTGTCTAACATGAGATACATTTGTCAATGCTAGTGTGCAATTAACATTATTTGCCAAATAATAGGCTACAGTATGCAAACAGGAATGTTCACCACTAAACTATACAAATAACCCTGAGAGAACAATTTTAAGTGTGAAAAAAATCTGATTTTTATTCTTTATTTTACTTTTAAATTATTGTTTTTATATGTAAGTGTATGCTGTTAATGTATGCAGAGCACACATGATCTGCTCTGGTCCTGTCAATTTGAGTGCTGTATGGTACATTTCTCTCCAGTTTGTCAAAAAGGATCAGGCAGGAATATTTAAAACCTTCAGAAAGACTCCACCATGTATCGTGACTGGTGAGCCGCAGTGAGAATAATCCAGGAAATTCTTTGTTTTCCTGGAGCAGTTACTTATGGGAATACTCCGAATACTCTGAATGTTTAATCTCAGACTGCCAATTAGCATCTCACTAAAGATCAACACAAGGGCTGAGCCACAACCACTGTAGCATGATCCATGTAACCAGCCAATAGGATTTGATGCTGTATTACTCACAAACGTTAGGGCAGGATGGATTAAATGCTTCAACGGGCCGTCAGCAGTTAATCAGGTCAGTTAGTGGTTTGTGACAGCCAATATCTCAAAGCTAAATATTAGGCTGGATTTATAGTTGAAATGTAAGAGATGGTTAAAAGAAATCTCACTGTGTTTCCACAATCATTGCATTGCCGTCTTTCAGTCTAAAGGCCAAAAACAAATATACAAATGTAAATGTTTGGTTGTTGTACTGTCAGTCCATTGTAAATAACATGCCACCCTTTTCATAACATTGGAAAACTTGGGAAAGGTTTAACTTAATGCAAATTAGCAGCTACTATTGGAAGCAACCACTAGACCAAAACATTTGTTATAAAAAAAACGTGTCATAAACCGCATTTCTTTTAAATATTAAAAGCAATATTGGCAAGTCCCTAAACCTAATGTCAGCAGTCTCCCAGTGAGCAAGTCAAAAGTGACAATGGCAAAGAACCAAAACCACAATGTTGTATAAGTGGAGAAAAAACCTTGGAAGAAACCAGACTCAACCGGTAGTGCATGATCTCCTCTTACACATTAACATAACACTGCTGCAACTTGACAGAGGATGAATACGGCTTATAGAAGCTAACCCAAGCTGTAAGATTATACAGAAAACAGGCAACTTAGCAGCAGGCAAGCGGGCAGATAAATAATGAAAAGATTATTAAAGTCCATTTCATATTATTCCCATCACTTAGTTGACACAAGGCTATTGTTTTTAGTAATCATTAGCTGGTTACATTCCATGAGGATGAGCGTGTGTTAAACCGAAGCTGAGATGAACGTCAGGCCGAATTGAACCTGGGTCTCCTCAGGAACCCGAGGATGAGCAAGAGGCTGCTCTCATGTAATGTTAAAGATATACAGTATGTGTTTTTGGTTCTGGTCCAACAAGCTAAATATTGCATAAACATGTAAAGGCGATGAATTTAGTGAGGGCTTTGTTAAAGAAATACTTTAGTCTTTAGTTTAGACCGTCTTTAATCAAATAAACGCCTAAACAGGACACCAATTGTATTTACTGTGCTGATTGTATCTTTAAAGGGTTTGCATCATTCGAATAACAAGAATCTCATCTTTCCAAAGATATGTGACATGTTTAGCTTTTTGTTTTAACGTTATTGTATGTCAGGAAGTTTACCGTTTCGCCCATGGTACATTGAATACATGAATGCAGTGCAGTGACAGTACATCTATAATCACTCCAGCTGCTCTGTTTTGGACCAGCTGAAGCTTATTTACTTGCCCTGCATGATGCCCACTGGCAATGAATTATAGCTCTCTATTTGTGAGGTCATATATGCATGGAATATATGGGATCTGAAGCAGAAGCATATGGTGGGTGGCACACTAGAGATGTGGCTATGACATTGCAATCTAAAATCACAATATACTGTACATTGTAAAAAGTGAAAAGTTGGATCAACTTAATTTTTTTAAGTGTTACCAATTGGGGGCAGTTGTTGCCTAGTGATTAGAGAGTCGGGCAACCCGAGAGTTGCCGGTTCGAGTCTCATATAAATATAAAGCTGCAAATTGTACACACAAAGAAGGCAATGCTACCAAAGTGCCCACTGTCTTGAGACATCACTATCTTTTTTATTTGTTTGCATCACTGTGTTGACATGACTCAAGGGTGGACCTGAAGACAGAATAAAGTAGGCACTTTTTGATCTTTTCCATAGGTGGATTTTCAGCACACTATGACATCATACTGAGTCACAATCTGACATGAAGCATTTTGGTTTCAATAAAACTTTTTTGGACTAATGATAAAGTTATAAGTTGTGAGCCTTAGGACCAATCTAATTTCTCTGTCTTACCTCTTTCCCTTTATCTTCGTATTCCCCTTGCCCCTCGAAACCGAGTGAAGGGGAAGGGGTAAGACAGATCGTTCGTCTAAAAAATGAGACACCACTCGATTACCGTTTGCGTCACCTTCCCTTGCCGCTAACTGGCTGCTACGTCAACAGACAAGCGTTGACATAAACAAAGAAGATGCCGTCGTCTCAGGTTGTGGTATCGATTGCCTGAGCTGAGCTCAACAAATAGCGCATAACTTAGCTTCTAGCTAGCGCCTTAACTAACGATTCAAAAACAAAAACATTACAATTAAAACTGCTTGAACATTTTATTAAACTGCTGAAAATAACATTACATTTATTTGTGCGACTTCTTGATAGTTCAACGTTCAGCTATAAAAAATCTTGATGCCGGCTCTCCTGAGAAATTCCCACGTTAACGTTTACCCCTCTCTTTCAAGTGTGGTCCTTATCACACTTCATTTCAAGGGCTATGTATCCCTACGCCTTTGCCCTAGCCCTTGATCAAACTGAGAATTGAGACGCCACTTCGCCTCACATGAAGGCGCAAAACCGAGGGGTAGGGGTAAGGGGTAAGACAGAGAAATGAGACGGACCCTTACACCACCTTTGCCCCCAGCCGTGACCCAGCAACCCTCTCTCGCGGAAGGAGGTGCAGGCTCGATCGACGTGAAAGGGACCATTGGACAGGCATGGCCCCAGAAGGAACCTCGTTGTACATTCAAATCTTCCTGTCTGGGTTCACATAAGTTGTCTGGGTTCACATAAATAAGTATATCAATATTAAGGCTTTATAACAACATTTTTAATGCTCTGTTTCCTGTTAAATTTTATAAATGTGTTGCCCCGCAGGAGTGACATCAACTGGAGTTATTTAATAATGTAATTTGAGGTAATGTAACTTTAAGTGTGAGCCATGAAGGGGCCTGTCAGGCTAACACATGCTTTAAAAATATTCATATTCATGAGTATACTTGGAAAAAAACATTATTATATAATAACAGCAGCTGGTTCGCCATATGTGGAACTGCCCAACTGTGATATCCATTGATTCAGAAAAATAATGTAAATTAAAAATATTTTTTTATTTTGTGTTCCCATAGGCTGGAAGGTGAGGTATAAGATGGACATACATTTCATTTTCCAATGTTTGCTGGTGTTTTTGGGTCTCATTTTTACCTTTAAGACATTGTGAGCCTCTTTAACCCTTTAATTGGCACACCTAGACAGCAACATTTTAGTTTTTTGCATTTTGCAATTCCTAGGGGCAGTTAATAACAGCAACCAATATTTTGTGTTTATTTCTACCAAACAGTTGGGATGTTTCATCATTCTACACTGACTTCATTTGCATTGAAATAAGCTTTCCCCCAAACATGTAACATAACTTATTTCAGTAGGGGGGTGGGGTAATCATCCACAAGCCTTTGCAAACTGAGCTGTGGACCTCTTCTGCTGTGTATCGGACATTTATATGACCCAATCCATTGAGGAAGAAAAATCTAAAATGAAAACAAATCCTGCTTTTTAGTCTTCTTGGATATCTTGTTTAATTTTGGAATATATGCTATATGTCTCCATGCAAACAACCAACCAGCAGTTAAACTGAAAATAAACGAAAAATTTTACAGTCTTTATTTCTCCCACTGAAACACTGAAATACTGAAATTAACCAAAACAATGTACCATTAAAATGGATGGTTAAAGGCATTATAGTGATGATAATGTTTTGAAAACTACGAAAGGACCATTTATCGAAATTACTGTGCACATTTACACGTCAGCAGCGCCTTTTAGTTCTCAAGATCCTGGCATTTAGTACTATAAGGTAATAATGAGTAAGTAGGACAGATTCTTGAACTTAAGGAGAGCAAACTATAACAGTGAAATGCAGTATATTGTCAAACTTGCAATTGCTGTAAAATTCAGTTACTGTCAGGACTGGACCATAAGAAGTGTCACAGGTCGGAGCGGACCACAGATGTCGTGAGTCTCGCCCCTCCCTAGTTTCCACCTCGAGGAGGTCCCAAAAACACCCCAATGACCAGACACACGAGAGAAGGTAAGTATAATTAAAACAAACTTTATTTAAATTATTTAAAAGGTATTCAGGGGAGGGGAAGTCTAAAATCTATCTCTCTGGTCCAGAGGGTGGCAATCCGAGTCACTTCTGACTCTGTCACAGGGCTCCCAGGCAAGTCTTTAGACCATTCGTATCCTATCCCTCACATGACTTAACCGGGTTATTCACAGTAGTGAACAGTCTCTTGTGTTTGTCCTGCAGGGAACACTGGTGGTGGGGCTCTTCTCGTTCCTGCGCGTACAGAAGGAAAAAGGGTAAGTAAACTGTTGGGTAGGTGTGGGGCGTACCTGACGCTGTTCGCCACGTGATCCGGGGCCCGCTGTTGGGGACACTTGGATGATCCACAGGTAAGTATGTGCAGGGTGACCAGTGAGTGTGTAGACAGATGTATTGGCCTTTGGTGTGTGGGTAAGTATGCGAAAAAGAAGACACACAATCGCAACTTCACTCATCCAAGTAAGTCTTACAGGTGAGGTTCACAGGTGGATCTACAAGGACAATAACTAGTACTGCACTCGAGGCATACAGATAAAAGATACAGGAGGACCACTGGGGCTTCACTCTGGGCGTACAGGTAAGTATACAAGGGCTATGTGCTGGATCCTAGCTGTGGACGTACAGAAAGGTGTACAAGGGAAACTGGAGTTGGACTTCGGGCATACAGGTAGGTTTACAAGGGCTATACGATTGCTCTTAGCTGTGGGCGTACAGTAGGGCATACAAGGACAACTGGAGTTAGACTTCGGGCATACAGGTAGGTTTCCAAGGGCTATACGCGGGCTCTTAGCTGTGGGCGTACAGAAGGGCATACAAGTAGGTTCACAAGGGCTATATGCTGCCTCTTAGCTGTGAGCGTACAGTAGGGCATACAAGGGAAACTGGAGTTGGACTTCGGGAATACAGGTAGGTTTACAAGGGCTATACGCTGGCTCTTAGCGGTGGGCGTACAGAAGGGCATGCAAGGGCAACTGGAGTTGGACTTCGGGCATCCAGGTAAGTATACAAGGGCTTTGGAATGGATACAACTCACAGACTCTCGAAGAGGTGGACGACAGGCTTTAGCCCTTTAGAGCTCGGGGGACTGGAGAGGGTATATTCATTGCGACACCTGTAGTCCTCTTCGCCGGGGTCGACTTCCCGGGCCAACACTCCACACGGTCCCCTCCAACTGTGAAAACATTCCCTCGATGACACAGAGCTTTACACTCCGACCTGTAGAACTGGTAAAAACAGACAGAATTCCTTTGCAAATTTACTCAGCTTTAGTGCATAAGTGGGGGAAAGACACACCACTTCTCAGATTTAAACAAGAGTAGATGGAAAGTGCAGATTGAAGTTGCTGCGCGTTGGGCCTACCACGGCCTCAGCTGGCGTCACCACGCTGGGTGACTTCAGGTAGGTTTGTGCCACCGGGTATGTACCTCAGGAATGACTCGATCGCTTCCCTCTCCTCTCTTCCAGACAACGGACCAGAGATCTAGACAGGGGGGAACCTCTGAAATCACTCCACAAACAGGTATTCATACACAAGGGCTATACAGCTGGATTTTCATATAGCAGCCAATACTTCCCTCTGTCGATGTACCCACAATATGCACACTGTTCCTTACTTGCTATTGTTGACACGTCACCACTCGGCGGAGTAGGGGTCCAGAGCCACCAGCGGGCATGTATATGAAAAGCGGTTGTCTCGCAACACCAGTGCACGTTCTTCTCCACAGGGTTTCTCTCCCAGCCTAGAGGGTGATTTCTGACAACATGACACAGCACGACACTGCAGACTCCAAGTGTACACACAGCAAAAGGAAAAGACTCACCCACTGCACTCCACACACTCACAAATCCCGGGGAATAGTTCCTGGACGTTGGGGGCACCGATGCAGCGGACGGCCAGATGAAACGTCACAGCCACGACGAGGCAACGGACTCCTTCCTTGCTGTTCCCGGCTCACCCACCAATCCTTTTACAGTGGGGCCGCTTACACACTGGTCACAACTCACAAGAGGTATACAGATATTCCACACTTTCAAAGTAACTTTTGACACGATGAATACTTCTGTGTAGTCACGATTTCGTTAACACTGAATCTTTCCACTTCTCTTCCAGATATCCGACGTCGGACGCAGCTGGCAACACAATCTCCTTCACTGCAATCCTAGCAGATCTTCAATATGTGTTATCTTCCCAAAACACAATGCATGTAAACACAACACTCCAATAAAGGTTATCGTATACTCAGCCCCGTGTGTGTATCTCTCTTTGCCCAAGCTCCACAGTACACCATACACTCTCTCCAAGTTCCTCCTCCGCTCCGTTGCACCCACAATAACTGCTGGAAATAACACACCCTTTCCTGTGTTTCTGATGCCCTATTTATGTGTCTCATCTTCACCGAATTGCCCAATCAGCAATCGCCACGCTCAACAATGCACCTGTTTCCAATAACGCGCCGTTTTAGGTTTGCCAGTGTTCCCGGAAGTGGGCGGGGTTTGCGAATCATGGTCTTCCTCACTTTTGGTTCCGCCCTTTCACAGTCACTCTGTGACAGAAGTGCACAAAAAGAGAACAGTCCAATCTCTTTCGAGTATTCGCTTGTATAGTCAGAACATGCCCTCAAACCAATCCTCTCAACCCCACAAATGGCTCTTGACATTTCTCCCAGGAGGATCAGGGTGACGGACATGAAACCCTGATCAACTTACAGTCCAGTGGCCTCATTTATAAAACCTGCCACGGTTCCCACGCAAAGGTTGTGATCTATAAAAAACTAACTTGACGGGATAATGGGCTTGCAGGGTGGGATCTGAGGATGATTCATGTACGCACACTTGCAGGTGATCTGTGATTTATAAAGGGACATTACTTTGTCTTAAAAGCTGAAAATGGCATACGGCAAAACATATTGTGCGTACGTAGACTTACGTAAGGATCCTACGCACAGTTTTATAAATGAGACCTGCATTTTTTAAACACAATGCAAGCCTAAGCAAGGCTGTTTACATATCACACAGTGCCTTTCGTCTATTCCATTTAATTCAGAAAGCAATACTTGAAACTGAATACCTGATTTGCAGAGAAACCTTGTTGATAGGCTCTTCCCTTAATTTATTCTCTGATTGTAAGGTTCATGATGACCAAATATGTACAGTATAGAAAAGTGTATAGTGTTGGTAAAGCAAGTATATTTTGTACATAGAGCAATATAACCTAAACTAATAATTAGAGTTGGGTTCGAGTCCACCTTTGTCGAGTACGAGTCAAGACCAAGTTCTTAAACATCAAGTCCGAGTCCAAGTCCGAGTTCTTAAAGGTCGAGTCAAAGTCGAGTCCGCCCGAGTCCAGAAAGTAATTAAATTGGAAAAAAGATAAAAAAATTTGTATTGTAAATTGTTACTTTCTATGAATACTTTAACCTTTCAACCCATTAAACCAATGGCAATATAAAAATGTAATAAAAATACCTCTATTGCATCTTGTCATTGCCATTGAACATTTTTATTTTTTGTCAACTAGTTTCCTATCAAAACTGATTCAAAAAAAGAAAGGGATATAGAGGTATCTTCTTTTTACCAGATGTCTTGCAAATAAATTCTCTATGATTTGCGTAAGCAAAACAAATTATTGCTGACTTTGAGGACATCATGCTAGCCATGCATTGATGTGTGTGATGTGTGTGTCTGCACATATGATGCGGCTGGCTGCTGCCTGCCAATGTGTTGCAGTAAAATAACGGACTATCTAGTAGTTAATCAAGTGTTTAAGCGTGCATCATAAACAGATCTCTCTTCTAAAAAGAGAAATTCCTAGAAGGGGAAAAAAGTCTTCTGTATGTGCGGTTCAGAAAATGACAGAGGCACAAGGTTTGCTGACTAGTGTTGCCTGATCTTTCACTATAAAAATCCAATAATAAACTGAAATAAATCGAAATGCTCTACTTCAAAGATCTAAATATTGGGACCGGCACCTTCACACTTTATTAACACCAAAAACTTTATTAACATGGTATTTACGTACAAAAAAGCTGAGGACCTGGCAACACTGCAAGACTGCGCACTGTGAAGCAGCCTCACAAAAGAAGCGTACAAACACAACGCCAAGACAGAGGTTTATTGCAAAACACAATGCTGTTAGATTATTTTGGTCAAAGCTGTGAGTGAAAAGCACGCGAGACGGCCGAACGTTGCTATGGTTATTTCTGTGTCAATCATCACATTTTCGGGAGTGAGTCTTGTTCCGTACAGAGATGAAACGAACATTTAGGGGATTCACTCCCGCATTTAAATGCGGTTGTCACTCCCGAAAGTTTGCAGTGTGTACGAGACACTGAGACATTAATTAATTTCTTATCTCAAGTTTATGCTGGTTTTATTGTTACACATGACGTGGACTCGACTGTACTCGGGATATTTTCCGAGTCCAAAATGTCCAAGTCCATGTCAAGTCCGAGTACAAATTCACCCGAGTGCATGACAAGTCCGAGATCATTCAAAATTGGACTCGAGTCCGGACTTGAGTCCGAGTCCAAGTTCGAGTACCCCAACTCTACTAATAATATACATTATACCACGGGCTATTGTATGCTTTACATTTTTTTAAATAACCATTAAAGCAATGTCTTAGCAATGTATGTGGTAAGCTGAATTATTGATCCTTTAAATTATTTGAAAGTAATGCTCCACATTACCACCTTGGTGTGCATTATTTTCGATTATACTATGGGTCCGTTGAATGCTTGAATCTGATTTGGTGATGAACGTTCTGAGGTGTGCAATTATTATCTGGGAAATGCACGGCGAACGTAGTTCCAGGCAGCTCTCTTGACCGCATTACAGTTCTATATCACTTCGCATAGTTGACTGTAATAATGGACTAACAAAAACAACATGACAAATGATTTTCCGAGGTAATAACAGCGCTGTTTAAAGACCCACCGTGGTAGCCTCATTCACTCAATATCTCTCTTTCTCTCTCTTGCTCGCTCGCCCTCTCTCTCTCACACTCTCTCTCTCTTGCTCGCTCGGCTCAAGCCTTCATTGCCAGCTTTAAGATGACGTTTTGGAACAAGCAAAAGAGCAGTTGGATACGACATGGAAGAAATAATCCTACTCACAATCAGTGGCGGCTGGTCACTAGGGGGCGCTGGGGCGCCACCCCCTTTAAGTTGGCCAGAGAGGAAAACTACTTTAACCAGGGGGGCAGGGTTTCATATTTTATTGAAGCTTCCCTGGGTTCCGCCATTGATTAGCCGACCCCCACCTGCTGTTAGCATTCCATTGCCTCCCATTGATTTTGGCGTCACTTTGACAGCGAATAACTTTACATCTGATGCCTTTAAAGACTCCATTTGTCCAGTAATTATTTCTAAAGAAACACGAAAATGTATAAAATGGTCAATTACCATGTATCTTACGTTATGGCCCAGTAGAAGCAGTTTTTGTAAAAATAGGCTAACGATTGCGTCATAACCTGCGACTCTCTGTTGCACAGTAGAGAAATTACCGTATGGACAGGAGGAGAAGCTCGTAGGCAATTATTTATCGGGTGGACGTGGAGGCATAAAGTCAAGGGAAAATATTAAACAGAATACTTAGCAAAATTTGCTCCTGTTCACGCTCGGCGTCTCTGCAAGATTCGGTGGGTGATTCAGATTTCTCGTGGCATGGCTATTAGAAGACTTACAATTGTCAGACAGTTTGCTCACGTGACATCTGCGTCATTAAGCTCAGTTTGAGTCTGCGCAGTACGCTCGACACCCAGGAAGTGCATGCTTCTAATTGACTTCACTTGTCTCCTTTGTAACTGTTTGGGTAACAGTGATGCCACTCCTGGTTTAGATTCATCAAGTGGCCAGACCATTTTACTATCTGGTCTAACTGATTTTTCGCCTTTAAAAATACAGCGGGGAAAATAAGTATTTGACACATCAGCATCAGGGAATAAGTATTGAACACATGAAGAGAACAAGGTGCAAAATGGCATAGAAAGCCAGGAGATCACTTGAAATCAGTTAGTATTGAGAGAGAAACCCTGCCCCCTATCAGTACTAATTGATATCAGCTGCTTTAGTCCTAACTGATGGCCTATAAAGGGTTCTCATTACCCAGGAGGCACACAGGAAAGACTTCATGATGGGTAAAAGCAAAGAACTCTCTCAAGAGCTTTGTAATCTTATCATTGAAAAGCATTTTGATGGGAATGGTTATAGGTGCATTTCCAGAATGCTGAATGTTCCTGTGAGCACTGTGGTAGTGACGGCTCTTTCCATATATTCGGCTCTTTCGGCTCAAGCTCCGGCTCTACATTTTAATGATTGCAGTCCGGCTCTTTTCATAGATTCGGCTCTTCTGGCTCGGCTCCCTTAGAAGAGCCGGCTCTTACGGTCCCACCCCTTCCTGCGTCTGAAGATTCGGCTCTGCTCGTTCGCTACAAAGAATCAGCTCTTAGAGCTCTTAGCTCGTCATCACTACACTGTGGGGGCCATTATCGGGAAATGGAAAGAGCATCACTTCACCATAAACCGGCCATGATAAGGTGCTCCACGTAAGATCCCTGTCCGAGGAGTCCAAAGAATAATCAGGAGAGTTCTTTAAGAGCCAAGAACCACTCGGGCAGAACTTCAGGAAGACCTTGCATCAGCAGGTACTGTTGTCTCAAAGAAAATATAAGCAATGCACTGAACCGCCATGGCATCCATGCACGCTCACCACGCAAGACTTCATTGCTGGACAAAAATCATGTTGAGGCTCAGTTAAAGTTTGCAAAAGAGCATTTGGAGAAGCCTGTGGATTATTGGGAGACTATAGTTTTCTCAGATGAAAGCAAAATTGAACTTTTTGGCAGTCATTCTACACACCATGTTTGAAGAAGAACACCACCCCAGGAACACCATACCAACAGTTAAGTTTGGGGGTGGAAGCATCATGGTTTGGGGCTGCTTTTCAGCAAGGCGTACTGGAAGACTTCACATTATTGAAGGCATGAGGAATGTAGAGATGAACCGGGACATTCTGGATAAAAATCTGCTGCCATCTACCAGAAAGCTGAAAATGTAAAGAGGGTGGACATTTCAGCAAGACAATGATCCCAAACACAAGGCCAAGAAAACAATGAAGTGATTTCAAAGAAAGAAAATCAGGTTGCTTGAATGGCCCAGTGAGAGAACTGAAGATCAAAGTTCATAAAAGATGCCCAAGGAACCTTCAAGATTTAAAGACCATTTGTGTGGAAGAATTGGCCAGAATCACTCCTGAGCAGTGCAGACGACTGGTCTCTCCATACAAAAGGCATCTAGCTGTCATCACCAACAAAGGCTTTTCTAGAAAGTATTAAATAAAGTGTGTTCAATACTTATTCACTGTGTCATTTCACTTTATTTATTATGACTCAACTTGTATACTTACATGTTCTGATTTCTTTATATGAATTCAATATTTGGCTTGATGGCTACATCCGGTGAAAATTTTGTGTCAATAGCCCACTTAGAAATCCCCTTACTGATAAAAATGCTGATGTGTCAAATACGTATTTTTCCCGCTGTATATGACCATACCATACTACAGTGGAAAAGGACAACACAGATTCAATAAAATCATGATAAAACATCTTCTTCATTAATGTTCGGTCAAGATTAAACAGAGATAATTTCCTCAGGCAAAATAAAGGCTTGTGCCCCTTTTTGCACAGAGCCTCACAATTCTCTTCAAAGTTCAGTTTCTCATCAATAACATAGTCCCAAGGTATTTGTATGATTGTACATACTCTATATTGTTTGGCCTTTAATTGAAGTAGGTTCACTTGGATGAGTACTTTTCTTAAAATCAATGAGCATGTCTTTGGTCTTTGATATATTAAGCTAGGGCTGTGCCGATAAACGATATCACATCGAATTGCGATGAAATTTAAATCGATAACGATGATAAGCTCCGGACATTTTTACTCGATATGGATTGATCAGTACTTTTGTGTAATGTTGGACTTACGTCCGTTTCTCGTCATGGATCGCAAACAACGACAAGCGCCTTATTAAAGCACATGCAGGTTGCATTAAAGCCTGGATCATAGCAGACAGAAAAGGTCAACATGATCTCACAAAGTTCCGTGGCATAGTCACGGAATTTTGTGCTAATTTTTCCGTGGCATTCTCACGGGTTTAGGGTTAGATTTGGTGTTTGCGTTAGTATGTCACTTTAACTCTTGGTTTATACTATTTTTTCTGATTTATTCATTTATATTTTCTAAACTTTAAACAATTGTCGCCTGGCGTTGGGGTTAGAGTTGGGTTTGGGTAGGGATGTCATTTCATGTAAATCTAACCCTAAACCAAAGCGAAAATGGTTTGAAAATAGGACAAAACAGTTGAGTAACCAATTCGTGAGAATGCCACGGAAAAAGACAGTCCGTAGCAGGGCCACGGAAAAATGCGGAGATCCGTGAGAATGCCACGGAAAAATTAGCACAAAATTCCGTGACTATGCCACGGAACTTTGTGAGATCGTGTTGTCCGAAGAAAGCCAAGCTTCCAAACATGTGCCGGCCGCGGGCGTAAAAGCTTTGGTGTGCACGCGAGTGTGTGACTATGCGTTTCCACAACGTCACACGCTTGACATCTGTTTACCAGCGTGTATATCTCATATAACTATGTTCCTCCTCTTGATACGAGGGCTCATGAGAGCAGTAAACACATGTGTGATCACTAAACAATGTTTTCTTTTTTAGTTTAAGTGAATATAAACAGCTGTATGTTTATCAGTATATTGAAACAGTGCAGTCTTAAAGCTGTCTTGGGTCTTAAAGTTACAGTAGCCTGCTGCTTTCTGTGTCAGAAATGTTCATTACAAACAATAAATATGAACTTGTCATGGTTCTGCCTTCTTGTCCTTTGTTTAATCTAGTCTTGTGGCAGAATCATGACAGACCCATGTTTTGTGTGGGTTCACGTGGTCTCAGTATTGGTTCACTAGACCACATGTTCCCTGTGTCTTGTCTCTTTTATCCCGCTCCCTTGTTATCCTCATCTTTGTTTAACTCCTGTCACCTGTTGCCCTCATTAGTTGTCCTCTATTTTAGGTCCTTGTGTTTGTTGTTCTGTGCTTGTTCATTGTCGTTCCATGTCCTGTGAGTACGCAGTCAAGTCAAGTCAAGTCAAGTCAAGTCAAGTCAAGTCAAGTCAAGTCAAGTCAAGTTCCTTGTATACTTATTGTTCATCTAGTTTATTGTTAAGCGTTATCTGGTTTTGTGTATTAGTCTAGTCTAGTTTCCTGTCTAGTTTAGTGTTTACCTCATCTGTTTTGTTATCCTGCTTATGTGGTTTTGCCCCCTGTGGGCCTTTGTTTTCTGTTTATATAATAAAAGCCTTTTTGTTGAGAAGCTGTGTTCTGTTTTTGGGTTCCATTCTAACACACCATAACAGAACTCCTCACTACTATTAGTATTAAAGGCGGAGTCCACGATGTTTGAAAGGCAATGTTGATATTTGAAATCACCTAAACAAACAGGGTCTCCTCAAGGATGTGTGCTGTCTCTACTTTTATTTATCTTATACACAAATATGTTTCAAAGCATGTATGATAACAGAATTATAAAAGTATGTGGATGACTCGATTATTTTGAGTTTGGATAATACATAATTATCCAAAGATGGTGAAATTGTGGACAAAAAAGTTAGCACAAATTCTGTTATATGGAAGTGGTTTGGCTGTCTAAAAAACATTTATTTAATGAACCCTCTTTTTATTTGTGGCTTCAGTTATTGTTGGCATACTCTCTTAAAGCTGGAAGCATTAGCATCTTATATCGAAATCGTATATCGTTATCGGTCAATATGGATTTTTTTTTTCGAGATCACATTTTTGCCATATCGCCCAGCCCTATATTAAGCTGTAAATAAGATTCCTCACACCAGTTGACAAAATCCTCAATAATTGGGTCATGTGAGGTCTCATTCTCCTTAAGTAAACTCAAAATAACCGAGTCATCCACATACTTTAATAATTCTGTTATACATGCTTTGACACATATTTGTGTATAAGATAAATAAAAGTAGAGACAGCACACATCCTTGAGGAGACCCTGTAGAGCAGTGGTCTTCACTATTTTTTCATGAGAGCCACACTGATAGGTCAGGGTCAATAGGAGAGCCGCCTTTACTGCAAGGTATCAAAAGTCACCTCCAGTCATAAATAGCATGTCTGCTTATCAATCTGTCAATCTGTTGCAATGCCATAAATACAAGGGCAAATCATTCATTATCATTTACCAGTCAAATTTGTAACTGAGACAATATGATTTCCCTTAATGACAAAAACAGGATTTTAATGCTAAGCATTCTTATAATATGCTTATGCAGTGCCCCCCAAACCACCAGGGGGCCACCTTTCTCATAATTTTATGCGGTGCTGC
Organism: Misgurnus anguillicaudatus; assembly: GCF_027580225.2. Taxonomy (NCBI): domain Eukaryota; kingdom Metazoa; phylum Chordata; class Actinopteri; order Cypriniformes; family Cobitidae; genus Misgurnus; species Misgurnus anguillicaudatus. The sequence continues at coordinate 1,063,974 of NC_073356.2, read as the reverse complement.
ACAATGGTTGGTGAGTGATATTCTGTGCCGCGAGAGCAATTCAAAAGCATAACAAGCAGTCTGATCTCATGGTACTTTGATGTCATATGACATTCGCTCTGTGCAAGCACTGCATGCGATTGAACACATTTCTCAACGTGCATCTTGATCTAATAGGTATGTTTTTTTAACAAAGTTAGCATCCGGAGCAGAAAAGACAGAAAAAGCGCATGCCTGCATGATCAAATAACTGTATTATTTACTGCCATGTGAGCCACAAATTAAAGCTTGCCGAACCGCATGCGGCTTGCGAGCCGCGCAATGAAGAACACTGCTGTAGGGAGGAACTCCTCTGTTCAGATAAGACACAATTAAAGGAACAAACCCAGATTTTAGGAATTTAGCTTATTCACTGTATCCCCCAGAGTTAGGTAAGTCCATACATACCTTTCTCATCTCTGTGTGTGCTGTAACTCCGTCTGACGCAGCCCCCGCTAGCTTAGCTTAGCACAAAGACTGGAAGTAAATAGCTTCAGCTAGCATACTGCTCCCAATAAGTGACAAAATAACTATTTATGTGTTGTGATATGTATAGTCACACCGTGTACAAATAACAAGGTCATATGACACACAGCGATCTTTTAACAGTATATACATACTGGGAACTATATTCTCAGAAAGCAAAGCACTGCTACTTGGGCGGAGTGATTTGCACAACTCTGACCGAACTCTCTGCTCCTCATCAGTGGGCTTCTCGGGAGCTGCATGCAAATCACTCCGCCCAAGTAGCAGTGCTTCATCTTCTGAGAATATGTTCCCTGTATGTATACAGTTAAAAGATCGCTGTGTGTCATATGACCTTGTTATTTGTACACGGTGTGACTATACAAATCACAACACATAAATAGGAAAAATGTTGTGTTACTTTGTCACTTATTGGGAGTAGTTTGCTAACTGAAGCTATTTACTTCCAGTCTTTGTTCTAAGCTAAGCTAGCGGGGGCTGCGTCAGACAGAGTTACGGGAGGAACAGAGATGAGAAAGGTATGTATGGACCTATCTAACTCTGGGGGATACGGTGAATAAGCTAAATTCCCAAAATCTGGGCGTGTTCCTTTAAATGGTATGTATGATATAATAGTACTGTGAGAGCATTTTAAGACATCAAAATACAGCAAGAGCGACTGAGCAGTTGACTGAGATGTCATGCGCTTGACTGTTCTTGTGACCCCACATGAAATTGAACACACTTCTTCTCTCTTGTTCTCCAACCAAACATGCTGTGCCATTTTAAAGAATGATTATGTGACTTGTCAGGTGACCATGCATAAAACAAAATAAAACTATTTTACAGCATTGCACATTTGTAAACATTCAAATTGCCTGAAAAACCACATCATCGCGGTGTAACTTCCTCTTATCTGTCCTTCTGCACTGAAGGCATGATTTATGCTGTTATGGGGCCTCATTGTCTCATTTGGTTCCTGGGTCCTGCCAGACGATAGGGGCAATTCAACAGCCAGTAATAAGCTACTCATGGTTTGTTGACAGGTCCATTCAAGAGCACAGTGTACTGCTCTACATCTCTGTGACAACACACATGCTGGCAAATACATGAGCCCATGGTGCTTTTCTCATAAATCCACAAAATGAAATTGGTGCGTTGTGTAATATCAAGACATTGAGGATCTTGTTTAGCATGGCTTAGAGCACAGTAAATAAATATGTTGGCACCTAAAGTTGCTAAATATTTAGTCAATTATATTATAACTATTTAATCATTTATAGGTAGGCAATAACTCTTCAGCCTACAAAATAAAATAAAAATATGAGGTAGGTCGCTAAACTTTGACACAAACCTTTATTCAGCGCTTGCTTTAGTAGTAGTATTGGAACAGACAATAGTATTGTCTGTTCCAAAACCTTTCATTTTTTTCTATGCAGCACAAAAGGTAAATTTATGAAGCATCTTCAGGCAAAATATTTTATATAGAAGAAAAAGAAGGTGGTTTTATTTATATAGTGCCATTCCATAGCTCAAGATCGCTTTACATAGCAATACATCAAAATGAACAATTTCCAAGTTGGAAATACATCTCATACAGCTCAAATTAAATAAATATTACAAAGTTTGTCCAAAATGCAAGTTAAAGAGAGACGTTTTTAGCTGAGTATTGAAGGAAGACAAGGATGACTAACACAATCTAATAACACAAATCTTTGTGATACACTTTTTCCCATCAATGACAGCAAACCTCGCACAGTGCTTTAGCTATGTTATCTGAACCTGGATGCAAATGGGATCTTAAACATAAAACCTTATATAACTTAAAATATAAAGATACAGATAACGTTTATTGAGCTTTTCTTTTTAGAGCTTGACATAAGTGCTTGCTATGCATTGTTGTATATAAAGGAAGTCCATATTATTCTCCAGGGTTTCAGTCTATGAACATTTTATCTTGTCTTATAGTTGAGGTTTAATAAGGACACAATTCCTGTAGCAGTATTAAAAAATATTAGCTGTGCACCCACATACAACAGTATTTATATTATTTATACTGCATATAGTATTTTAGTTATATTAGTAACACAAAGGTCATAGGTTCGATCCTAAGAAACAGATTAAACAGAATTTATAGATTTAATCATGGGAGTCAAAACCATTATATGTGGGTGGGACAAGATCCATCCAATTTTAAGGACCAATTGTTTTAATGTGCCAAAGAATGCAAATTGTTCCCTGATATCTTCATAGAAGGCATGTGGCTTTGTTGAGTGCAAAAATGATCCAGAGTCAGTTTTACATGTCCATTTACAACCCTAGGATTTGCCTTTAGAATGAAATGGGCTATTATTACCTTATTGGAAATGGTCATGAATATGATTGGCTGTTTCTCAGAGCAGCTCCTTCAGTAGTTCTGTGTGTATGTAAACATATCTTATGTTTGAGTCTGTATCAGATGAAGATAAAGATTTTGAGGAATAATCAATTGTATGGAGATTGTTAATGGATGTTTCTGAGTGGTAAGATTGTGTTTTTTTAGTATGGACCTGAGAAACCGTAACTGTAACGTCAATAGTAGAACTTCAGCCTAAACGTTAGCATATAGCATTAACTAGCATATAGCGCTAACTCAGCAGTCGCAACTTTGTTATTAGCATTGTAACAACATTGTAGGCTACTTAATTAATTAATTTAATTTAATTTTTCAGCGGTCTTTTGCATGCACAAAGTTTACATAAGAATGGGGAAACAATTGTGTTCAAGGCTCATGATATGTCAGAACTCTTATTATTTATCTATGCCTAGAGAAATACAGTTTTACATCCAACTTTTAAAAGAGAATGGCATATGGAAGACAGCAAACATGTCTTCCATATGCATCTTTGTAAATGTAATTGTTACATCCTATTCAAACATGCATAGAACTAAATAAAACTACTTATTTGTAAAGATTCTGAAATATCTTTACTCTTTTAACTAATAGATAACGCTATATTGTCATAACCTTTCTTTTAAAAGAAAATGAGTTCCTGCTCAAATTCGGATTTAAAGCAACATTTCTAGCCAATAAACACACACCTCTTACTATACACCCAATGAATTTTATGTTGATAAAATAAATATAAAAAGCTTACAGGCTTATATTATAGTAAATATATTACTTGACATTATATTTGTTTAGCAGTATATTATATTTTCTTATTTTTTTCTTTAGTGAACAGTTTAGCACAGGGGCGTAGCCACGAGGGGGCCTGGGTGGGCCTTGGCCCCTTCATTTACATGTCCGCCCCCTCAGATTTCCAATTGCTTAAAATAAAATAAATAAAATAAGAAAATGTTGATTTCTTAGTCTGATTGACAGATGTTTTCAAACTTGATTGGATTAGCTCATGTCACGTGTTGTTTGTACGTAACTTATGCTGTCATCTTTGCATGAGAGTTCATTATTATTTGGTGACAATGGCAGCTGGCTTGCAAAGTACAATATTACGCTTTTTCAAAAAAGCACAGACTACATAGCAACAATTTGGCTAGAGCACAGAACACATCACAGTATCCCCAAAATGGCTATTAATAAAATGTATTAACATTATGAAACATGGGTGATTATCATACTGCAGTTGAATTACAATGATTTTATGACACTGTTAGGCTCTCCCCAGCAGCATAAAGCATTTTGCATCTTATTGCTTCATGACCTTTATATCAGTTTAATAGACATGTAACAGACATCAACATAAGAGGAGCAATGCTATGGAGACACATTTGTGTGAGCCTGCCTTTAGATAAGAGCATCTGCCAAATGTGTAGATATTCTGTCTTTCTGCTTTTTCATTAAATGATTGATGTCATTACTACATAAGCTCAATCTGCCTCATTTTCATGACCTTACCTACAGCACTAAGGTCACCTACAGAAATATGACATCACACAGCTCATCACCCCACATCCCAAGTGTGTCTTTAACCTCTGTAAACATGCTGCTTCTACCGGACTGTATTATTCAAGCAACAAAAGGACAATGTCACTACAAGAGCAGAGTAACATTGAGGTGTGACTACCGCCTGCAGGTGGACATGCATAAGAGACTGCAGCATTGTTTCTCTCTTTGATAGATCACCGTCATTACCACCGTTGTGAATGTGCACATTGCAGAAACATGATTACAGTAAGTGTGCTCATAGTTAACTGGATCCAGCCGCACATACACAATGTAAACTTTGTCTCTATGGGTACTAAGCACCAACAAACTGTATAAGAACCTAAATATACAGTATTTAGGTGCTTATACAGTTTGTTGGTGCTTAGTACCCATAGAGACAAAGTGAACATTTTGAAATGTATGAAAAAAGAATCCTTTAAAACGGCACTTGAAATTATGCTCAGGGGCCTTCCTCCTTTTTTTCTTGATCATTGCTAAAATGTTTATGGTAAACTAAATTGATTAAACATGATTTGGAAAGGCAACTGGAAAGGTCTAGCCTGGCTCCGCCCTCCTACGTGCTTCCGCTTAATTTTCATTTTGCTTCAGTACAACGTCTGGGACTGCTGTGTAGAGTTTCGTTTTCTCCTGCAAAAATCTGCAGGTCCAATCAGCGAACAGAGGGGGGTGGCTAAGAACGATGACGTTGAGATCGTGCGCTAGACTGAGTTGTAGTTCAGTAATGGCTGCAGGAAAAGATGCGAGCAATGCTATTAGGTCTGTAGATAGATGTGTAATAGACTTGTTTTCTCATGAGATCATGGTGATTCAAAGGATGAAGTCATCAGGTGTTCAAAAGCCCTGCTGACTTGTTTTAGCTTTTCTTTTTGTTTACAGATGTAACATAATAACGCAATAAGTAAAAAGATTAAGTTATTTTCCAGCTAAATTTGACCCCATAGCTCAAATTATAAATCATTATTATAAGCTTACTGATGCAAATCTGGGTCAGGTAAGACAGTTTTAAATACTTTTTTAATAGTTTCTCAAACAGATTTTTTTTTTTTTTGCTAATAAAGTTACAGATTACAGCATTTTTCGCCATAAAGATTGCACAGAAACATGTTCAGTCCACAGCTACTTTTAGTCAAATGTAACAACAAGGCTCTTGTAAAGCTCCAGTCTGTTAGTTGATATCCATAGTAATGCAAGTTCTCTGCCAGTAGCATTCAGCCCTGTGTGTGGTTGTGTTTGTTTGACGTTTGTGACCCAGACGATCCCTAACCTGTCCCGTTGCATCTGTTGCTAAAGACATTCAGATAGGTGGTCACACCATGCCGACTACGCAGAAAGCTTTGCCGGAAGATCAGCTGAGCCCAAAAAGCTTGTGATGCCTCCTGTTGAAGCCTCTATGTTCAAAATGTTTGTTTTTGTTATCAGAATTGTGTGTTCCCTGATATTTTGACTGTTTTGGTTTCCAGTCATGTTTCTGTCAGTGTATGAAGCTGACTGTGTGTTCTTTCATACAGTATGCATGTATGCCTCTCGCCCCCTCCCTGTTCTGTTCCTCTCAGTGCTGTGTTTCCTGTCCACATTGGCAGTGTTCTGCGGCAGCTTGCTGGTATTATCGCATGTACGGGCATTTGCCAGCAGTAGTGACATTTATTTTTATCTCAGCTCCTCATCCCGACTTCCTCTCATTTTTTCCCTGTTTGCTTAGTGTGCTGTTTTATTTTTTTGCAAACTGTGTCACATGGTTGCTTGTGGTGCAGGACGTGTGCCTCTTGATTTTCATCTATTACCACCTCCAAGCCATCACATATTTCCCTAGTGCAACTAAAAGTGTGCAATCTGTTTTTGTGCAATTCAATTGAACCACAACTGGTGCTTTTTGTTATTTATGTGACCCCTTTTTGTACAGACTGTTTGCATTTAAAGAATAAAAAAATGAATGAATACCTACCTGCCAGTCTTTCTACAAGCCTACAGAGTGACGGATCATGTATATTAAGCTATATTAATTTAAAGTGTCTTAAGCTCTATTGCTCAGCACTGCTTTTCTGTCTTGGCAGTGCAATCTTCTCTGTGGTCTCTGGAGATTTTAGGTAAAGTTATTGTGAATTAGTGGAGCAATTCATAAATTTGTGCAGGGCTGCAAACTTGCATAATCTCACATAGACAAAAACATTAGGCTTATTTTACATTCTTCATTACCCTTCAAGAGTAAAACCAAGTCACCAAGGTGATTAAACGAGTGTCCATCTTGTGACAGGCTTTCTCCATTATGCAACCATTTACACTTGTAATCCATAGAAACCTGATTTGTGATCTGAATCAGCAGTGTATTCTCTGACCATCAGCACTCTGTCATGTTTCCACTCACATGAAATCTCTGGTGGGCTGAAAACTGCAGCCGGTTGCACTCCTTTGATTGGCTCTGCCAGTTAGGCAGAGTCAACTGAGACTTAACCAGATACTGTAGCAAATTTAGTTTCTTACTTAAAGGCATTGTTGTAGTACCCGAGGCTCGGTCTTGGACTCTGTCTCGAGACCATATTTTAATGGTCTTGATCTTGTCATGGACTCATAAGCATTTTGACTCAGTCTCGACTCGTACTCGAATACATTTGGAATTGGACTTATTCTCGACTCCACATGAGTCCCTTTTAAAATATATATTACTGTTTCTTTAAACTATGTAAGATTGACAAGAACAGTGATTGGTGATTTTTTGCGTGCATCAGACTGGCTTGAGGTCAGACATTCAGACCTGAGGAGGTTTTTGCACTGCCATGACTTTTACCTCATGGCAGTGCAATAAAACGCACCCGTCCAATGAGATTTAAGCATTAGAGAAGCCGCTGTTACCCAAAATGATAAGATGGTGGTGCTAAAACATTTTGTGTTTAACTTAATTAAATAAACTTTATTTCAAATGTAAAGTATTATGAGATCAGACTGCTTGTTATCTTTCGAATGGCTCTTGCGGCAAAGTGATGTCACACTCCAATCGGTCTGCAGCACCGCATGAAATTAAGAGCAAAGAACCCCCTAGTGGTTCAGGGCCCTGTGCAACTTGCATTAAGGGAGGATCAGCTCCGATGTCCACATATATACTAGCTCTCTCTTTTGCAAGGCCATGTCACAACAGTAAAATGATGCACAACAAAAGAAGATGCACAACAAAAATAAATTCACAACATTGCAAGTAAAAGAATGATTAACGCATTATACTAGAATACATAAGGGATAATGTACAGCCACCCAGTTGTTATTGCAGAAGGATTCCTGACAGGTAGTCAGGACCCTGACGCCAAGCTACTTGCCACATGAATGAATGTATGGAGTCAAAATATATGCTTAATGATAATATATTTTATAAACTCATTTGTAAGAAATGCAAACATTAGTTGAGAAAAAAAACATTTCTGAAGTTCAAACAGGTAAGCAACATCTGATTGTATCATTTGTAAATAAAATCTCATATATGTTATTGACTATGCTTATTTATATTAAACTATTTGTAAGTGTTGTCAAGAAGACTCACAGGATGAGATTGTGTTATTAGATTCGGGTGGTTGTGTATCTGGGAATAACAAATATCCAAATGTCACTTATCAAGCATTCCAGATTACCATGTAATAATATAATAATAATTTGAAAACTGATATTCATGATGATGTCAGATCGTATTGTTACTGTTTAGAAGGGCATGTAACCGAGAACATTTCTCAAATTTATTTATTTTATTTCCTCTATGTCGGCTTTAGTTCAACACTTTATTAATGAGATCCAGGTGTTGGGCATTCAATGAGAGTCGGGGCCCGGGCAGTGACCCAGTTTATAGTGATCTTGTTTTTTTCCTCACCTGTGGTGACAAAACTTAGGTCTGGTAACTAAAGGGTTACCACATGAAACCAGCCTTTAGACATTACCATTGTTTCCCTTGTAAGAAGCTCAAGGTTGCAAAATAGTATTTAAATGAAATACGTTGCTTAACAGTTTGCTAGAATCTGGTTTAGTCCAAAACAGTTGGAACATAGGTCAGGGCTACAGGTACACCTGCTAAAAAAATAAACAATCCATTTCTCTGTGACGTCAGGATCCTTCAGAAGCCTTGCAAAGAAACAGCACATTATTTGTCTGACATCAAAATCTTACTGTTGCTACAATCTTATCATAACTGTAAACAACAAGAATTGTAACCCGAGAGTTGCCGGTTTGAGTCTCACGACCAGGGGTTGCGACTGTGGTGCCCTTGAGTAAGGCACCTTTCCCTAATTGGGTGCTGGGATAGCTGCCCACTGCTCCGGGTGTGTGTGTTCACTGCTCACTGATGGCTTAAATGCAGAGGTCACATGCTTGTCACTTTTGGCAATGGCCAGCTACACCCACGTTGGACTTCAGAAACCTAAGGGGTCATGTAACGGACACTATGTCCATGTTTTATACAGTCTATGAGGGCAGTTCATATGAAAATGAATCTATTTATGTATTTCACTTATCCAGACATTTTTATTTTTTTATTTTGGAGAATGATTACATAAATGCTTTCATAATTAATGTGTTGGACGTTTTAAGCCATTAAACATGCAGGATGTATACATGATACCTAGACGTGTTATATGCCATAAGATCAAGCTAATTTGATTTCTAATGTCACAACCCCTTTAACCAGTTGTACTTAGATTTAAATTCATATTTCAATCACATTTTTCCCTAATAACAGCATGTGTGTCTGTCATTGAGTGTGTCAATATGAATTCATTAGAGACATACAGTGAATGAGTCCAGGTATACTGGTGAAATGAAGTGAAATGAACAGTTTCATTTTTTATTTGAGGATGATGAGGATAGTTCTTTCAAAATACTCCCATCACTCTTTCAATCCATCACCCAGAACGTCTTGGTTACATATGACATCCTCTGTTTAGTGACAACCTTCCCCTTCTGCTGACCACCGTAACAGACAAAGAGCTGTTCTGAGGTCCAAAAGCTTTGAGTGCGATCCACATACACGCGTAGTGCACGTACAGGACATAACAAAGCCATGGCTGGGTCTGCCTTCTCCGAAGGCAGCGCTTGTAAGTTCACCACCTGATCTCTGAAGGGAGTGGTGGGAACTTTAGGCAAGTAGCCCGGCCGGGGTCTCAGCATAACGCTGGATTCAGCCGGCCCAAACTGAAGGCACGAATCGTTGACCGAAAATGCATGAAGATCCCCTATCCTCTTGATAGAAGCCAATGCGAGGAGCGTCAAAGTTTTCATAGTGAGAAACTTGATGCTCACCGTCCGCAGAGGCTCGAAAGGGGCGTCCTGTAGGGCTTTCAGCACCATGGACAGGTCCCAAGGAGGAATAGAGGGAGGGCGCGAAGGATTCAACCTCGTGCTGCAGCGATGGTGTTAGACACCGCCTGGGGTAAATCACCTAAACCCTCCGCGCCCCGTCCAGAGACCACACATGGAGGTTCCACAGATCGGGGTGGGGGTGCCATAATGTGCCCCCTTCTTGAGACAGAAGGTCCCTCCTCAGGGGAATCTGCCAGGGAGGGGCTGTCGCGAGGAGAGTGAGCTCTGGAAACCAACTCCTGGTGGCCCAATTTGGAGCGACTATAAAAGAATATTCTCCTCGTCCTCCCTGACCTTGCACAAAGTCTGTGCAATGAGGCTCACTGGGGGAAATGCGTATTTGCCAATGCATCCACACCAAGTGTTCCCTCATTCAGTGAATAAAATAGGCGACAGTGGGTTGTTTCTGGAGATGCAAACAGATCTATCTGCGCTCTGCCGAAACGTTTCCAAATCAGCTGGACCGACTGAGGGTGGAGTCGCCATTTGCCTGGGCGCGCTGCTCGTGAAAACGCGTCTGCCGCTGTATTGAGCGACCCCGGAATGTGAATGGCACGAAGAGACCTCAGATTCTTCTGACTCCAAAGGAGGAGATGACGGGCGAGATGCGACAGGTGACGAGAGTGCACACCGCCTTGGCGATTGATATACGCAACGGTCGCAATGTTGTCTGTGCGAACTAATACATCTTTGCCTCTCAACTCGCTGCTGAAGTGGACGAGCGCAAGATATACAGCCCATAATTCTCGGCAATTTATGTGCCATTACAGCTGAGGTGATGTCCACACTCCTGAAACTGCAAGCTCGCCGTATGTGGCTCCCCACCCCGTGTTGGAGGCATCTGTGCATACTATTGCATGTCTGGAGATCTGTCTGAGTGGCACCCCCACCCTGAGAAATGCTGGGTCTGACCATGGGGCGAAAGTGAGATGGCATTTCGGCGTGATTATAACACAGTGAAAGCCGGTGAGCCACACTCTCCTCGGGACTCGGTCGTGAAGCCAATGCTGAAGCGGTCTCATATGGAGCAAACCGAGCGGTGTCACAGCCGCGGCTGCTGCCATATGCCCCAGGAGTTTCTGAAATTGTTTCAGAGGGACCGCAGTCTTGCCCGAAAATATATTCAAGCAAGCCAGAATCGACTGAGCCTCCGTGAGACGTGCTGTGAGATTGAACGAATCCAATTCCATGCCGAGAAAAGAGATCCTCTGTGTAGGGCACAGTTTGCTCTTTTCTCGATTGACCTGAAGAACGAGACGGGCGAGGTGTTTGAGCACCCGATCTATGTGAGTGCAAAGCATTTGACGCGACTGTGCTATAATGACCCAATCGTTGAGATATGCCAAAATGCGAACACCGCTCTCTCTGAGGGGTTTTAAAGCCCCCTCTGCGACTTTCGTGAAGACGCGGGGAGAGAGAGAGAGCCCGAACGGTAATACTTTCTACTGATAAGCTCGTCCCTCGAACGCAAAGCGGAGAAACGACCTGTGTCGGGGAAGTATCGAGACATGAAAGTACGCGTCCTTCAGGTCGATGGCTGCAACCCAATCCTGTGGGCGAATGCATTGAAATATGCTCTACTGCGTAAGCATTTTGAATGGCATCTTGTGAAGTGTTCAATTCAAAACGCACAGATCCAGGATCGGTCGCAACCCGCCGCTTTTCTTGGGTACGATAAAGTAAGGGCTGTAAAACCCTGACCTCATCTCGGCTGGAGGAACCGGCTCGATCACGTCCTTCGCCAATAGGACAGCAATCTCTGCACGCAGTACATGCGCATCGGCGGGTTTCACTACAGTGAAACGAATGCTCGTAAATTTGGGAGGTCGCCGGGCGAATTGTATCGCATAGCTGAGACGGATAGTACGTAAAAGCCAGCGCGACGGACTGGGAAGTTGTTGCCAAGCTTCCAGATACCAGGCGAGGGGAATTAACGGCACAATCAAAGTACCCGCGGCGAGCGGACCAGCGGTGCTCGATGACGCGCTCTCTTGGGCTGCGTTGATATGTATATTGTGTGAATGAGCACTCACCTGACTCCGCTGATGGATGGCCGCACGGGGAAGACTCTGATGAAGATGTCCCGGTGCGCTCGACACATTCACTGGCGAGAGAGGAGAGGGAGGACGTAGGGTTATGAGCCCATCCGTCACACCCGACTGCCTCTGAAGACCTGGAGGAGGAAGAGTAATTAGCTCTTTTGGTGGTTTTGTGGGTGCCGGCTGAAAAGCCGGCGGAACAGAAATTAAAGGAAACCAAAGATTCCCCACCCAGTCCTCCTCCCGGGGCGGGGGGGGGGGTGCGTTCACCATCTCCCGAAGAGCAAACCCCTCCACCTCCAGGTCGCCCGTCTCAGGGACGTTTAGATCTACGCTTTCCACCACGCTTAGCGGGCGAGGGGCAGACTGAGGTGCCGACGTTGACGGGGCAGGTGTTGGACTCTTCCAACGCGGCATGATGTTGGCAAGGGCCTCAGTCTGCTTCTCGGTGGCTGAGACCTGTTGTGCAAAGTCCTCCACCCCCTCGCCGAACAGGCCGGCCTGGGACACCGGGGCATTTAAAAGCCGGGTTTTATCGGCATTCCCGCATGTCCGCATGGCACAGCCAGAGGTGGCGCTCCTGGACCACCAAGGTGGACATAGCATGACCGACGGCCTGTGCGGTGGTCTTGGTCGCACATAACGCCAGATCTGTAGCCGCACGCAGGTCTTTAAAGATTGCTGAATCGTGACCTCCCTCGTGCAGGTCCTTCAGAGCCTTAGCCTGATGAACCTGCAACAAAGCCATGGCATGTAAGGCTGAGGCCACCTCCCCACAAGCCCGGTACGCAGACTCCGTCAGAGCTGACGAATGTCTGCAGGCTTGCGAGGGAAGGGTAGGACGGTCTTCCAGTATGAAACACCAGCAGGACACAACTGCATTGCTACTGAACGCTCCACTGTCGGGATACCGGCATACCCTTTAGCGGCCCCGCCATCGAGGGAGGTGAGGGGTGAAGGCTGATGCGGACGGTTCCGGGAGGAAAACGGGATTTTTCCACATCCGAGTCAGCTCATCATGCACCTCCGGAAAGAAAGCAGCCCCAAAGTACCAATCATCTAGGCGGGACGTACGGGAAGGGGAGGAGCTCTCCACTCCAACCAGACTGCCTCCGCAGCCTGAGCGAGCATGGCCGTCATCTCAGGATCGAGACTGGGAACAGCAACCCTTCCCGAAGGAGGGAGAGGATCCGGATCAACGTCCGAAAATGACGGCCCCCCTCCGATGTTTCGACAGACACGGTATCCTCGGGAGGCCCGACAGAGGTAGAAAGTGACGCAGAACGCGCACTCTCCGTCTCCATTGGCACCTCAGCTGGTTGCGGATCCGGTTGCTGAGAGCCACTGGACGAACCAGCTGAACGACTCAGCACCGTTAGGCGGAGGTCATCTCTTCGTAGCTTCACAGCCGCCTTCTTAGGGGTGATCAGCAATGGAAGGCGGCGTTCCCGGAGAAACGCCACACGACCCCGAAGATCCGCAAGAGTCAGGGTCTCGCAAGCGGAGCATGTCCCTCCCACGAATGCGGCCTCAGCGTGCTGGAGCCCCAGACACGAGAGACAGCGATCGTGCCCATCACGAGGACCATGTACTTGCCGCATCCAGAAGTCGTACACGGACGAAAAGACATCTTTAAAAAGACGCTTAATGCCCGTGAGCAGCAAACGGCTGTCTTTAAAAAGACGCAAGTTCAACTGCAGCTCTTTTAGGGGAATTCACTCTTTCAGCTGTGTAGTTGATGAAGCACACAGGGAGGAGAACGCACACACTCAACTAAAAGTGTGAAACAAGATCAAAGAGAGGTGGAAACACTAGCGAGCCCCACTGTGGTGCCTTCGCCCAACCAACTGACACGCAGAGATCTATTCCTTTTCAGATAGAGCAGCTTCTCGTGAGCAGTGTCACTGCCAGCTTTCAAAGCTAAAAAGCTGATTTGATAACTGCACCTGCCGCTCATTAAATACCTGAGCGGCGGGGCGGCGCCGGCAGATGCAATTATCTGCATGCCAAGTTCATTGGCGTTTTAAAGGTTTCTCGAAGCAGATAGGTCACCCGGGAAGCGGTTCCCAATTCTTAGATCACGACGTGACGTCGTAGTGATCGACTGAAAGGGAACCGCAATCACATTTGGGCAGGAAATTATTTCTAGAGAATCCATTAGATTGTCCATTGAGATCTACTGCTGATTGCCAAGTACCATGTAATCGTGTCGTTGGGGACATGATATAATAGCCAATATTGCAGCCACTGGCAATTGCAGAAACATGCAGGAAAATGTAGATGGGTAATTTTTTCTTCTCTATGGTTAAAGTAGAATAGCACATCTAATGGGTTTGCCATTCACCAGGGGATAGGCTGGTTTGCCTTTGCTGGTAGATGCCATAACTTTTCTGATCTTCTCTATTGACGGTAGGGGTGTAAAGATTAATCGATTCGTATCGATGCATCGATTATACAGGCGCCGATTCGATGCATCGATGCGTCCGCAAGAGGATCGATTGGTAATGTGTTTATTTTGCCGCCTGTCTGCTCGCCTGTATATTTTCAGCATTCGCCCAGACATATGCGTACAACCAACTATTAAAGGAATAGTCTACTCATTTTCAATATTAAAATATGTTATTACCTTCACTAAGAATTGTTGATACATCCCTCTATCATCTGTGTGCGTGCACGTAAGCGCTGGAGCGCGCTGCGACGCTTTGATAGCATTTAGCTTAGCCCCATTCATTCAATGGTACCATTTAGAGATAGAAGTGACCAAACACATCAACGTTTTTCCTATTTAAGACGAGTAGTTATACGAGCAAGTTTGGTGGTACAAAATAAATCGTAGCGCTTTTCTAAGCGGATTTAAAAGAGGAACTATATTTTATGGCGTAATAGCACTTTTGGGAGTGTTCTGTTAGTCTTAGTACACAATGTAACAACAGAAGAGTCAAGTTTTAAAGAGCCAGTAAGATGACAATTTTAAGCATCCTATCACTATTTATAAGTCCCGGACAACAGGTTTAAATGCATGCAAGGTCAAAAAACACTGTAATTTTCTCAAAATATAAATTTAAAATTACCCCATTTCTCAGAGATCCCCAAACGATTCGTGTGAAGCCATTCAACGACTCAGCCTGCCTAAACCCCACCTTTCAGTAGCCTACTCTGCTCTGATTGGTCAACTGACAGAGTGTCTTTGCACACAATGCACAGATCACAGATCAGTCTCACAGACCACAGATTGGTGGCACAGACCAACAACAGTGCAACATGTATTGACCTCGTGCTAACATGATTTACTGAGAAGACATTGTCAACATCAATACACATCATTCATCATTAATCCAAGCAATAAAAACGACGATTGAAACTAACATTTTACACTCATTTAAGCATTTATCTAAACTAACCGGGTCATAGCAAAACCGTAAATAAGCATGCATTAGCCGTTTGCTAACGTGACTCTCTGACAGTAAATTAACAGTTTAAACAAACAACATCATTCATCATTAATCCAAACAATACAAACGACGATTGAAACTAACAATTTTACACTAATTTAAGCATTTATCTAAACTAACCGGGTCATAGCAAAACCGTAAATAAGCATGCGTTAGCCGTTTGCTAACGTGACTCTCTGACAGTAAATTAACAGTTTAAACACACAACATCATTCATCATTAATCCAAACAATACAAACGACGATTGAAACTAACAATTTTACACTCATTTAAGCATTTATCTAAACTAACCGGGTCATAGCAAAACTGCTTGCTATCGTGGCTCTGACAGTATATAAGTTAGAGTTTAAACAACGATATCATTCATCATTAATCCAAGCAATAAAAACGACTATAGACATTTTACACTCATTTAAGCAAGTATGTAGCTATAATCATACTAACAGGTTGTGGTTAGGAGACGCATGTTGTTCCAAATAAAGTGGGTACTGAACCATCTTTCATTGCCAAACGTCTAAATCCCTCCGTTAAAAAGTAATTTTAACCACTGATTCTTCACAGCCAGACACGTTTAGAATATCCCTCCTTGAAAAAGTCTCCTTTGGTAGTGAAAACAACAAAAGCTGAAAACAGCGTGAGCTGATTTTACACTCACACACTAGCTAGCTGTGGGCGGGTCATAGTTTTCGTTTCTCCCGCAGGCAAGGCTGTAGGCGGAGATTAGTATCTCATGTGACGTGGATAAGTTCGTGTGACATGGATAATATCAGGAAGAAGACTCACTCCCTATAACGACTCGTTTCAGCGATTCAGAGTCGACTCCCTGCTTTAGAAGCCAATAACTTTATTAATCTTGCACTTTTTGGTTCAACTACTGTACTCGTTGTTTACATTGATGGACAGCTACATGACACACTGTAATACAGGTTACTTTCGATTTTGGATCTGTGTGGCTCTTTAAATAGGAAAAATATTGAAACTCTTTGGTTATTTTTGAGCACGATGCTAAATGGTCTTATAAGATTCAGTGGATTATGATAAGCTATGCTAAAAGCGGTACCGCCAGACCGGGAGATCGGCTGAATGGGCCCCAAAACTGTAAAAATCTAATGTTTAACTTTAGGGGAGCTGGAAAATGAGCATATTTTTAAAAAAGTGGAGTGTCCCTTTAAAGATGGCAAAATAATGTCCAATGCCTGGTTGTGGATGAACACAGTCGCTTCATAACCTGCCCTCTGTATCTGATATTAGGAATGCGTGGTTGAAGTTTATTTTTAGTTTCAGCTCATGTAGGTAAAACATTAAGCAAACAAGCTACAGGTCAATGCTGAATTTGCAGAGAGACTGCAATTAAAAAACAATGCTATTCCATATGTATTGGATACGCACAGGAATGGCACAGCAATCTTATATGAGTTAAAGGTATAGCGGAAGATTTCAGTTTTCCGGGTGGATCATCAAGACTATTGGTCATCCCAGATGTCAATCATTCTGATTATATGTTGACGTATAACCGTCGTACGTGCTCGCCTCTAGGTTCGCTTGCTGCACATGCGCACTTTCACGTGTATGTGTGTTATGCTACGGTTTCAACCATTCATTGAAGCTCGCGTTCTCGCTGTGTTTTTTTTTCAAAATGTCTGAGTTTCTAAAGAAAGAAACAAGACCAGAGTGTTTATGGGAGACTATTTCACACGCTGGCGTGAGCTAAAAGGACAGGTTGGGCTTCCCACGCGAAGCTTCTACTGGAAAGGTACATTTTGTCATGCTATTTGGAGAAATCCATTTAAAATCACTGCTAGTAAAAGTTGATGTAAGCTATGATTAGCAATGCTAGCCCTGGCATGAGTCACGAACCGCACAGACACGGTTAACATGCCGACAGCAACTTGTAAACAGAGCGAAGAGAAGAACTAGGCTCCTGCATGCTCTCTCTCTGTCTCGTGCACGCGTTTAACAGGCGTTACCTCTCGGGAGGGGTGGTTCTTTTAAATAATTCGGGAAAATCTTCCGCTATACCTTTAAACATTTAAGTGCTGTGTGTCACTGGGCGGACCCACAGGCACTGTGCAGACCAATTGGGGGTGTATTCCAACACCTATTTCAATGCTCTATTAACAACAGTACAGTCCCCCAGTCATGGAAATACTCTATGGTGTTCCCAATTCCCAAGAAGGGTACCATCAAAGTTCTGAATGACCTCAGGTCTGTGGCCCTAACCTCCTTGGTAATGAAGGCCATGGAAAGGGTCATAAGAGACTATATCACTAAAGTGATAAATCCAATAATGGACTCACTTCAGTTTGCATATCGGGTGGGGAGGAGGGTCAATGTTGCTAAAATATTAATTCTAGACAATATCCATTAACATCTGGAAATCCCAAACTCGACAGCCAGACTTCTGTTTGCTGACTTTTCGTCTGCATTTAACACCATGCAGCCACATATCCTGGCAGAGAAGCTCGTCGCCCACTTTCATTTGGGTCATCATCTTATTTTGTGTATTATAAACTTTCTGACTAATAGGACTCAAAGGGTATTGGTTAATAACACTTTCTCAGATGTTCTGACCACGTCAACAGGTTCACCTCAGGGTTGTGTCCTTTCTCCCCTCCTCTACATCCTCTGCACAGACGACTGTAGATCGACTCAGCCTAACTGTCACATAGTTCAATTTGCTGATGACACAGTCATCTTGTCTTTGCTTTCAGGCTCCCTCCATGACCACAGTTCAGCTCTGCAGGAGTTTGCTGAGGCAGTCAACACAACTTTTCAAGAAAAAATTAGTAGAGGTTGTGGAGGAATATAAATATCTTGGGACCATTTTTGATAACATGCTGAAGTTTCCGTCCAACACAGAGGAAATTCTGAAGAAATGCCATCAGCGGCAGTACCTGCTCAGGAAATTAAGATCATGTGACGTAAAAAAGGACATTCTGATCACATTCTATTATTCAATTATTGAAAGTGTGATAACCTTCTCTTTCACTTGTTGGTTTTATTCCATTAGTCTACAAAACAGGAATCGTTTACATCAAACAGGTAAAGTATGTTTCAAAATTATTGGACACCCCTTGAGAGATCTGTCAACCCTATGTGAACAGCAGACCTTGAAGACCGCCTGGAGGATTCTTTGTGATCCATCACATGTTGTGTTTTCGATGTTTGAATGGCTACCCTCAAGACGTAGACTCCGCTGTCAGGGTTGTAAGACCCAGAGGAGGAAGGTGACCTTTGTCCCTAGAGCTGTTCAGCTCTTAAATTCCTAGCCCTCACACCTCACAAATCTTTGTAC
The DNA here is from genome assembly GCF_027580225.2 of Misgurnus anguillicaudatus. Taxonomy (NCBI): domain Eukaryota; kingdom Metazoa; phylum Chordata; class Actinopteri; order Cypriniformes; family Cobitidae; genus Misgurnus; species Misgurnus anguillicaudatus. The sequence continues at coordinate 1,045,431 of NC_073356.2, read as the reverse complement.
TATACTACTTTCTATAGACTGATAATTGATGCATTAATCCCTTATACCTTTCCCTCTCTTTATATATTTATGTATTAATGATGTACTGTATTGTATGTGGTGGAATGTGCTGCTCTTTGTGTCTCTTAATTGCCCCTTGGGGATGAATAAAGTGATTTGAATTTAATTGAACTATTGCTCTGTTAGCGATCACTCGCTGAAGCATCCTTGGTATTACTGATTTGGATGGATGCTTACTGTGTTGTTTACAGTAATTTCTAGGCCCATGGAGTTTGAAAATTTGTTGTTTGCAACTTCATCCATACTAGGGTGACCACCTGCTAATAAGCCCAAGGGGGGGACAAGGGGTGTGTTTCTGAGGGACAATGTGGGACACTCCCTGGCCCGGCGGTGCACCCGACCCACGGGCCGACTTATTGATAGTGGTTTACCCATTTCTAGCACATACCACCTTACACTGCAAAAAAACTTATTTTCTAGAAAAAAAATCTTGTGTTTTTGTCTTGTTTTCGGTAGAAATATCTAAAAATTCTTAAATGAAGATGCTTTTCTTGATGAGCAAAACGACCCAAGAAAATAAGTCTAGTTTTTAGACAAAAAAAAAATCTAATTTAAGTGATTTTGTGCACAAAACAAAAAAATCTGCCAATGGGGTAAGCAAAAAAATCCTGAAAATTTTTCTAAAACACTAAATTCAAGATTTTTTCCTTGTTTTATGCACAAAATCACTTAAATTTGATATTTTTGGTCTAAAAACTAGACTTATTTTCTTGGGTCGTTTTGCTCCTTAAGAAAAAGCACCTTAATTTAAGAATTTTTGGATATTTTTACTGAAAACAAGACAAAAATACCAAGACATTTTTTTCTTGAAAATCATTTTTTGCAGTGTACATTGCACATTAATAATGCCCTATTCCCCTAAACATGATGTATGCTCATGAATAGGCCAACCAATGTGTATTTTTTTTTAAATAAAGATTCATAATATTTTGAACATTCAATGATTGACAGATGCACTTTCACCTACGATTTACTTTAGCTATTTAATTTATTTTTCATTATAATGTATTCACTTTCAATACATTATAATATAAAATTATAGAATTAACAGGAATTGAAGTTGCTCAACAACACAGAAACAGTTAAAAAAAAGTCATAACTCACAACTCCATGGGGTTCACGGAACGAGAAGAGGGAGGAAGGATGGTGAACTTGCATGTTAGTAAAGGCAGGCGCAGGAAATAAACTGTTCAGTGTTCTGGAAACATCTTTAGGACTTTCAGCCACAAATATTTATTTTCCCAGTCTTTCCTGTACCCACACCTTCTCTTTTTTCTTTTTAATTGATGATGCCGGTGCAGAGTCATCAGTCTCTTTCTCCAATTTTCGAATTGGAAAGCGCGCATCTAAAAGGGATGCACGTGCGTGGCTGCGTACGGACTGCGCTGTCATGACAACAACGAAAAGTTGACAACAACCTAGTCAGCAGTTCAGCTGAGGGGCAACAGTAGCGTGCAAGTAGCGAGTGGCGAGCGAGCCTGAACTGCCTAGTAATGTTTGTTTGGCTGCCTGGGGCTCAAGGATATAGAGCGACCAACTTTTTTTAAGCAAGCATTGATTATGCGTGACACGGTCTCAATTTGCGGGACGCATGAATTGGGCTTCAAACGCTGTGCGTTCACGCGCTACGCGGGATGGGTGGTCACCCTAATCCATACACATTGTCATTTATGTGTATCATGTTTTGTGAATAGAACATCTTATGGGTCAAACATATTGGTTAATCCCTCCGGCTGCCATTTATCCACATCTGAAGTTTTCAAAATGTAATGACGGAGGAGTTGAAAGCTATGTTACTATGAAAAACTGTTATCCAAACTGTAAGTTGCATTGAAAAAAGCTGCTAGTAAATGAGTGCTTAGATCTTTTCTCCTGAACTCTTAAGCAGATTTTTTTGCAGTAAATCCAATAGTTCACATTTCCTCTAACAACCACATGCATGCTAGGATATCATATGCATGAGCTGTTACTGTTAATGCATTAATAAAAATGTCTCTGGGTCTGTAGATCGGTCTCTCTGAGAACTACCATGTGACCTCATGTGTGTGAGCCAAATATACGCTCAGCAACCCCTTAAAAGGACTGTTGCTTTGCAGCACCAGCACATATGTTTTCAGGGTATAATTAATTGATTCTTCTCCAGAAAGATGTTTCTTGCCAAACACAAGGTATTACATTTTTTTTAATTCAATTTTATTTATATAGCGCTTTTCACAATTGTTAATTGTTGCAAAGCAGCTTTACATGAGTAGATGTAGAGGAGAACACAGAAAATCAATAGATAATATAAGAAGTAGAATATAGCGGCTAAGGTTAAACCATACAAGCAGAGGCGTCATGCCCACTGAAACTGAGGGGGCAGGTGCCCCCTCGAATTTTTGAGCCAAATGGATTTTGCAAGCAACCTCAAAAATAAAAAGGCGTCCATTAATGTTTTAATCTGTTTAAAATGCCCAAATTGTCAATTTTGTGCTGCATCCGTGTCACTTTTCAGAGTTTTGATAGTGTTTTGATCGTGTACATTACTTTATTCTGGCGGCAGGCGCTGCAGTCGGCGCAGGCGCGCTCACGAGCTTAGCTGTTGCTGCTGGCTGCATTTGGCTATCTTAGGAATTAAAACGTGTAAGACACGCTCACAAAATTTCCACATTTTTTGTTTTAACATTTAAACAAACTCATGGTTCTCTCCCACACTCGCGCTTTGCATATTGCATATTCCAGAAGTAATATGATTTGCTCTGTGGATAAATAAACATGTTCTCTTCCACTGGGAATTGTTGCGCGCATTTTTGAATATGTCCACTTGTGGAATAAAAACTGCACGACGACAAAAGGTAAGACTTGTTTTTGCATTTAGCTCTGTTATACTAAGAGTTTTATTTAGTGTTTTAGTTGGATATGTGTGCTCTATCACATCATTTAAAAGTCTTTATTGTGTGTTTAGTGGTTTTGGCTGTTGTCGTGACAAGATTTGTGAAGGGATGTCATAGTATGTTTTGTTTTGATATTATCTTGTTTTAGTTTATGTGTTGCTGGAGTTGTACTTAGTTAAGAATTATTTGAAAAGCATTTTAAATAGCCATGATTTCTATTGTTCTATTGTTGTTGTTTTTCATTTGCATTGCTTCCGTATTGTTGTCAGTAAGTGTACATCCGTGCAATCGTAGTATGATTTTGTACAGGTTGGTGGAGTATGTACACATGTGGTTATAGATTCGTTATTTGAGAATGGCCTTCTTGTACGAAGAATTTTTGCCAGTTGTAGTGCAAAATGCATTAATGACAGAATTAAACAAGTCATTAAACAAAACGCAAATAGAACACATGCCGTTATTCAGATGTAAATATCCCAGCTAGCAAAAATTGTGCGGGCCGAAACGGGAACGATTAAGGCTGGAACACTCGGCTGATCCTCGGCATGAATCTAGGTCCGATTGCTCTGCGAGCGCTCGGTTTTAACGCGGCCCGAATACACGGCCGAGCACTCGGTTTTAACGCGGCCCGAACACACGGCCAAGCACTCAGTTTTAACGCGGCCCGAACACACGGCCGAGCACTCGATTTTAACGCGGCTCGAGCACTCCGTTATTACGTGGCCCGAACACACGGCAGAGCACTCGTTTTTAACGTGGCCCGATTGCAGAACCCCGAGTGAGAGGACGTAAGCTCCCCTCCAATCCTGTTCCTTATTTAGGCTTGTATAAACCTTATTGATTTTTATTGTTTGGTTAATACTAAAATTGCTAAGCAACTGTAATGCAACATAAAATAAAAATAAAACAGCATAAGGAAGACGAGTTTCATGTTTAATGCATTTTTTATTCACTTGAACACACATTCTTTCTCTGACACACACACACGTTTTGTCAGGACATTCCATAGACGTAATGCATTTTATACCGTACAAACTGTATATTCCTCCCCTTCCACTAACCCAAACCCCAACCATCACAGAAAACTTTCTGCTACCTTAGATTTTCAAGAAACATCATTCTGTTTGAAACTCTCAGACCGTAAAAAAACATGCACAGACAAATCCAAATTAAACCCTGCTGCTCGTGACGACACATTGATGTCCTCCAAAATGAAACGATCGTTTTGGGCAAGAAACCGAACAGTATTTAAATATTTTTTACCTCAAACACAGTATAGTATGCCTAGACAAATGAGCCCGTGCACAGCACCTTCTTATACAACGTTCGAATACAACGCCTTCTTCTTCTTTTGAGTTTTAATGACGGGTTGCGAAGCATGTTCATAGTTCATACCGCCACCTAATGTTTTGGTGGCCCTGTATAGCCCTCAAGCCATGCACCCGATACAGTAGGTGGCAGTATGGAACTATGAACTTGCTTCGCAACCCGCCATTAAAACTCAAAAGAAGAAGAAGGCGTTGTATTCGGGGTAAAAAATTATATAAATACACTTCGGTTTGGACTAAAATTCACATTTGTGTTGAAGAAAAAAGTCACCTACATCTTTGGCCTCCATTAAACCATCCTTGATTTAACATAAGCTTAGTCATTTCCAGAAGTGGTCCAGATCATACAGCCAGAGCTGGGTTACTTATGGTGAACATGAATCGACCCAGAGCTTACAGCCGTAACAAAAATGCATGTGCCAGATCGAGCTGCGGGGCACAATCGGTCCGGTTACCACACGCCGATGCCGAGTCAGAGCCTCATGTGCCGCTGGGCAGCCGAGCTCGGACCGATTATACATGCTAGCTGGGTATGATGCCAATATGTCATTAATCCGATTGAATAGTATTTGATATAAAAGTTAGTCAACACTTTTATTTTGGAGGTTTTCGCACTATGGCAGGGGCGTTTAGAATGTTAGAAATGTAAGTGCCATGGAAAAGACTGAAAGCTCTATAATATAATTCATTTGATGTATGTGTATGCACAAATTTCTGTGAGCTTTGCACACTGTGCCCCCTTAAAAAATGGTGCATGACGCCCCTGCATACAAGCAAGCGTATTAATAATGTCACGTATACAGTAAAGTGTCAAGTTAAGCCAAAGTTGGCTGACTCTCCCTGGGACGAAAAAAACCATAGGAGAAAACCCGGTGGGAAAAACTCCTAGAAGGACAAAAACCCTTGGGAGAAATTAATATATATTTATATTTATATATATATATTTATATATATATAGAAACGGTAGGAATAGGAAGCGGGTAAGCGGATTAACTCATTCACCACCATTGACGAGTTATCTCGTCATTTATGAGTTCATATTTAACTAATAAGTATGCCTTTCTGGACGAATTTCAAAGTGAAAGACCGCTTTTATCCACCAGACGGCGCCAAAACGAATTTATCAAAAACGGAAGTTAAAAAAATATAACGTTTTATTTTAACTCTCTTTATGTTTGATAGTCATTCTGAGTCTGAACTCTAACTTAAATTTCTTTACAAAAACGCAATTTTTTAAGCTTTTTGCTCAAAATGTTGTATTTTTTAAGAGAAATATCCATATTTCAGTGGTTAAATTAAGTAGAAAAAGTAAATATATAATGAAAGTTTTTTCCCCATTTTGTTTGTTTGTTTGTTTGTTTATTGCTTGTTTGAAAGCAGAGGGTGTGTTCTTTAATTTGATATAATTTGTATGTTTATATATTTATAGAAAATAATTTTTCCTGCAAGGAATTTTGTTAAAATCACAAAAATGCAGGTGGGCAACTTTTCTCAAAAAGGCTGGCGGTGAATGAGTTAAACTGGTTCAGCCGGTGGTCGTTGGTCGCGCATCGGCTCTGCATCATGTTGAAGGACAGCCAGTAGATCAGTGGTGCGATGACCTTCACAGCAACAGGAACTGGGTCTGTTTGTCTCATTAGCCGCTTTTGCACTATCGGGCATGTGCGAGCCAGGGCTTCAAACGGGCCTCACGGAGCCAATAGCCTCAGACCTCCAGCTGTGTAGCCAAAATCACGACGCGTTTGCATTGTCAAGCCAATAGCGCCGCAGCGGTTCAGAAAACCCCGCCCTTAATACGCCTACCTGGATGTAACGTCACACAACTCCGCCTGTTTTACCGTGAGGAAGTCACTTCAATCTGACAGGAGACAGGAGTTAGATCGCATCATCATACAACACACATAATGAAAAATGACTGAGGCGGCTGTTTGCACAGTGAAAGCCAAGATGAGAAGATAGAGATGTTTGCTTCATCCGCGGTGTTACTCTTGGAAGTTTATGTTGGCTGCACACGAGCGATCTCACGACGAGACAATATCAGATCAATAATCAATAGTAAACTTTATGAAGTGGTAATTACAAATAAAGCGTTCATCTACCTAATGTGCCATTATACTATAGCCTATACACAATATTTTAAATAATATAACGAGTCCTAGTTTTACATTTATGTAAAATAATCTTATTTTAAAATATGCACGTGTCTAAATATGTAACGTTACGTCTGTAATTATAGTTCTATGGCGATGTAAATACTTACACATTATAAGAGGTGTGATATCTTTAATCATGAAAACGTTAATAGTTGAGCATCACATGAAACACAAGGTAACTGTCTAATAGCTATTTCAATAATGTGTCAATCAATAAATACTTTTGTCTATAAAGAACTGCCTCGAATAGCTGAATAGGACTGAAAATCACTTTACTTGCATCTCAAAAATCAAAACGTTTGAGAAATCATTAGAAAATGTACTCGTTAAGAATCAACTCTGAATATACACATGTATTTAAAAAGCTATGTTACAGTGGTTAAGTTAATGATGGTTATATTTACCATTTTGTGGCATCTTACCATTTCTGTGTTTCAGATGTGATTATTAAGCAATCATTTTCAATAAACTGACAAGCAGCCGTAGTAATAACGCGGTACTTTATTTACATATGAAGTTTATATCAGTGCACAAACAGTGTATTTAAAGACATCTCCTCCGGACGGATTTCAACATCCATGGCTCCTGTCGTCTCATCATCATCTTCGTTTCATCACCTACTCTTGCATTTGTTGCTGTGTCATCTCTCCTCATATACAAAATAAAATCTCCTGGATGACAAACTGAAAGCTTTACGTTGGCATTTTTCTGTAAAACGGACACAAAAGAAAGCAGCACATGTGACGTTTTGTATAAAGGGTTTGTAAATACACATACAGTATACCGACATATAAAGTTTGCTACATTCATATAAGAGTTTAATTAATCTCCAAAATACCAGAAAGCATGGCTATGACTATAATAAGACCATGGTTACTTTTTCTAAGGGCTGACTAAAAAATTCAACAGAGATGACACTATAACACAAAAAACACAACAAAGACCCATGTAAGACACTTCTGCAATCGTTATTTGTATTTTAAGTGTTTTGTATGCAAACGTAATGTAGCATTTGTAGCCTATTTGTATTTTAAGTGTTTTGTATGCAAACGTTATGTAGCATGTTAACTCACCGACTGTAGATACCATCGTGACTCGATCGCTCTAATACATGGAGTGATGGACGATGAAATGATGATTCAACACACATCTTTAATTTCTCAGCACTGTTGCACTTTAAACACTTTGTTCTGTGCCCGAAACTTTATAAACTTCCCCCGAACCGGTAGCGGTGTGCGCCGGATCCTTAGCATGGCGAGTTCGGCGTTGTAACGCGTGTTTTTTTTTTTTTTACATATGCAGATCATTTTCTCTAGTCCGAAGTACAAACATAGCAGGCATCTTCCGTGAAACAGTAAATTACTGGTGATCCCGGTTATATTTAAAGTTTTAAATCTGCAGACAGATGGATGCGCATCTTGCCAGAGACTCAGATAAACTCCGCCTTAGACGTTTACCACTCCCTTAGCCCCGAGAAGCCCGCTTTGGCCCAACGATTTCGGCGGGCCAGAAAAGCGGGGCCTTAAGCACCAACGAAGCACCAGTGAAGCACGATCATGCCCCGGAAGTGACAATGCAAACGCGACAGGCCTCGGCAGGCACTGGCACGCCCGCTTGAAGCCCGATAGTGCAAACACGGCTATTGTCCTCGGGGTCGAGGACGAGACAGGGAGTGACAAAAATAGAGTTCTATTAGTGTAGGGGCCGTTCGCATGTAATGCAAGTGTCATACATTATAGTGGTATAAGTCAGCTCGGTCCCAGACATGCTAACTATTGCGGCAATAGTATATTACCCATATGAGGTATGTGAGTGCTTTGTTCTAGACAAAATAACTACTGCGGGAAAAGTACATTTACTGGACATTTTATGAGAATGCTTTGTTAAAGAAGAATATCTTAAGTTTAGATTTAAATTGCTCGACTGTGTCTGATACTCAAACATTATTTGGTAAATCATTCCAGAGCTTAGGGGCCAAGTAGGAAAAGGATCTACCACCTTTAGACACTTTTGATATTCTAGGGATAATTAAGTGACCCGAATTTTGTGAGCGCAGTTTACGTGGTGGATTGTGTTCTGATAGTAGTTCTTTAATATACGAGGGCGCTAGGCCATTTAAGGCTTTGTAGGTGATTAGTAATATTTAAAATTGTATGTGATATTTAACTCGTAGCCAATGTAAAGATGCCAGAATTGGACTAATGTGGTCATACTTTTTAGATCGAGTAAGCACTCTTGCGGCAGCGTTTTGAACCAGCTGTAGCTTGTTTACCTGATTTGAATTGCATCCCCTGAGTAACGAGTTACAATAGTCTATTCTAGAGGTCATAAAAGCATGGATAAGCTTTTCTGCATCTGATGCAGGCAGCATATGGCGTATTTTTGAGATATTTCTAAGATGGAAGAATGCTGTGCGGCAGACGTTGGAGATATGACTATCGAATGATAGATTGCTGTCGAACATTACGCCTAAAGTCTTAACCATGGAAGATGCACCACCGTGCAGCCATTTATGGGCAACTTGTAATCTGACATATTATGTTTGGAGCGATTTGGTTCAACAATAAGTATCTCTGTCTTATTGGAGTTTAGCATAAGAAAGTTATGTGCCATCCAGTCATTAATATCACTTATGCAGTCTGATAGCTTAGCAAACTGGTGGGATTCGCTAGGATGTGCTGAGATGTAAAACTGGGTATCATCCGCATAGCAGTGAAAACTTATGTTATGTTTCCTGATAATGTCTCCTAGAGGTAACATATATAACGAGAATAGGATAGGGCCTAGAACTAATCCCTGAGGTACGCCATATTTAACGGGGGAGTGATATGACTCTTTCTCATTTACATAAACAAAGTAATAGTGGTTGGTTGGATATGATTTAAACCAGGCTAACGCCTGACCACTGATGCCAACATCGTTTTCTAGTTTATCCAGTAAGATTGTGTGATCTATTGTGTCAAAGGCTGCACTAAGGTCTAATAATATAAGAATTGAGATTTCACCACGATCGGATGTTAATAGGAGGTCATTTGTAACTCTAAGCAGCGCTGTCTCTGTGCTATGGTGGGGCCTGAATCCTGATTGGAACTTTTCATATGTATTATTATTTGCTATGAATGTGCGTAGCTGGCTTGCCACTACTTTTTCTAATATTTTAGAAAGAAAATGTAGATTTGAGATTGGTCTAAAGTTATTAAGATCTCCCTGGTCAAGGTTTGGTTTTTTAATGAGCGGCCTAATAACTGCTAGTTTGAAAGCTGTTGGAACGTTTCCTAATTCTAGCGATGAGTTAAAGATGTTTAGGACCGTGTTTGACACTACATGAAATACCTCTTTTAGTAATTTTGTGGGAACGGGGTCTAGTATACAGGACAATGATTTGGATGACGTTACTAATTTAGAGAGCTCTTCTATTGTTGTAGGTTTAAATGACTCAAGATGTAAGTATGGTAATCTAGTGTTAAATGTACTATTGGGTATATTGGTGGCTGCTTGCGTAGTTTTTATGTTTTCCCTAATAAACATAATTTTGTTATTAAAGAAGTTCATTAAGTCGTTACTATTGTGTTGGAGTTTACTCTTGGTTTCTGTTTGTTCTTTGTTTCTAGTCAGTTTTGCAACTGTGCTAAAGAGGAAATGAGGGTTGTTATGATTTTCTTTAATAAGCGTACTGAGATAGGTAGATCTGGTGGTTTTAATAGCCTGTCTGTAGTGTTGAACACTCTCTTTCCATGCTGAACGCCATACCTCTAACTTTGTGCTTCGGTAGTTTCTTTCCATTTTTCTGGCTACTTTTTTAAGGGCTGCAGTATGATGGTCATACCATGGAGCTGGCGTTTTTTATTTGATTCTCTTTTTTCGAATGGGAGCAACGGCATCCAATGTGCTAGTGCAAAAATTGTTCAGGTTTTCTATTATAATATCCAGATCTTCACGGTTATCTGCTACATGTTTCATGGAAGAGTGCTAATAAAGCTATCTTTAGTGGTGGAAATTATTGTTCTGGCTAATCTGTAGCATGTAGACTGAGCGGTCCTATCTAGAAGTATCGTGTAAGACACAAAGCAATGGTCTGAAACGGCATCGCTCTGGGGTGATATTTCGATGTCATTAATATTGAGTCCGAGTGACAGAATTAAGTCTAATGTGTGCTTACGAGTATGCGTGGGCCCTGACACGTTTTGTTTAATAAGGAGAGAATTTTGAACATCCATAAACGCACGTCCTAATGCATCTTTTGGGTTATCCACATGGATATTAAAATCACCAACGATAACAGCTTTATCTACAGTGACTGTAAGCTCAGATAGGAAGTCTGCTATTTCTTTAAGAAAATCTGTGTGGTGGCCCAGAGGCCTATAAATGGTAGCTAAAATGAACGAAAGCTGTTTGTTGTTACGATCAGTTATTTCCATATTTAACAGTATTATTTCAAACAAATAAAATTTTAGTTCGGATTTATGGTTTACTTTAAATATTTTGTTGTATATTGTAGCTACACCACCCCTCTCCCTTTTAGACGAGGAACATGTTTATAGTAATAGTCTTGTGGGGTGAATTCGTTTAAACTGATGTAATCGTCTGCTTTAAGCCAGGTCTCTGTTAAACAGAGTGCACCTAAGTTTTGGTCAGTAATTATTTAATTGATAATAGGTTCTTTATTGGTAAGCGATCTAATGTTAAAAAGGCCAAATTTTAACATTTGAGTTTCATCTGTTTATGTATTGTGTTCTAATTTTATGTTAATAAGATTTGTACGAGACGAGGTAAACGGTGCTCTGTATTTATTTGTTCGAGGAACAGACACAGTCGAGACGTGTACTCCGGTAAAAAAGGCTGTATGTGCTGGGATATATGTGATCCTGACATGTCAAGGCAGCTAACAGACTGATGGGTAAGCCGATCTGTCTATTTCCTTACCTGGGCCCTGGATAATCAGACAATATCAAAAGTAAGACTATTCGTCAGATTTCTAGAGAGTATAGCACTTCCTTCCGGAGACGGATGGAGGCCATCTCTCTTTAGCTGTTCAGGTCTTCCCCGGAAATGCTTCAAATTGTCTATAAACCCTACGTTATGCTGAGGGCACCACTTTGACATCCAGCCATGAAGAGACAGTAATCTACTGTAAGTTTCATCCCCCCAGTAGGCGGGGAGGAGGCCAGAGCAAATTACATTGTCTGACATTGTTTTTGCAATTTCAAACACCTCTTTAATAGTATCTTTAGTGATCTCCAACTGGCGGAGTCTGGTGTCATTCGTGCCGGCGTGAATAACAATCTTAGAAAACTTACGTTTAGCATTAGCCAGCACTTTAAGTTTGGATCTAATGTCAGACGCTCTGGCTCCCGGTATACAATCGACTATGGTGGCTGGTGCCTCAATGTCAACGTTCCTGAGTATAGAATCTCCAATAACCAGAGCACCGTTAGCAGACGTCTCAGCCGGTGTATTGCTGAGTGGAGAAAATCTGTTTGATATTAAAACAGGAACGTGATTTGGATGCCGAATGTGACTATGCCGCCTGACAGTCACCCAGTTAGTCAGCCACCTTGACTCTGAAGTCGGAACCGAGCCATGTGTATTACGCTTAACACTAATCGCACCCGAAACAGTGTTTGTAACATTAACATTAGCGGTCTTACTGTCCTCAACTAACGTTCGGATGCGCGCTTCTAGTTCTGCAACCTTCTCCGTCAGCCTTACTACTTCAATACACTTAGTACATGTAAACCCCTCTATGCTGATGGAAGAAGCTAAACTGTACATGTGGCAAGTAGTGCAAGTTACAATGACAAGCGGAGTCTTACCGTTTTCATGCTGGGTGATGGCGTCTCCGTTCGCCCGAACGCTGTCCGTGAAGCTGCATCGAGACGGGTGCTCGCTCGCAGCACGCCTCAGCCGCCTACGAGCGTCTGTGGTCAGGGTGATGTTAGGCACGCCGACTCTGCGAATGCCGGGCAGCACCTCCTTCACAGCTTCCCGATCTGGTGTGGACAGATCAGAAAAGCATACATCGTATGAATCCGCCATTAGATCGCCAACGAAGGGAGGTTTAAGTAAACAGACGGTAAGAAATGCTAGCTTTAGCCTGCACAGCTGGTGATGCTAGCGGGCTATATGCTAACACTGGGTGTTACTAGTTATTAAATTGTATCGCTTAGTAATACAATTCAATAATCATCAAGGTAAAGTATTCCTAAGATAAACTAATAAGTTATATTATATAGATAGGAATAAGATAGTGAAAAAATAGGATTTAGCTGATAAGCTCAACGGAGCTCCGGGCTTGCGACTCCTCGTCTCTCTCTCTCAGGTATTCTGTGATGCATTCAGTGATTCTGTGTTACTGAGATGTTAGTGAGATGTTAATGAGACATTGAACTACAGGATGATACACTGTTGCCCCTGTTCGAACCCTGGCAGGATTGGGAGATCTTTCTGTGTTGAGTTTGTATGTTCTCCCTGTGTCAATGTGGGTTTTCTTTGGTTTCCTCCCACAATCCAAAGAAATGCAGGTTAGGTAAACTGGAGATGTAAAATTGTCCGTCTCCAACTTGCAAAGATTCACTTTATAAATAAATATATAAATAAATAAAACAAATGACCCTGTCCCAAAAAACCCAAACCAAAATATCCAAAATTACAGAGAACACCTGTGTTAGAGTTCTTTTCTATTATTAGCAAACAATCATGGCTCCATATTGTGGCATTTTTCAAACTACCACATTAATGCTGGAGTCCTGCTTTTCCAGTAAAATGATTTAAGTTTTATTTTGTTTTATAATTTTTGGTAGTGTATACTCACTCACTTATTTCATTTGGTAGTGTGTACTCACTTATTTTCTGATGCTTTATCCACCCATCCATTTTGGCCCTCAGCTTAGTTGTCCCCAGATGTTGGAACAAAAAACAACATGGAAAATGTGCTGGGATTCGAAACAGGTTAAGGAAAAGAGCCCACATCCCTCCTCTGCCCGGTATTTTGCCAGACAATGTCCAGTCTTTTAGATTTTAATGGAACATCAGGGACGAACATCCTCTGTTTGATAACTTCAGCATTGTCTGGATGGACAAAACAGCTCAAATCTAGTGTGATTTTACAGCATTCCCGCTTGGAAAAATTGATGATATTGACATGATATTCCTTGACAACATTGTGACCAATTTTTACCATATCATTGTGCAACAATGGACCTACACCAGATCTGGATTGCACAAACTCAAGCTCAGGGGAGAAAAGCCTGCAGGACAGCTGGGAAAGTTTATAATTTTCCTAGTGATCCTAAAAATAAATTCTATACAAGGACTATAGAAAGCATTCTGCGGTAGAAAAATTGCTTTAACCAGGACTACAAAGTCCTTAAGATTGTGGATCACAAGTTCTGCTCAGGTTCTGCTCTCCCCTGTATGATACCTACAGTACACCCATGGGCGCAACTGCCAAAGTGCCAAAGGGGTATGCAGCAACAATTTCTGCGCCCCCCACAAAAAAATACATTCACATTTGGGATTTTAAAAAGTACAAATATGGGACACATACACATTAATACATACACATCCACAGCATTAATTAATAAGTTAGCAAACACTAACCAGTCTGTTAACATTTATATTTGCCAGCCTTCAAGTTTGGTAGCAAATCTATGCATGATTCCATGGTAAACCAGAGATATTGCATTATCTTTAACTTTTCTTTGTTTTTCTGCTTGAATTTAATGAATCTGAATTCTGAAACACAGAATGGCAGTGCGTGGGGCTCTATTTTGCAGTTGCATGTAAATCATTTTTTCTTAATTTTAAATTGCTGCGCAAAACAACAGTGTAAAAACGGAAGTAAAACTTAATCCAAACTTAAACTGTGAAAACATAGCCTATTTAGCTAAACACATGTGCAGTGCTATGCACATTTTTATGTAATACACACTATAATCACACACACAGAAAATCGGACTGTTGTTTATTTAAGTAAACGTGGCAGATTTCTTTAAAATTATGCTTAGCTTTTTGGCTGGAAAGACGGTTCATATTCTCATAAAGAACATGATAAGCTGCACTAATAGTCTCTCACTGTCTCTGATGGTGTTTGGGGGAGATAAACACCTGCATGCAATCCGTGCAAATAGTGGTGCGTGTAGTTGCACGTGAGTTGCACACCCGACAGATCAACAAAGCAATCTGATATGAGAGGGCACACTAAACGACTCCGAATAAAAAACACAGACATAACATTACGATGGGTTCCAGTGTCAAGAGAGCGCGTTACTTTATGCTTCCATCTCTTTTTTCCTCTTTCTTTTTCCATCTCTTTTTCCTCTTTCTATTTTTAGCTCCCAAAAGCTTTTTGCTTTATCCATCTTTCAACAACAACAGTGTGCGTACTGTGACAACTGTACGTACCTGCTCGCTCAGTGTGCTCACTGCACCCCTGCCCCCGCCAGGCGCGCCCGCTGGAGATATTCCATTATTATCCAAAATTCTATTATGGAATCTCATGAGGGTGCCACCTCTAGCCTGTTTGTAATCTAAAATGTTTTATAATGTTGAGGAAATACAGAAAATGATTTTGAAATGCTCAACAGCAGCTACATATAGAAAATATCAACAAAAAAAACTTTTTTATACCATTGGTTTGGCGCCCCCATGGTGCTGTGCCCTTATGCGCTGCATATAGCACATACGCACTTTTTGCGCCGCTGAGTACACCAGACATTGCTGCAACAGAGATGTTAACAAATCATCAATGCATCCCAGCAAATGTGTGTTTAACCTGCAGGCAAGCTGTTCTGTTGTCTGATGGCCAAAACTGAGAAGCTTCAGAGGAGCTTCTGTCTTCAAGCCATCAGTCCTTAACATGAAGTCTCTATAATCAGAACAATGTCTAAAATAAGATATTAAGAGATATTTAGAGATATTAAGCACAAAAAAATCATACGACTCTACTTTTTTGTCTGGGTTACTGGTCAAAAATAGTTTTAAAAAGAGGAAATGTCATAAAGCAGAGAAAGAAAGAATGAGTCAGTATGTCTCTGAGAGACCTTATATAGTATGACAACCAGAGAGACCTTATATAGTATGAGAAATATCATTTATAACCTATATCTGACTCAGGGAAGTAAAGAATTTCAACACTGCATATCTCAAGGAGCCTGTTTTCTAGGGCTGGGCAAAAAAAAAATCGATTTTTCGATTAATCACTTTTTAAAACATGCTTGATTCAGAATCAATTCTCAAAGAGCAGAATCAATTTTTTTTCTGCAAACATTGAATGTAAGATAAACGTTAATCAAATTTCTAGTCTTCTTTACTAGATGTCACCCTCTTTTTTGCTTTGTGTGATGTTACCAAGGAGCCTGTCATTCTTTCATTCAGTGCTTAAAATGGCGGTTTTAAGTGCTTCATCGAAGTTGATGATGATGAATAAGCCTTTATTTTTTGTCATTGTACCTTACAATACAACGAACCTGTCCATACAAATAATACATAACAAACAAGGGGGGTAGACAGAACAGGTCGACAGGGCATTGAGAAAAGGTTCAGCATTACACAAGTTGATGCCACCTTCACATAAAAAGTCAGAGGTATGGAAGCATTTTAGATTTGGCAAGCAAGACGACAACGTTAGTGTTGTGGCTTTTAATTTCTTTTTATTAATTACCCACTTGTAAATTTCTGTTCACTGTTATTTTTTATTACTATGGTATTTGTATTAAATCTATATTCATTGAGTTGAATCGAGAATAAAAACCGACCCGAGAATCGGAATCGAATCGATTTGATAGCTTGTGAATCGAAATTGAATCGATCTGGAACATCTGAATCGATACCCAGGGCTACTGTTTTCCCTATGTAAGCAAACTGAAAGCAATTAGACATTAAGGGGCCCTATTTTGACAATCTAAGCGCATTGTCTTAAGCGTACTGCACACAGTCTAAAAGGGGTGTGTCAGATTCCATTTTTGGTTGTTCCTATTCCCATAATGAGTAATGGGTGTGTTTTAGGTGTAACATGCAATAAACCAATGAGAGTCTTAGCTCTCATCCCCGTTAAAAGCCAGTTGTGCTGGTGCCATGCCAATGCCCTATTTAGATGGTGAATTTGTAAACTGAAAAAGTAAGCAGAGGAAGAAGACCACCAGTTTAAGATTGATATAAAATGTGCTGTTGCTTTATCTAGTGGTGTTTCTTTTCCGCCTCCTATCGGACATTTAAGGTTCTACACTATAATTTGCCATTTACTTTCAGTTTCTCTCAGTGAACACAGTGGAGAAGGACGTGCTTGCAATTGTTGATTCCATCATTTAAACCTTGGAAATATATGTCTGTAAGTGCTCAATTTTATACTAAATAGTGCCTTAAAGTGTTGTGTAGATTATAGTAAAGTTTAAATCGGGATTATTGTTATATTTGTTATATTCAATTCAATTCAATTTTATTTATATAGCGCTTTTCACAATTGGTGATTGTTTCAAAGCAGCTTTACATTAATAGAAGCAGTTGAAAGCACAGAAAATCGACAGATAGCACAACATAATACACGATAGCACAGGCAGCTAAATTTGCTGCGGCTATGAATCAACATTATAAGCGTGCGTATTACTAATGTAACGTATAGAAGAGGGTGCTAAGTTAAGCCCAAGAAGGCTGCCTCCCCGGGGTGAAAAAACCCCTAGGAGAAAAAAACAGGCTTTTAGCCGGGGAAGTAAAAAAAGTCCTAGAAGGGAAAAAACCCTTGGGAGATATATATGGTCATTGGTCAGGCATCAGATGGGCATCACGTTGAAGGTCAGCCAGTAGATCAGAGGTGTGCCGACTTTCACATTTACCGGAACTGGGTCTGTTTGTCTCATTGTCCTCAGGGTCGAGGACGAGACATGAAGAAAGAAAACAAAATTCTATTAGTGTAGGGGCCATTCATATGTACACACACACACACACACACACACACACACACACACACACACACACACACACACACACACACACACACACACACAAGTCAGGCATACATGGTTTATGGGGACTTTCCATAGACGCAATGCATTTTATACTGTCCAAACTGTTATATTCTATTCCCCTAACCTACCCCAGTCCCTAACCCCAATGTCACAAAAACCTGTTGCCAGTCTTTAATCTATGAAAAACTACCATTTAGTATGTTTTTTTAGCGTTTCAGTTTATGAGGACACTTCCTGTGTCCTCATACACCATGGTAATAGCATAGTTAACATGTCATTATACACTATTCATGTCCTCGTAAACCACATTTGCCAACCCACACACACACACACACACACACACACACACACACACACACACACACACACACACGCACACACACACACATATATAGGTATTAAAGATACAACTTCACCCCCTGTAACAGACTGCACATTTTGGTTTAGGCAGAACGAGGAAAATGCACGGGCCGGCGCATGTTTTTGGAGATCGACGCACTGACTCCCTTAGAAGGACTAAAGTCCTGCCCCCGACCAGTGGGCTTAACGCCACAAATCTATACCCACATTGAAATCCGGTCGAGCAAGGGAGTAAAGGGGAGACGGGACGAGACTACGCCAGCCATCTCCCTGATGCCTGTCTGGGCTTCACAGTACTCCCTTACTCGACACCCTCCTCCGTAGAAACCTCAGGAGGAGGGCCGAGCACTCCTCTGTAGGGATGTCCCGATCAGGTTTTTTTGCCCTCGAGTCCGAGTCATTTGATGTAGAGTATCTGCCGATACCGAGTCCCAATCCGATAATTTTATAATAAATAAAAAAAGAATAAATAAGAGCGAAAAAAACAGAACCAGGGTGTTCCTTATGTCATGCCGCACGCATTGCTGTTTCTGTGTGGAGTCAAAAGAGTCTAACTGTAAGGTTTTGTCTTGTATTTTCTTGTATTTTGTGTATTTTTAGGGGTCAAGCACCGAAGGTGCTGAGACACCTATTGGAATTGTCAGTATTATTAGGGGTCAAGCACCGAAGGTGCTGAGACACCTATTGTTTTTGTTAGTATTATTATTAGGGGTCAAGCACCGAAGGTGCTGAGACACCTATTGTTTTTGTTAGTATTATTAGGGGCCAAGCACCTATGGTGCTATGGCACCTATTGGTTTTGTTAGTATTATTATTATTATTATTATTTTTCTTAATCTTCTTCCCCAATGGGAGTCTATGGCAGCCCTATGAACCATATGTAGGAAAATGATGAAATTTGGCACAGTTGTAGTGGTGGTCATAAATAGTCATGTGGCCAAAAATGGGGTCTCTAGCAGTAACTCTATAGCGCCACCATCAGCTCAAAAATTCAATATTCAAATGGTTATAACTGGTGATCCATTAGATCTACGAAAATTCTACTTAGTACATGTGATTGCTTTCATCCCGCTTTTTGAATTTGATACTTTACAGTAAGACTCCTCCCATTACAGTAGCGGCCATTTTGAAATGTACAGTATTTCGTTTTTTCGCTACTCCTCCTTCAAATTTGGTTCAATTGTTATGAAATTTGGCACAGATGATCTTTGTAGTGAGCTGCATAGAAATGACCAAACAGAATTTTGATATTTTTCTTTATTCAAGAGTAATAAATGCGTAAACTTAACGAGATTGACGCAAAATTGGTTCTGAAGCTGTTTCTCAGTCATTTTTTGATAAATCGAAATGAAATTTGGTACACTTCATGTCGACCATGAACCGGGTGTCCATGCCAATTTTGGTGACAGCGCCACCTATGGGTCATGAGATATGAAAAAAGGCTATTTTTGTGAGTAACTTCTGAATCGTTTGTCAGAAAATTATGATCTTGGTATCTACGGATTCCTTGTCTCATGCCGCATCTGTCGATATGTATTATGCCGGCTTTGACAGAACCGCCTGTCCGCCATTTTGAAATTTGTCATAAATTGCTATAACTTTTGAAATATTGGACAAATCTGCGCAAAAATCGGTAGGAAGCTTCGGAATGATGTCCTGAAGGTACCTGGGAAGTCAGAGTACACCGCCACCTAGGGGTAATAAACTATAACAGTTCTTATAGAACCGCTGATAACTTCTGAATACTTTGTCTGATATTCATTTTCTTTGTGAAATTGGATTCACTGGTGTATGCCGATCGCAATGATACCTCGTTTGTCATTTTCCAACATTCTGTTCATGTGTTATTGTAAGGCATATGGTAGATGATTTTTTCGCTACTCCTTTTAGAAATTTTGTTTATTTTATGCCAGGTTCTGCTCGTATAATGTTTGGAGCAATCCGCACAGAAATGACCGAACAGATTTTTGATATTTGGTTCTCTTTCTTAGATATACCGCTCCAAAATTGACCGTGCCTGTGACGTTGTCTATTCGGCCTAGTGAATTACTGTATATTACATTTTATAGCATTACTGTACACAATGTTCTTCTTGTTTTCAATCTCATTTGAGCTTTTTGATTCTCATATACATTGTATTTCTGTTATTTCTGATCTGTGGTATCATTTTTGGATCTTTGGTGATTGGCATATGTCAATGCTTGCATCTCTGTCAGCTCTGTCTGCTGTCCCATGAACTGTGTCAACTGAGTGGCGTATCTGGTTAGTCACACGCAATGAGATTCTGAGTTCTTGGGTTCGAAACCTGCCTGAGGCAAGTATTAATTTGTTATATTAAAGTTTTGTTCTTTCTCACCTATTCTTCTCAACCTGTCTGTAGTTCACATATGTTCTATTTTCATCATGTTTTCTATTGCTGCTCTGCACTGCAGTGGTTCTGATCTGTGATTGCTACGTTTTGGGTACTTGCTGGGCCTTGTGTTTTTGATTGGGTGCTCAATGCGCATTGGGTGATTGATACCTTCTATGTTGCTTGCTGTGCTTTGGGTGCTCATTTCGCTAAAGCTGCTTGGCCCCAAATCGCTGCTTGCAGCTATATTTATTATTATTATTATTATTTTTCCCCAATGGGAGTCTATGGCAGCCCTATGAACCGTACATAGGAAAATGATGAAATTTGGCACAGATGTAGAGGTGGTCATAAATAGTCATGTGACCAAAAATGGGGTCTTTAGCAGTAACTCTATAGCGCCACCAGTAGTCCAAAAAATCAATGTTCAAACTGTTATAATTGGTGAACCATTTGATCTATGAAAATTCTACTTAGTACACGTGATTGCTCTCATCGTGCTTATTGAATTTGATACTTTACAGTAAGACTCCACCCATTACAGTAGCGGCCATTTTGAAATGTACAGTATTTCGTTTTTTCGCTACTCCTCCTTCAAATGCGGTTCAAATCTTATGAGATTTGGCACAGATGATCTTTGGAGTGAGCCGCATAGAAATGACCAAACAGAATTTTGATATTGATCTTTTTTCAAAAGTAATAAATGCGCAAACTTAACGAGGTTGACGCAAAAATGGTTCTGAAGCTGTAGCTCAGTCATTCTTTGATCAATTGAAATGAAATTTGGTACACTTCATGTGGACCATGAACTTGGGGTCCATGCCAAATTTGGTGACAGCGCCACCTATGGGTCATGAGATAGAAAAATAGGCTATTATTGCCCATAACTTCTGAACTGTTTGTCAGAAAATTATGATCTTTTTGTCTATGGATTGCTTACCTCATGTCGCATCTGTCGATGTGAATTATGCCGGGTTTGACCAAACTGCCTGTCCGCCATTTTGAAATTTCAAATAAATTGTAATATTTTTTGAACTATTGGACATATCCGCGCAAAAAATGGTAAGGAGCTTCGACATGATGTCCTGACGGTACATGGGAAGTCAGAGTACAGCGCCACCTAGGGGTTATAAACTATAACAGTTCTTATTGAACTGCTTATAACTTCTGAATACATTGTCTGATATACATTTTCTTTGTGAAATTGTATTCACTGTTTTATGCCGATCGCAACGATACCTTGTTTGTCATTTTCCAACATTATGTTCATGTGTTATTGTAAGGCATATGGTAAATGATTTTTTCGCTACTCCTTTTACAAATTTTGTGTATTTTATGTCAGGTTCTGTTCGTATAATGTTTGGAGCAATCCGCACAGATGTGACCAAACAGATTTTTGATATTCTGTTCTCTTTCTTAGAAATACCACTCTAAAGTTTACCGTGCCTGTGACGTTGTCTATTTGTCATAGTAATAAATTAATGTGACTGTATATTACATTGTATAGCATCACTATACATAATGATCTGCTTGTCTTCAATTTCACTTGAACTAATGTACATTGTATTTCTGTTATTTCTACTTCTGCTGTGTCAATTCTGCATCTTTGGTGATTGACATGTTAATCCTTTCAGCTCTCTAATCTCTTGTCTGCTGCCTCATGAACTGTGTAAACTGAGTGGCGCATCTAGTTAACCAATTGCATTTAGATTCTAAGTTCCTGGGTTCGAATCCCACCTGAGTCATGATGTTTTGTTCTTCCTCATCAATTCTTCTCAACCTGTCTGTAGTTCACATGTGTTCTATTTTTCCATGTTTGCTGTTGTTGCTCTGCATTGTGGTGCTACTGCTGTGTCTTTCCTGCATCTTTGGTGATTGACATATGTTAATCCTTTCAGCTCTCTAATCTCTTGTCTGCTGCTTCATGAACTGTGTCAACTGAGTGGCGCATCTAGTTAATCATATGCATTGAGATTCTGAGTTCCTGGGTTCAAATCCCACCTGAGTCATGACGTTTTGTTCTTCCTCATCAATTCTTCTCAACCTGTCTGTAGTTCACATGTGTTCTATTTTTCCATGTTTGCTGTTGTTGCTCTGCATTATGGTGGTTCTTGCTGTGCTTTGTGTGCTTGCTGTGCTTTGTATGCTTGCTGTGCTTTGTGTGCTTGCTGTGCTTTGTGAGCTTGCTGTGCTTTGTGTGCTTTGTGAGCTTGCTGTGCTTTGTGTGCCGGCTGTGATTTGTGTAATTGCTGTGCTTTGTGTTCTTGCTATGCTTTGTGTGCTTGTTGTGCTTTGTGTGCTTGCTGTGCTTTGTGTGCTTGCTGTGCTTTGTGAGCTTGCTGTGCTTTGTGTGCCTGCTGTGATTTGTGTAATTGCTGTGCTTTGTGTGCTTTGTGAACTTGCTGTGCTTTGTGTGCTTTGTGAACTTGCTGTGCTTTGTGTGCTTGCTGTGCTTTGTGTGCTTTGTGAGCTTGCTGTGCTTTGTGTGCCGGCTGTGATTTGTGTAATTGCTGTGCTTTGTGTTCTTGCTATGCTTTGTGTGCTTGTTGTGCTTTGTGTGCTTTGTGTGCTTGCTGTGCTTTGTGTGCTTGCTGTGCTTTGTGAGCTTGCTGTGCTTTGTGTGCCTGCTGTGATTTGTGTAATTGCTGTGCTTTGTGTGCTTGCTGTGCATTGTGAGCTTGCTGTGCTTTGTGTGCTTGCTGTGCTTTGTGTGCTTGCTGTGCTTTGTGAGCTTGCTGTGCTTTGTGTGCCTGCTGTGATTTGTGTAATTGCTGTGCTTTGTGTGCTTGCTGTGCATTGTGAGCTTGCTGTGCTTTGTGTGCTTGCTGTGCTGTGTGTGCATTGCGCCGAAGGTGCTTGACCCCGTGTTGCTGCTTGCAGCTATATTTATTAGGGGCCAAGCACCTATGGTGCTATGGCACCTATTGGTTTTGTTAGTATTATTATTATTATTATTATTTTTCTTAATCTTCTTCCCCAATGGGAGTCTATGGCAGCCCTATGAACCATATGTAGGAAAATGATGAAATTTGGCACAGTTGTAGTGGTGGTCATAAATAGTCATGTGGCCAAAAATGGGGTCTCTAGCAGTAACTCTATAGCGCCACCATCAGCTCAAAAATTCAATATTCAAATGGTTATAACTGGTGATCCATTAGATCTACGAAAATTCTACTTAGTACATGTGATTGCTTTCATCCCGCTTTTTGAATTTGATACTTTACAGTAAGACTCCTCCCATTACAGTAGCGGCCATTTTGAAATGTACAGTATTTCGTTTTTTCGCTACTCCTCCTTCAAATTTGGTTCAATTGTTATGAAATTTGGCACAGATGATCTTTGTAGTGAGCTGCATAGAAATGACCAAACAGAATTTTGATATTTTTCTTTATTCAAGAGTAATAAATGCGTAAACTTAACGAGATTGACGCAAAATTGGTTCTGAAGCTGTTTCTCAGTCATTTTTTGATAAATCGAAATGAAATTTGGTACACTTCATGTCGACCATGAACCGGGTGTCCATGCCAATTTTGGTGACAGCGCCACCTATGGGTCATGAGATATGAAAAAAGGCTATTTTTGTGAGTAACTTCTGAATCGTTTGTCAGAAAATTATGATCTTGGTATCTACGGATTCCTTGTCTCATGCCGCATCTGTCGATATGTATTATGCCGGCTTTGACAGAACCGCCTGTCCGCCATTTTGAAATTTGTGATAAATTGCTATAACTTTTGAAGTATCGGATATATCGGCGCAAAAATCGGTAGGGAGCTTCGGCATGATGTCCTGAGGGTACCTGGGAAATCAGAGTACAGCGCCACCTAGGGGTTGTAAACTATAACAGTTCTTATCGAACTGCTTATAACTTCTGAATACTTTGTCTGATATACATTTTCTTTGTGAAATTGGATTCACTGGTGTATGCCGATCGCAATGATACCTCGTTTGTCATTTTCCAACATTCTGTTCATGTGTTATTGTAAGGCATATGGTAGATGATTTTTTCGCTACTCCTTTTAGAAATTTTGTTTATTTTATGCCAGGTTCTGCTCGTATAATGTTTGGAGCAATCCGCACAGAAATGACCGAACAGATTTTTGATATTTGGTTCTCTTTCTTAGATATACCGCTCCAAAATTGACCGTGCCTGTGACGTTGTCTATTCGGCCTAGTGAATTACTGTATATTACATTTTATAGCATTACTGTACACAATGTTCTTCTTGTTTTCAATCTCATTTGAGCTTTTTGATTCTCATATACATTGTATTTCTGTTATTTCTGATCTGTGGTATCATTTTTGGATCTTTGGTGATTGGCATATGTCAATGCTTGCATCTCTGTCAGCTCTGTCTGCTGTCCCATGAAAAGTGTCAACTGAGTGGCGTATCTGGTTAGTCACACGCAATGAGATTCTGAGTTCATAGGTTCGAAACCCGCCTGAGGCAAGTATTTATTTGTTTATTAAAGTTTTGTTCTTTCTCACCTATTCTTCTCAACCTGTCTGTAGTTCACATATGTTCTATTTTCTTGTTTTCTATTGCTGCTCTGCACTGCAGTGGTTCTGATCTGTGATTGCTACGTTTTGGGTACTTGCTGGGCCTTGTGTTTTTGATTGGGTGCTCAATGCGCATTGGGTGATTGATACCTTCTATGTTGCTTGCTGTGCTTTGGGTGCTCATTTCGCTAAAGCTGCTTGGCCCCAAATCGCTGCTTGCAGCTATATTTATTATTATTATTATTTTTCCGCAATGGGAGTCTATGGCAGCCCTATGAACCGTACATAGGAAAATGATGAAATTTGGCACAGATGTAGAGGTGGTCATAAATAGTCATGTGACCAAAAATGGGGTCTTTAGCAGTAACTCTATAGCGCCACCAGTAGTCCAAAAAATCAATGTTCAAACTGTTATAATTGGTGAACAATTTGATCTATGAAAATTCTACTTAGTACACGTGATTGCTCTCATCGTGCTTATTGAATTTGATACTTTACAGTAAGACTCCACCCATTACAGTAGCGGCCATTTTGAAATGTACAGTATTTCGTTTTTTCGCTACTCCTCCTTCAAATGCGGTTCAATTCTTATGAGATTTGGCACAGATGATCTTTGGAGTGAGCCGCATAGAAATGACCGAACAGAATTTTGATATTGATCTTTGTTCAAAAGTAATAAATGCGCAAACTTAACGAGGTTGACGCAAAAATGGTTCTGAAGCTGTAGCTCAGTCATTCTTTGATCAATTGAAATGAAATTTGGTACACTTCATGTGGACCATGAACTTGGGGTCCATGCCAAATTTGGTGACAGCGCCACCTATGGGTCATGAGATAGAAAAATAGGCTATTATTGCCCATAACTTCTGAACTGTTTGTCAGAAAATTATGATCTTGATGTCTATGGGTTGCTTACCTCATGCCGCATCTGTCGATGTGAATTATGCCGGGTTTGACCAAACCGCCTGTCCGCCATTTTGAAATATCAAATAAATTGTTATATTTTTTGAACTATTGGACATATCCGCGCAAAAAATGGTAGGGAGCTTCGACATGATGTCCTGAAGGTACATGGGAAGTCAGAGTACAGCGCCACCTAGGGGTTATAAACTATAACAGTTCTTATTGAACTGCTTATAACTTCTGAATACATTGTCTGATATACATTTTCTTTGTGAAATTGTATTCACTGTTTTATGCCGATCGCAACGATACCTTGTTTGTCATTTTCCAACATTATGTTCAGGTGTTATTGTAAGGCATATGGTAATTGATTTTTTCGCTACTCCTTTTACAAATTTTGTGTATTTTATGTCAGGTTCTGCTCGTATAATGTTTGGAGCAATCCGCACAGATGTGACCGAACAGATTTTTGATATTCTGTTCTCTTTCTTAGAAATACCACTCTAAAGTTTACCGTGCCTGTGACGTTGTCTATTTGTCATAGTAATAAATTAATGTGACTGTATATTACATTGTATAGCATCACTATACATAATGATCTGCTTGTCTTCAATTTCACTTGAACTAATGTACATTGTATTTCTGTTATTTCTACTTCTGCTGTGTCAATTCTGCATCTTTGGTGATTGACATGTTAATCCTTTCAGCTCTCTAATCTCTTGTCTGCTGCCTCATGAACTGTGTAAACTGAGTGGCGCATCTAGTTAACCAATTGCATTTAGATTCTAAGTTCCTGGGTTCGAATCCCACCTGAGTCATGATGTTTTGTTCTTCCTCATCAATTCTTCTCAACCTGTCTGTAGTTCACATGTGTTCTATTTTTCCATGTTTGCTGTTGTTGCTCTGCATTGTGGTGCTTCTGCTGTGTCTTTCCTGCATCTTTGGTGATTGACATATGTTAATCCTTTCAGCTCTCTAATCTCTTGTCTGCTGCTTCATGAACTGTGTCAACTGAGTGGCGCATCTAGTTAACCAATTGCATTTAGATTCTAAGTTCCTGGGTTCGAATCCCACCTGAGTCATGACATTTTGTTCTTCCTCATCAATTCTTCTCAACCTGTCTATAGTTCACATGTGTTCTATTTTTCCATGTTTGCTGTTGTTGCTCTGCATTATGGTGGTTCTTGCTGTGCTTTGTGAGCTTGCTGTGCTTTGTGAGCTTGCTATGCTTTGTGTGGTTGCTGTGCTTTGTGTGCTTTGTGAGCTTGCTGTGCTTTGTGTGCCTGCTGTGATTTGTGTAATTGCTGTGCTTGCTGTGCTTTGTGTGCCTGCTGTGATTTGTGTAATTGCTGTGCTTTGTGTTCTTGCTGTGCATTGTGAGCTTGCTGTGCTTTGTGTGCTTGCTGTGCTTTGTGTGCTTGCTGTGCTTTGTGAGCTTGCTGTGCTTTGTGTGCATGCTGTGATTTGTGTAATTGCTGTGCTTTGTGTGCTTGCTGTGCATTGTGAGCTTGCTGTGCTTTGTGTGCTTGCTGTGCTGTGTGTGCATTGCGCCGAAGGTGCTTGACCCCGCAATTGCTGCTTGCAGCTATTTAGGGGTCAAGCACCGAAGGTGCTGAGACACCTATTGTTTTTGTTAGTATTATTATTATTAGGGGTCAAGCACCGAAGGTGCTGAGACACCTATTGCAATTGTTAGTATTATTATTATTATTATTATTCTTACTCTTGTCCAATGGGAGTCAATGGCAGCCCTATGAACCATAAGTAGTAGAATGATAAAATTTGGCACAATTGTAGTGGTGGTCCTAAATAGTCATGTGACCAATAATGGGGTCTCTAGCAGTAACTCTATAGCGCCACCAGCAGATCAAAAATTCAATGTTCGAACTGTTATAACTAATGATACATTTGAACTATGAAAATTCTACTTAGTACACGTGATTGCCCTTCTCACATTAATTGATTTTAATACCTTACAGTAAGACTCCTCCCATTACAGTAGTGGCCATTTTGAAATGTACAGTTGTTTGTTTTTTCGCTACTCCTCATTCAAATTTGGTTCAATTGTTATGAAGTTTGTCACAGATGATCTTTGTTGTGAGCTGCATAGAAATGACCGAACAGAATTTTGATATTTATCTTTATGCAAAAGTAATAAATGCGTGAACTTAACGAGGTTGATGCAATAATGGTTCTGAAGCTGTACCTCGGTCATTCTTTGATCAATTGAAATGAAATTTGGTACACTTCATGTTGACCATGAACTGGGGGTCCATATCAAATTTGGTGACAGCGCCACCTATGGGTCATGAGATATGAAAATAGGCTATTTTTGCCCATAACTTCTGAACTGTTTGTTCGAAAATTATGATCTTGATGTCTATGGATTGCTTACATCATACCGCATCTGTCGATGTGTATTATGCCGGGTTTGACCAAACCGCCTGTCCGCCATTTTGAAATTTCACAGAAATTGTTATATTTTTTGAACTATTGGACATATCCGCGCAAAAAGTGGTAAGGAGCTTTGACATGATGTCCTGAAGGTACCTGGGAAGTCAGAGTACAGCGCCACCTAGGGGTAATAAACTATAACAGTTCTTATGGAACTGCTTATAACTTCAGAATACTTTGTCTGATATGAATTTCTTTCTGAAATTGTATTCACTGGTTTATGCCGGTTGCTACGATACCTCATTTGTCATTTTCCAACATTTTGTTCATGTATTATTGTAAAGCATTTGGTAGATGATTTTTCCGCTACTCCTTTTACAAATTTTGTTTATTTTTTGCCAGGTTCTGCTCGTATAATGTTTGGAGCAATCCGCACAGAAATGACTGAACAGATTTTTGATATTCTGTTCTCTTTCTTAGAAATACCACTCCAAAGTTGACCGTGCCTGTGACGTTGTCTATTTGCCATAGTAAATTAATATGACTGTATATTACATTGTATAGCATTACTATACATAATGATCTGCTTGTCTTCAATTTCACTTGAACTCATGTACATTGTATTTATGTTATTTCTACTTCTGCTGTGTCAATTCTGCATCTTTGGTGATTGACATATGTCAATCCTTGCAGATATCTAATCTTTTTCTGCTGCCTCATGAACTGTGTCAACTGAGTGGCGCATCTAGTTAAACCACATGCATTGAGATTCTGAGTTCCTGGGTTTGAATCCCACCTGAGTCATGACGTTTTGTTCTTCCTCATCAATTCTTCTCAACCTGTCTGTAGTTCACATGTGTTCTATTTTTCCATGTTTGCTGTTGTTGCTCTGCATTGTGGTGCTTCTGCTGTGTCTTTCCTGCATCTTTGGTGATTGACATATGTTAATCCTTTCAGCTCTCTAATCTCTTTTCTGCTTCCCCATGAGCTGTGTCAACTGAGTGGCGCATCTAGTTAATCATATGCATTGAGATTCTGAGTTCCTGGGTTCGAATCCCACCTGAGTCATGACATTTTGTTCTTCCTCATCAATTCTTCTCAACCTGTCTATAGTTCACATGTGTTCTATTTTTCCATGTTTGCTGTTGTTGCTCTGCATTATGGTGGTTCTTGCTGTGCTTTGTGAGCTTGCTGTGCTTTGTGAGCTTGCTATGCTTTGTGTGCTTGCTGTGCTTTGTGTGCTTTGTGAGCTTGCTGTGCTTTGTGTGCCTGCTGTGATTTGTGTAATTGCTGTGCTTGCTGTGCTTTGTGTGCCTGCTGTGATTTGTGTAATTGCTGTGCTTTGTGTTCTTGCTGTGCATTGTGAGCTTGCTGTGCTTTGTGTGCTTGCTGTGCTTTGTGTGCTTGCTGTGCTTTGTGAGCTTGCTGTGCTTTGTGTGCCTGCTGTGATTTGTGTAATTGCTGTGCTTTGTGTGCTTGCTGTGCATTGTGAGCTTGCTGTGCTTTGTGTGCTTGCTGTGCTGTGTGTGCATTGCGCCGAAGGTGCTTGACCCCGCAATTGCTGCTTGCAGCTATTTAGGGGTCAAGCACCGAAGGTGCTGAGACACCTATTGTTTTTGTTAGTATTATTATTATTAGGGGTCAAGCACCGAAGGTGCTGAGACACCTATTGCAATTGTTAGTATTATTATTATTATTATTATTCTTACTCTTGTCCAATGGGAGTCAATGGCAGCCCTATGAACCATAAGTAGTAGAATGATAAAATTTGGCACAATTGTAGTGGTGGTCCTAAATAGTCATGTGACCAATAATGGGGTCTCTAGCAGTAACTCTATAGCGCCACCAGCAGATCAAAAATTCAATGTTCGAACTGTTATAACTAATGATACATTTGAACTATGAAAATTCTACTTAGTACACGTGATTGCCCTTCTCACATTAATTGATTTTAATACCTTACAGTAAGACTCCTCCCATTACAGTAGTGGCCATTTTGAAATGTACAGTTGTTTGTTTTTTCGCTACTCCTCATTCAAATTTGGTTCAATTGTTATGAAGTTTGTCACAGATGATCTTTGTTGTGAGCTGCATAGAAATGACCGAACAGAATTTTGATATTTATCTTTATGCAAAAGTAATAAATGCGTGAACTTAACGAGGTTGATGCAATAATGGTTCTGAAGCTGTACCTCGGTCATTCTTTGATCAATTGAAATGAAATTTGGTACACTTCATGTTGACCATGAACTGGGGGTCCATATCAAATTTGGTGACAGCGCCACCTATGGGTCATGAGATATGAAAATAGGCTATTTTTGCCCATAACTTCTGAACTGTTTGTCAGAAAATTATGATCTTGATGTCTATGGATTGCTTACATCATGCCGCATCTGTCGATGTGTATTATGCCGGGTTTGACCAAACCGCCTGTCCGCCATTTTGAAATTTCACATAAATTGTTATATTTTTTGAACTATTGGACATATCCGCGCAAAAAGTGGTAAGGAGCTTTGACATGATGTCCTGAAGGTACCTGGGAAGTCAGAGTACAGCGCCACCTAGGGGTAATAAACTATAACAGTTCTTATGGAACTGCTTATAACTTCAGAATACTTTGTCTGATATGAATTTCTTTCTGAAATTGTATTCACTGGTTTATGCCGGTTGCTACGATACCTCATTTGTCATTTTCCAACATTTTGTTCATGTATTATTGTAAAGCATTTGGTAGATGATTTTTCCGCTACTCCTTTTACAAATTTTGTTTATTTTTTGCCAGGTTCTGCTCGTATAATGTTTGGAGCAATCCGCACAGAAATGACTGAACAGATTTTTGATATTCTGTTCTCTTTCTTAGAAATACCACTCCAAAGTTGACCGTGCCTGTGACGTTGTCTATTTGCCATAGTAAATTAATATGACTGTATATTACATTGTATAGCATTACTATACATAATGATCTGCTTGTCTTCAATTTCACTTGAACTCATGTACATTGTATTTATGTTATTTCTACTTCTGCTGTGTCAATTCTGCATCTTTGGTGATTGACATATGTCAATCCTTGCAGATATCTAATCTTTTTCTGCTGCCTCATGAACTGTGTCAACTGAGTGGCGCATCTAGTTAAACCACATGCATTGAGATTCTGAGTTCCTGGGTTTGAATCCCACCTGAGTCATGACGTTTTGTTCTTCCTCATCAATTCTTCTCAACCTGTCTGTAGTTCACATGTGTTCTATTTTTCCATGTTTGCTGTTGTTGCTCTGCATTGTGGTGCTTCTGCTGTGTCTTTCCTGCATCTTTGGTGATTGACATATGTTAATCCTTTCAGCTCTCTAATCTCTTTTCTGCTTCCCCATGAGCTGTGTCAACTGAGTGGCGCATCTAGTTAATCATATGCATTGAGATTCTGAGTTCCTGGGTTCGAATCCCACCTGAGTCATGATGTTTTGTTCTTCCTCATCAATTCTTCTCAACCTGTCTGTAGTTCACATGTGTTCTATTTTTCCATGTTTGCTGTTGTTGCTCTGCATTATGATGGTTCTTGCTGTGCTTTGTGAGCTTGCTGTGCTTTGTGAGCTTGCTGGGCTTTTTGTGCTTGCTGTGCTTTGTGAGCTTGCTGTGCTTTGTGTGCCTCCTGTGATTTGTGTAATTGCTGTGCTTTGTGTTCTTGCTGTGCTTTGTGTGCTTGCTGTGCTTTGTGTTCTTGCTGTGCTTTGTGTGTTTGCTGTGCTTTGTGTGCTTGCTGTGCTTTGTGTGCTTGCTGTGCTTTGTGAGCTTGCTGTGCTTTGTGTGCCTGCTGTGATTTGTGAAATTGCTGTGCTTTGTGTGCTTGCTGTGCATTGTGAGCTTGCTGTGCTTTGTGTGCTTGCTGTGCTTTGTGTGCTTGCTGTGCTTTGTGAGCTTGCTGTGCTTTATGTGCCTGCTGTGATTTGCGTAATTGCTGTGCTTTGTGTGCTTGCTGTGCATTGTGAGCTTGCTGTGCTTTGTGTGCTTGCTGTGCTGTGTATGCATTGCGCCGAAGGTGCTTGACCCCGTGTTGCTGCTTGCCGCTATATTTATTATTATTATTATTATTTTTCCCCAATGGGAGTCTATGGCAGCCCTATGAACCGTACATAGGAAAATGATGAAATTTGGCACAGATGTAGAGGTGGTCATAAATAGTCATGTGACCAAAAATGGGGTCTTTAGCAGTAACTCTATAGCGCCACCAGTAGTCCAAAAAATCAATGTTCAAACTGTTATAATTGGTGAACAATTTGATCTATGAAAATTCTACTTAGTACACGTGATTGCTCTCATCGTGCTTATTGAATTTGATACTTTACAGTAAGACTCCACCCATTACAGTAGCGGCCATTTTGAAATGTACAGTATTTCGTTTTTTCGCTACTCCTCCTTCAAATGCGGTTCAATTCTTATGAGATTTGGCACAGATGATCTTTGGAGTGAGCCGCATAGAAATGACCGAACAGAATTTTGATATTGATCTTTGTTCAAAAGTAATAAATGCGCAAACTTAACGAGGTTGACGCAAAAATGGTTCTGAAGCTGTAGCTCAGTCATTCTTTGATCAATTGAAATGAAATTTGGTACACTTCATGTGGACCATGAACTTGGGGTCCATGCCAAATTTGGTGACAGCGCCACCTATGGGTCATGAGATAGAAAAATAGGCTATTATTGCCCATAACTTCTGAACTGTTTGTCAGAAAATTATGATCTTGATGTCTATGGATTGCTTACCTCATGCCGCATCTGTCGATGTGAATTATGCCGGGTTTGACCAAACCGCCTGTCCGCCATTTTGAAATATCAAATAAATTGTTATATTTTTTGAACTATTGGACATATCCGCGCAAAAAATGGTAGGGAGCTTCGACATGATGTCCTGAAGGTACATGGGAAGTCAGAGTACAGCGCCACCTAGGGGTTATAAACTATAACAGTTCTTATTGAACTGCTTATAACTTCTGAATACATTGTCTGATATACATTTTCTTTGTGAAATTGTATTCACTGTTTTATGCCGATCGCAACGATACCTTGTTTGTCATTTTCCAACATTATGTTCAGGTGTTATTGTAAGGCATATGGTAATTGATTTTTTCGCTACTCCTTTTACAAATTTTGTGTATTTTATGTCAGGTTCTGCTCGTATAATGTTTGGAGCAATCCGCACAGATGTGACCGAACAGATTTTTGATATTCTGTTCTCTTTCTTAGAAATACCACTCTAAAGTTTACCGTGCCTGTGACGTTGTCTATTTGTCATAGTAATAAATTAATGTGACTGTATATTACATTGTATAGCATCACTATACATAATGATCTGCTTGTCTTCAATTTCACTTGAACTAATGTACATTGTATTTCTGTTATTTCTACTTCTGCTGTGTCAATTCTGCATCTTTGGTGATTGACATGTTAATCCTTTCAGCTCTCTAATCTCTTGTCTGCTGCCTCATGAACTGTGTAAACTGAGTGGCGCATCTAGTTAACCAATTGCATTTAGATTCTAAGTTCCTGGGTTCGAATCCCACCTGAGTCATGATGTTTTGTTCTTCCTCATCAATTCTTCTCAACCTGTCTGTAGTTCACATGTGTTCTATTTTTCCATGTTTGCTGTTGTTGCTCTGCATTGTGGTGCTTCTGCTGTGTCTTTCCTGCATCTTTGGTGATTGACATATGTTAATCCTTTCAGCTCTCTAATCTCTTGTCTGCTGCTTCATGAACTGTGTCAACTGAGTGGCGCATCTAGTTAACCAATTGCATTTAGATTCTAAGTTCCTGGGTTCGAATCCCACCTGAGTCATGACATTTTGTTCTTCCTCATCAATTCTTCTCAACCTGTCTATAGTTCACATGTGTTCTATTTTTCCATGTTTGCTGTTGTTGCTCTGCATTATGGTGGTTCTTGCTGTGCTTTGTGAGCTTGCTGTGCTTTGTGAGCTTGCTATGCTTTGTGTGCTTGCTGTGCTTTGTGTGCTTTGTGAGCTTGCTGTGCTTTGTGTGCCTGCTGTGATTTGTGTAATTGCTGTGCTTGCTGTGCTTTGTGTGCCTGCTGTGATTTGTGTAATTGCTGTGCTTTGTGTTCTTGCTGTGCATTGTGAGCTTGCTGTGCTTTGTGTGCTTGCTGTGCTTTGTGTGCTTGCTGTGCTTTGTGAGCTTGCTGTGCTTTGTGTGCCTGCTGTGATTTGTGTAATTGCTGTGCTTTGTGTGCTTGCTGTGCATTGTGAGCTTGCTGTGCTTTGTGTGCTTGCTGTGCTGTGTGTGCATTGCGCCGAAGGTGCTTGACCCCGCAATTGCTGCTTGCAGCTATTTAGGGGTCAAGCACCGAAGGTGCTGAGACACCTATTGTTTTTGTTAGTATTATTATTAGGGGTCAAGCACCGAAGGTGCTGAGACACCTATTGCAATTGTTAGTATTATTATTATTATTATTCTTACTCTTGTCCAATGGGAGTCTATGGCAGCCCTATGAACCATAAGTAGTAGAATGATGAAATTTGGCACAATTGTAGTGGTGGTCCTAAATAGTCATGTGACCAATAATGGGGTCTCTAGCAGTAACTCTATAGCGCCACCATCAGCTCAAAAATTCAATGTTTGAACTCTTATAACTGGTGATACATTTGAACTATGAAAATTCTACTTAGTACACGTGATTGCCCTTCTCACATTAATTGATTTTAATACCTTACAGTAAGACTCCTCCCATTACAGTAGTGGCCATTTTGAAATGTACAGTTGTTTGTTTTTTCGCTACTCCTCATTCAAATTTGGTTCAATTGTTATGAAGTTTGTCACAGATGATCTTTGTAGTGAGCTGCATAGAAATGACCGAACAGAATTTTGATATTTATCTTTATGCAAAAGTAATAAATGCGTAAACTTAACGAGGCTGATGCAATAATGGTTCTGAAGCTGTACCTCGGTCATTCTTTGATCAATTGAAATGAAATTTGGTACACTTCATGTTGACCATGAACTGGGGGTCCATATCAAATTTGGTGACAGCGCCACCTATGGGTCATGAGATATGAAAATAGGCTATTTTTGCCCATAACTTCTGAACTGTTTGTCAGAAAATTATGATCTTGGTGTCTATGGATTGCTTACATCATGCCGCATCTGTCGATGTGTATTATGGCGGGTTTGACCAAACCGCCTGTCCGCCATTTTGAAATTTCACATAAATTGTTATATTTTTTGAACTATTGGACATATCCGCGCAAAAAGTGGTAAGGAGCTTTGACATGATGTCCTGAAGGTACCTGGGAAGTCAGAGTACAGCGCCACCTAGGGGTAATAAACTATAACAGTTCTTATGGAACCCTTTATAACTTCGGAATGCTTTGTCTGATATCAATTTCTTTCTGAAATTGTATTTACTGGTTTATGCCGGTTGCAACGATACCTCATTTGTCATTTTCCAACATTCTGTTCATGTATTATTGTAAAGCATGTGGTAGATGATTTTTCCGCTACTCCTTTTACACATTTTTTTTATTTTTTGCCAGGTTCTGCTCGTATAATGTTTGGAGCAATCCGCACAGAAATGACTGAACAGATTTTTGATATTCTGTTCTCTTTCTTAGAAATACCACTCCAAAGTTGACCGTGCCTGTGACGTTGTCTATTTGTCATAGTAAATTAATGTGACTGTATATTACATTGTATAGCATTACTATACATAATGATCTGCTTGTCTTCAATTTCACTTGAACTCATGTACATTGTATTTCTGTTATTTCTACTTCTGCTGTGTCAATTCTGCATCTTTGGTGATTGACATATGTCAATCCTTGCAGATATCTAAACTTTTTCTGCTGCCCCATGAACTGTGTCAACTGAGTGGCGCATCCAGGAAATCACATGCATTAAGATTCTGAGTTCTTGGGTTTGAATCCCACCTGAGTCATGTATTAGGTTTTTCTATTAATGTTTTGTTCTTCCTCATCAATTCTTCTCAACCTGTCTGTAGTTCACATATGTTATATTTTTCCATGTTTGCTGTTGTTGCTCTGCATTGTGGTGGTTCTGCTCTATGATTCCTGAGCCTTGCATGTTTGATGCGCTTTATGGTGCTTGCTGTGCTTTGTGAGCTTGCTGTGCTTTGTGTGCTTTGTGAGTTTGCTGTGTTTGTGTGCTTGCTGTGCTTTGTGAGCTTGCTGTGCTTTGTGTGCTCGCTGTGCTTTGTGAGCTCGCCGTGCTTTGTGTGCTTGCTGTGCTTTGTGTGCTTGCTGTGCTTTGTGAGCTTGCTGTGCTTTGTGTGCTTGCTGTGCTTTGTGTGCTTGCTGTGCTTTGTGAGCTTGCTGTGCTTTGTGAGCTTGCTGTGCTTTGTGTGCTTGCTGTGCTTTGTGAGCTTAATGTGCTTTGTGTGCTTGCTGTGCTTTGTGAGCTTGCTGTGCTTTCTGAGCTTGCTGTGCTTTGTGTGCTTGCTGTGCTTGGTGAGCTTGCTGTGCTTTGTCAGCTTGCTGTGCTTTGTCAGCTTGCTGTGCTTGGTGTGCTTGCTATGCTTGGTGTGCTTGCTGTGCTTGGTGAGCTTGCTGTGGTTTGTGAGCTTGTTGTGCTTTTTGAGCTTGCTGTGCTTTGTGTGTTTGATGTGCTTTGTGTGCTTGCTGTGTTTTGTGAGCTTACTGTGCTTTGTGTGCTTGCTATGCTTTGTGAGCTTGCTGTGCTTTGTGAGCTTGCTGTGCTCTGTGAGCTTGCTGTGCTTTGTGTGCATGCTGTGCTTTGTGAGCTTGCTATGCTTTGTGAGCTTGCTGTGCTTTGTGTGCCTGCTGTGCTTTGTGTGCTGGCTGTGCTTTGTGTGCTTGGTGAGCTTGCTGTGCTTTGTGTGCTTGCTGTGCTTTGTGAGCTTGCTGTGATTTGTGAGCTTGCTGTGTTTTGTGTGCTTGCTGTGCTTGCTTTGGGTGCTCATTATTGCGCTGAAGGTGCTTGGCCCCGAGTTGCTGCTTGCAGCTATATTTATTATTATTATTATTATTATTTTTCCCCAATGGGAGTCTATGGCAGCCCTATGAACCGTACATAGGAAAATGATGAAATTTGGCACAGTTGTAGAGGTGGTCATAAATAGTCATGTGACCAAAAATGGGGTCTTTAGCAGTAACTCTATAGCGCCACCAGTAGTCCAAAAAATCAATGTTCGAACTGTTATAACTAATGATACATTTGAACTATGAAAATTCTACTTAGTACACGTGATTGCTCTCATCGTGCTTATTGAATTTGATACTTTACAGTAAGACTCCACCCATTACAGTAGCGGCCATTTTGAAATGTACAGTATTTCGTTTTTTCGCTACTCCTCCTTAAAATGCGGTTCAATTCTTATGAGATTTGGCACAGATGATCTTTGGAGTGAGCTGCATAGAAATGACCGAACAGAATTTTGATATTGATCTTTGTTCAAAAGTAATAAATGCGCAAACTTAACGAGGTTGACGCAAAAATGGTTCTGAAGCTGTATCTCAGTCATTCTTTGATCAATTGAAATGAAATTTGGTACACTTCATGTGGACCATGAACTTGGGGTCCATGCCAAATTTGGTGACAGCGCCACCTATGGGTCATGAGATAGAAAAATAGGCTATTATTGCCCATAACTTCTGAACTGTTTGTCAGAAAATTATGATCTTGATGTCTATGGATTGCTTACCTCATGCCGCATCTGTCGATGTGAATTATGCCGGGTTTGACCAAACCGCCTGTCCGCCATTTTGAAATTTCAAATAAATTGTTATATTTTTTGAACTATTGGACATATCCGCGCAAAAAATGGTAAGGAGCTTCGACATGATGTCCTGAAGGTACATGGGAAGTCAGAGTACAGCGCCACCTAGGGGTTATAAACTATAACAGTTCTTATTGAACTGCTTATAACTTCTGAATACATTGTCTGATATACATTTTCTTTGTGAAATTGTATTCACTGTTTTATGCCGATTGCAACGATACCTTGTTTGTCATTTTCCAACATTATGTTCAGGTGTTATTGTAAGGCATATGGTAAATGATTTTTTCGCTACTCCTTTTACAAATTTTGTGTATTTTATGTCAGGTTCTGCTCGTATAATGTTTGGAGCAATCCGCACAGATGTGACCGAACAGATTTTTGATATTCTGTTCTCTTTCTTAGAAATACCACTCTAAAGTTTACCGTGCCTGTGACATTGTCTATTTGTCATAGTAATAAATTAATGTGACTGTATATTACATTGTATAGCATCACTATACATAATGATCTGCTTGTCTTCAATTTTACTTGAACTAATGTACATTGTATTTCTGTTATTTCTACTTCTGCTGTGTCAATTCTGCATCTTTGGTGATTGACATGTTAATCCTTTCAGCTCTCTAATCTCTTGTCTGCTGCCTCATGGACTGTGTAAACTGAGTGGTGCATCTAGTTAACCAATTGCATTTAGATTCTAAGTTCCTGGGTTCGAATCCCACCTGAGTCATGATGTTTTGTTCTTCCTCATCAATTCTTCTCAACCTGTCTGTAGTTCACATGTGTTCTATTTTTCCATGTTTGCTGTTGTTGCTCTGCATTATGGTGGTTCTTGCTGTGCTTTGTGAGCTTGCTGTGCTTTGTGTGCTTGCTGTGCTTTGTGAGCTTGCTATGCTTTGTGTGCTTGCTGTGCTTTGTGTGCTTTGTGAGCTTGCTGTGCTTTGTGTGCCTGCTGTGATTTGTGTAATTGCTGTGCTTGCTGTGCTTTGTGTGCTTGCTGTGCTTTGTGTGCTTGCTGTGCTTTGTGAGCTTGCTGTGCTTTGTGTGCCGGCTGTGATTTGTGTAATTGCTGTGCTTTGTGATCTTGCTATGCTTTGTGTGCTTGTTGTGCTTTTGTGTGCTTGCGGTGCTTTGTGTGCTTGCTGTGCTTTGTGAGCTTGCTGTGCTTTGTGTGCCTGCTGTGATTTGTGTAATTGCTGTGCTTTGTGTGCTTGCTGTGCATTGTGAGCTTGCTGTGCTTTGTGTGCTTGCTGTGCTTTGTGTGCTTGCTGTGCTTTGTGAGCTTGCTGTGCTTTGTGTGCCTGCTGTGATTTGTGTAATTGCTGTGCTTTGTGAGCTTGCTGTGCTTTGTGAGCTTGCTGTGATTTGTGTAATTGCTGTGCTTTGTGTTCTTGCTGTGCTTTGTGTGCTTGCTGTGCTTTGTGTGCTTGCTGTGCTTTGTGTGCTTGCTGTGCTTTGTGAGCTTGCTGTGCTTTGTGAGCTTGCTGTGCTTTGTGAGATTGCTGTGCTTTGCGTGCCTGCTGTGATTTGTGTAATTGCTGTGCTTTGTGTGCTTGCTGTGCTTTGTGTGCTTGCTGTGCTTTGTGAGCTTGCTGTGCTTTGTGTGCTTGCTGTGCATTGTGAGCTTGCTGTGCTTTGTGTGCATTGCGCCGAAGGTGCTTGACCCCGTGTTGCTGCTTGCAGCTATATTTATTATTATATTTCCCCAATGGGAGTCTATGGCAGCCCTATGAACCGTACATAGGAAAATGATGAACTTTGGCACAGTTGTAGTGGTGGTCTTAAAAAGTAATGTGACCAAAAATGGGGTCTCTAGTACTAACTCTATAGCGCCACCAGCAGTGCAAAAATTCAATGTTCAAATGGTTATAACTGCTGATCCGCTTGATCTATGAAAATTATACTTAGTACACGTGATTGCTCTCCTCATGCTTGTTGTTTTTAATA
Source organism: Misgurnus anguillicaudatus (assembly GCF_027580225.2). Classification (NCBI taxonomy): domain Eukaryota; kingdom Metazoa; phylum Chordata; class Actinopteri; order Cypriniformes; family Cobitidae; genus Misgurnus; species Misgurnus anguillicaudatus. Next base: position 1,005,853 of record NC_073356.2, on the reverse strand, counting down.
CCTTACAGTAAAACTCCACCCATTACAGTAGCGGCCATTTTGAAATGTACAGTATTCCGTTTATTCGCTACTCCTCCTTCAAATTTGGTTCAATTGTTATGAAATTTGGCACAGGTAAACTTTGGAGTGAGCCGCACAGAAATGACCGAACAGAATTTTGTTATTTATCTTTGTTCAAAAGTAATAAATGCGCAAACTTAACGAGGTTGACCCAAAAATGGTTCTGAAGCTGTAGCTCGGTCATTCTTTGATCAATTAAAATGAAATTTGGTACACTTCATGTGGACCATGAACTTGGGGTCCATGCCAAATTTGGTGACAGCGCCACCTATGGGTCATGAGATAATAAAATAGGCTATTTTTGCCCATAACTTCTGAACTGTTTGTCGGAAAATTATGATCTTGATGTCTATGGATTGCTTACCTCATGCCGCATCTGTCGATGTGTATTATGCCGGGTTTGACCGAACCGCCTGTCCGCCATTTTGAAATTTCACATAATTTGTTATATTTTTTGAACTATTGGACATATCCGCGCAAAAATTAGTAAGGAGCTTCGACATGATGTCCTGAAGGTACCTGGGAAGTCAGAGTACAGTGCCACCTAGGGGTTATAAACTATAACAGTTCTCATGGAACTGCTTATAACTTCTGAATACTTTGTCTGATATTAATTTCTTTGTGAAATTGTATTCACTGGTTTATGACGATTGCAACGATGCCTCGTTTGTCATTTTCCAACATTCTGTTCATGTGTTATTGTAAAGCATATGGTGTATGATTTTTTCGCTACTCCTTTAACAAATGTTGTTTATTTTATGCCAGGTACTGCTCGTATAATGTTTGGAGCAATCCGCACAGAAATGACCGAACAGATTTTTGATATTCTGTTCTCTTTCTTAGAAATACCACTCCAAAGTTGACCGTGCCTGTGACGTTGTCTATTTGTCATAGTAAATTAATGTGACTGTATATTACATTGTATAGCATTACTATACAGAATGATGTTCTTGTCTTCAATCTGATTTGAGCTTTTTGATTCTCATATACATTGTACTTCTTTTAGTTCTGCTCTGCACTGTCAGTTCTGCATCTGTATTGATTGGCACATGTCAATCCTTGAAGCACCTAAGCTGTTTTTTTGCTGCCCCTTGAGCTGTGTTAACTGAGTTGCGCATCTGGTTAATCACATGCCATGAGATTCTGAGGTCATGGGTTCGAATCCCATGTGCAATGGAATTTTGTTTTGTGATTCTCATACTATACATTGTATTTCAGATATTTGTGCTCTCTGTTGTCATTTCTACACTTTTGGTAATTGCTGGATATCAATGTTTATAGCTGTAAAGCTGTATTCTATAGCTTGGACACACCAACTCAGTGGTTTAATCGTTTACTCAGTGGCACATGCGGTTAGTGCCGTGCTTTGGGAACCTGAGGTCATGGGTTCGAATCCCAGCTCTTACTTTCACTTATTGAGATTTCCTTTTGTGTTTCCGTTAACACGTTCTTCTCGACCTGTCTGGTTTTCCACACGTGTTATATTTTTGCCATCTTTTCTGTTGTTGCTCCGCACTGCAGTGGTTCTGCTCTGCATTTGCTTTGCTTCGGGTTCGGGCTCTGTATTGCGTGCTTTCTGCGATTTGCGCATTTGCTGTGTCGTGTGGTTTTTGCTGTGCTTTGGGTCCTCATTGCGCTGAAGCTATATTTAGGGGTCAAGCACCGAAGGAATTGTTAGTATTATTAGGGGTCAAGCACCGAAGGTGCTAAGACACCTATTGGAATTGTCAGTATTATTATTATTATTTTTCCCCAATGGGAGTCTATGGCAGCCCTATGAACCGTACATAGGAAAATGATGAAATTTGGCACAGTTGTAGAGGTGGTCCTGAAAAGTCAAGTGACCAAAAATGGGGTCTCTAGCTCTAACTCTATGGCGCCACCAGCAGTGCAAAAATTCAATGTTCAAATGGTTATAACTGGTGATCTGCTTGATCTATGAAAATTCTACTTAGTACACGTGATTGCTCTCATACCGCTTATTGAATTTGATACTTTACAGTAAAACTCCACCCATTACAGTAGCAGCCATTTTGAAATGTACAGTATTTCGTTTTTTCGCTACTCCTCCTTCAAATGTGGTTCAATTCTTATGAGATTTGGCACAGATGATCTTTGGAGTAAGCCGCACAGAAATGACCGAACAGAATTTTGATATTTATCTTTGTTCAAAAGTAATAAATGCGCAAAGTTAACGAGGTTGACGCAAAAATGGTTCCGAAGCTGTAGCTCGGTCATTCTTTGATCAATTGAAATGAAATTTGGTACACTTCATGTGGACCATGAACTTGGGGTCCATGCCAAATTTGGTGACAGCGCCACCTATGGGTCATGAGATAATAAAATAGGCTATTTTTGCCCATAACTTCTGAACTGTTTGTCAGAAAATTATGATCTTGATGTCTATGGATTGCTTACCTCATGCCGCATCTGTCGATGTGTATTATGCCGGGTTTGACCCAACCGCCTGTCCGCCATTTTGAAATTTCACATAATTTGTTATATTTTTTGAACTATTGGACATATCCGCGCAAAAATTAGTAAGGAGCTTCGACATGATGTCCTGAAGGTACCTGGGAATCAGAGTACAGCGCCACCTAGGGGTTATACACTATAACAGTTCTCATGGAACTGCTTATAACTTCTGAATACTTTGTCTGATATTAATGTCTTTGTGAAATTGTATTCACTGGTTTATGCCGATTGCAACGATGCCTCGTTTGTCATTTTCCAACATTCTGTTCATGTGTTATTGTAAAGCATATGGTAGATGATTTTTTCGCTACTCCTTTTACAAATGTTGTTTATTTTATGCCAGGTACTGCTCGTATAATGTTTGGAGCAATCCGCACAGAAATGACCGAACAGATTTTTGATATTCTGTTCTCTTTCTTAGAAATACCACTCCAAAGTTGACCGTGCCTGTGACGTTGTCTATTTGTCATAGTAAATTAATGTGACTGTATATTACATTGTATAGCATTACTATACAGAATGATGTTCATGTCTTCAATCTCATTTGAGCTTTTTGATTCTCATATACATTGTATTTCTATTAGTTCTGCTCTGCACTGTCAGTTCTGCATCTGTGTTGATTGGCATATGTCAATCCTTGAAGCACCTAAGCTGTTTTTTTGCTGCCCCTTGAGCTGTGTTAACTGAGTTGCGCATCTGGTTAACCACATGCCATGAGATTCTGAGGTCATGGGTTCGAATCCCATGTGCAGTGATATTTTGTCTTAACTTTTTTCTCACTTAAGTTTTGTGAATCTCATACTATACATTGTATTTCAGTTATTTGTGCTCTCTGTTGTCATTTCTGCACTTTTGGTAATTGCTGGATATCATTGTTTATAGCTCTAAAGCTCGTTTCTATAGCTTGGACACACCAACTCAGTGGTTTAATCTTTTACTCAGTGGTGCATGTGGTTAGTGCTGTGCTTTGGGAACCTGAGGTAATGGGTTTGAATCCCAGCTCTTACTTTAACTTATTGAGATTTCCTTTTGCGTTCCCTTTAACACGTTCTTCTCGACCTGTCTAGTTTTCCACACAGGTTATATTTCTGCCATCTTTACTGTTGTCGCTCCGCACTGCAGTGGTTCTGCTCTGCATTTGCTTTGCTTCGGGTTCGGGCTCTGTATTGCGCGCTTTCTGCGCTTTGCGCATTTGCTGCGTCGTGTGGTTTTTGCTGTGCTTTGGGTGCTCATTGCGCTGATGGTGCTTGGCCCCGTATCGCTGCTTGCAGCTATATTTATTATTATTATTATTCTGCTTCTTCTTCTTAGCCATAGGCGTCTATGGCAGCTCTATGAACCGTACATAGGAAAATGATGAAATTTGGCACAGTTGTAGTGGTGGTCTTAAAAAGTCATGTGACCAAAAATGGGGTATCTAGTACTAACTCTATAGCGCCACCAGCAGTGCAAAAATTCAATGTTCAAATGGTTATAACTGCTGATCCGCTTGATCTATGAAATTTATACTTAGTACACGTGATTGCTCTCCTCATGCTTGTTGTTTTTAATACCTTACAGTAAAACTCCACCCATTACAGTAGCGGCCATTTTGAAATGTAGAGTATTCTGTTTATTCGCTACTCCTCCTTCAAATTTGGTTCAATTGTTATGAAATTTGGCACAGGTAAACTTTGGAGTGAGCCGCACAGAAATGACCCAACAGAATTTTGATATTTATCTTGGTTCAAAAGTAATAAATGGGTAAACTTAACGAGTTTGACGCAAAAATGGTTCTGAAGCTGTAGCTTGGTCATTCTTTGATCAGTTGAAATGAAATTTGGTACACTTCATGTGGACCATGAACTTGGGGTTCATGCCCAATTTGGTGACAGCGCCACCTATGGGTCATGAGATAATAAAATAGGCTATTTTTGCCCATAACTTCTGAACTGTTTGTCAGAAAATTATGATCTTGATGTCTATGGATTGCTTACCTCATGCCGCATCTGTCGATGTGTATTATGCCGGGTTTGACCGAACCGCCTGTCCGCCATTTTGAAATTTCACATAATTTGTTATATTTTTTTAACTATTGGACATATCCGCGCAAAAATTAGTAAGGAGCTTCGACATGATGTCCTGAAGGTACCTGGGAAGTCAGAGTACAGCACCACCTAGGGGTTATAAACTATAACAGTTCTCATGGAACTGCTTATAACTTCTGAATACTTTGTCTGATATTAATTTCTTTGTGAAATTGTATTCACTGGTTTATGCCGATTGCAACGATGCCTCGTTTGTCATTTTCCAACATTCTGTTCATGTGTTATTGTAAAGCATATGGTGTATGATTTTTTCGCTACTCCTTTTACAAATGTTGTTTATTTTATGCCAGGTACTGCTCGTATAATGTTTGGAGCAATCCACACAGAAATGACCGAACAGATTTTTGATATTCTGTTCTCTTTCTTAGAAAAACCACTCCAAAGTTGACCGTGCCTGTGACGTTGTCTATTTGTCATAGTAAATTAATGTGACTGTATATTACATTGTATAGCATTACTATACAGAATGATGTTCTTGTCTTCAATCTCATTTGAGCTTTTTGATTCTCATATACATTGTATTTCTGATAGTTCTGGTCTGCACTGTCAGTTCTGCATCTGTGTTGATTGGCACATGTCAGTCCTTGAAGCACCTAAGCTGTTTTTTTGCTGCCCCTTGAGCTGTGTTAACTGAGTTGCGCATCTGGTTAATCACATGCCATGAGATTCTGAGGTCATGGGTTCGAATCCCATGTGCAGTGGAATTTTGTTTTGTGATTCTCATACTATACATTGTATTTCAGTTATTTGTGCTCTCTGTTGTCATTTCTACACTTTTGGTAATTGCTGGATATCAATGTTTATAGCTGTAAAGCTGTATTCTATAGCTTGGACACACCAACTCAGTGGTTTAATTGTTTACTCAGTGGCGCATGCGGTTAGTGCCGTGCTTTGGGAACCTGAGGTCATGGGTTCGAATCCCAGCTCTTATTTTCACTTATTGAGATTTCCTTTTGTGTTCCCTTTAACACGTTCTTCTCGACCTGTCTGGTTTTCCACACGTGTTATATTTTTGCCATCTTTTCTGTTGTTGCTCCGCACTGCAGTGATTCTGCTCTGCATTTGCTTTGCTTCGGGCTCTGTATTGCATGCTTTTTGCGCTTTGCGCATTTGCTGTGTCGTGTGGTTTTTGCTGTGCTTTGGGTCCTCATTGCGCTGAAGGTGCTTGACCCCGCAATTGCTGCTTGCAGCTATATTTATTATTAGGGGCCAAGCACCTATGGTGCTGTGGCACCTATTGTTATTAGGGGTCAAGCACCGAAGGTGCTGAGACACCTATTGGAATTGTACTTTTTTCTTCTTCTTAGCCATTGGTGTCTATGGCAGCCCTATGAACCGTATGTAGGAAAATGATGAAATTTGGCACAGTTGTAGTGGTGGTCATAAATAGTCAGGTGGCCAAAAATGGGGTCTCTAGCAGTAACTCTATAGCGCCACCAGCAGTGCAAAAATTCAATGTTCAAATGGTTATAACTGCAGATCTGTTTGATCTATGAAAATTCTACTTAGTACACGTGATTGCTCTCCTCATGCTTATTGTTTTTAATACCTTACAGTAAGACTTTACCCATTACATTAGCAGCCATTTTGAAATGTACAGTATTTTGTTTTTTCGCTACTCCTCCTTCAAATTTGGTGCAATTGTTATGAAATTTGGCACAGGTGATCTTTGGAGTGAGCCGCATAGAAATGACCGAACAGAATTTTGATATTTATCTTTGTTTAAAAGTAATAAATGCACAAACTTAACGAGGTTGACGCAAAAATGGTTTTGAAGCTGTATCTCGGTCATTATTTTATCAATCGAAATAAAATTTGGTACACGTCATGTCAAGCATAAACTGGGGGACCATGCTGAATCTGGTGACAGCGCCACCTATGGGTCTTGAGATATGAAAAAAGACTATTTTTGCCCATAACTACTGAATTGTTTGTCAGAAAACTATGATTGTGGTGTCTACGGATTCCTTGGCTCATGCCGCATATGTGGGTGTGTATTATGCCGGGATTGACCGGACCGCTTGTCTGCCATTTTGAAATGAGTCATAAATTGCTATAACTTTTGAAGTATTGGCTATATCGGCGAAAAAATAGGTAGGGAGCTTCGGCATGATGTCCTGAAGTTACCTGGGAAGTCAGAGTATGGCGCCACCTAGGGGTTATAAACAATAACAGTTCTTATAGAACTGCCTATAACTTCTGAATACTTTGTCTGATATTAATTTTCTTGTTGTGAAATTGTGAAATTAAATTCACTGGTTTATGCCGATTGCAACGATACCTCATTTGTCATTTTCCAACATTCTATTAATGTGTTATTGTAAGGCATATGGTAAATTATCTTTTCGCTACTCCTTTTACAAATTTTGTTTATTTTATGCCAGGTTCTGCTCGTAGGTTCTTTGGAGCAATCCGCACAGAAATGACTGAACAGATTTTTCTGGCACCTAGGCATTTTTTTGAGAAATACCTCTGTAAAGTTGATCGTGCCTGTGATGTTGTCTATTTGTCATAGTTAATAACTGTATATTACATTTTATAGCGTTGCTCTACAGAATGTTTTTCTTGTCTTCAATCTCACTTGAGCTTTTTGATTCTCATATACATTGTATTTCTGTTATTTCTGCTCTGCAGTGTCATTTCTACATCTTTGGTAATTGATTATGTCAATCCTTGCATCTCTGTAATTTCTTTTCTGCTGTTCTTTGAACTGTGTTAACTGAGTGGCGTGGCGGGTAAGGCACACGCAATGAGATTCTGAGTTCTTGGGTTCTAATCCCGCCTAAGGCAAGTGTTCGTCGCTTCTATTACATTTTGTTCTTTCTCACCTATTCTTCTCGACCTGTCTGTAGTTCACATATGTTCAGTTTTTGCCGTGTTTTCTGTTGCTTCTTGGCACTGCGGTGGTTCTGCTCTGTGATTGCTACGCTTTGGGTTCTTTGCAGCGCCTTGTGTTCTTGATGCACCTTGGGTGCTCAATGCGCCCTTGGTGATTGATACGTTGTATGTTTCTTGCTGTGCTTTGGGTGTTTGATGTTCTTTGTGTGCTTGCTGTGCTTTGAGTACTTGCTGTGCTTTGTGTGCTTTCTGTGCTTTGTGAGCTTGCTGTGCTTTGTGTGCTTGCTGTGCATTGTGAGCTTGCTGTGCTTTGTGTGCTTGCTGTGCTGTGTTTGCATTGCGCCGAAGGTGCTTGACCCCGTGTTGCTGCTTGCAGCTATATTTGTACTTTCTTCTTTTTCTTCCCCAATGGGAGTCTATGGCAGCCCTATGAACCGTATGTAGGAAAATGATGAAATTTGGCACAGTTGTAGTGGTGGTCATAAATAGTCATTTGGCCAAAAATGGGGTCTCTAGCAGTAACTCTATAGCGCCACCATCATCTCAAAAATTCAATGTTCAAATGGTTATAACTCGTGATCCATTAGATCTATGAGAATTCTACTTAGTACACGTGATTGCTCTCCTCCCGCTTATTGAATTTTATACTTTACAGTAAGACTCCACCCATTACAGTAGCGGCCATTTTGAAATGTACAGTATTTCGTTTTTTCGCTACTCCTCCTTCAAATTTGGTTCAATTCTTATGAGATTTGGCACATGTGATCTTTGGAGTGAGCCGCATAGAAATGACTGAACAGAATTTTGATATTTTTCTTTATTCAAAAGTAATTAATGCGTGAACTTAACGAGATTGACGCAAAATTGGTTCTGAAGCTGTATCTCGGTCATTCTTTAATTAATCGAGATGAAATTTGGTACGCTTCATGTCGACCATGAAATGGGGGTCCATGCCAAATTTGGTGACAGCGCCACCTATGGGTCATGAGATAGGAAAAAAGGCTATTTTTGCGCATTACTTCTGAATCGTTTGTCAGAAAATTATGATCTTGGTGTCTACGGATTCCTTGGCTCATGCCTCATCTGCAGATATGTATTATGCCGGGATTGACCGAACCACCTGTCCGCCATTTTGAAATCTGTGATAAATTGCTATAACTTTTGAAGTATCAGATATATCGGCGCAAAAAAAGGTAGGGAGCTTCGACATGTTGTCCTTAGGGTACCTGGGAAGTCAGAGTATGGCGCCACCTAGGGGTTATAAACCGTAACAGTTCTTATAGAACTGCTTATAACTTCTGAATACTTTGTCTGATATTCATTTTCTTTGTGAAATTGTATTCACTGGTTTATGCCGATCGCAACGATACCACATTTGTCATTTCCCATCATTCTGTTCATATGTTATTGTAAGGAATATGGTAAACGATTTTTTCGCTACTCCTTTTACAAATTTTGTTTATTTTATGCCAGGCTCTGCTCGTATAATGTTTGGAGCAATCCGCACAGAAATGACTGAACAGATTTTTTTGGCACCTAGGAATTTTTTTGAGAAAAATCTCTTTAAAGTTGACCGTGACTGTGACGTTGTCTATTTGTCATAGTTAATTACTGTAAGCTACATTTTATAGCATCACTGTACATAATGTTCTTCTTGTTTTCAATCTCACTTGAGCTTTTTGATTTTCATATACATTGTATTTCTGTTATTTCTGCTCTGCTGTTTCATTTTTGCATCTTTGGTGATTAGCATATGTCAATCCTTGCATCTCTAAAACCACTTTTCTGCTGCCCCTTGAACTGTGTCAACTGAGTGGCACAACTGGTAAGTCACACGCAACGAGATTCTGAATTCTTGGGATCGAATCCCGCCTAAGGCAAGTGTTAATTTCTTCTAGGGATCGAATCCCGCCTAAGGCAAGTGTTAATTTCTTCTATTAACGTTTTTTCTTTCTCACCTATTCTTCTCAACCTGTCTGGTTTTCCACACGTGCGAATCGTTTGTCAGAAAATTATGATCTTGGTGTCTACGGATTCCTTGGCTCATGCCGCATCTGTCGATATGTATTATGCCGGGATTGACCGAACCGCCTGTCCGCCATTTTGAAATCTGTGATAAATTGCTATAACTTTTGAAGTATCGGATATATCGGCTCAAAAATCGGTAGGGAGCTTCGGCATGACGTCCTGAGGAAATCAGAGAACAGCGCCACCTAGGGGTATAAACTATAACAGTTCTTATAGAACTGCTTATAACTTCTGAATTCTATGTATGGCATGTAAGCTCTTTTCTGCTGCTCCTTGAGCTGTGTCTACTGAGTGGCGCATCTGTTAAGTCGCATGCAAAGAGAACATGAGTTCATGGGTTCGAATCCAACCTGAGCCAGGTGTTAATTTCTACTATTAAAGATTTGTTCTTTCCCACCTATTCTTCTTGACCTGTCTGTAGTTCACATATGTTCTATTTTTGCCATGTTTTCTGTTGCTGCTCTGCACTGCGGTGGTTCTGCTCTGTCATTGCTACGCTTTGGGTTCTTTGTTGAGCCTTGTGTTTTTGATGCACCTTGGGTGCTCAATGCGCCCTGGGTGATCGATACGTTGTATGTTTCTTGCTGTGCTTTTGGTGCTCATTGCGCTGATGGTGCTTGGCCCCGTATTGCTGCTTGCAGCTATATTTGTTATTTGTTCTTGTATTTTGATTCTCTGCTCTGTTTGGACTTTTATTTTGAAACTCATCATGCCATGTCACGCTTCACACTTCCTGTTTGTTTCTGTATATAAGTCACTTCCTGTTCACCTGTTAGCTGCTGTATATTACATTCGTATGCCCAGCCCGTTACCTGTTGATCTGTTACCTGCTACCCTGTTTTTGTATCTGTATCTGTATCTGTATCTGCCTGTTTTTGACCCACGCCTGTTTTATTGGATTTATCGCCTGTTTGCCGCCTGCCTTGATCTTTCGCCTGTTTGTTTGGATTTATGATTGTGTCTCTGCCTGCCTTGACCCCTCGCCTGTTATTTGGATTACGTGTACTGGATTTACCCTGTTTGGACTTGGTTGCTGGCCCTTTATGGGATTTTACTAATAAACACCTTTTGCACATGGATTCACTTTTCACTCACTTCATTTAGAGCATACGTTACACTAACTCTGTGCCAGCGCATAACTACAGATGTGTTAAAAAATAATGAGAATTTATATAGTATATGTACAGGGGTTAAATTGGGATTTGTTTTGTGGGGATGCTCTGTTGGGAGGGAGGGTTCGAGGGGTAAAATGTTTAATCCTGATGACAGCAAAGCCACTGGTGTGTTTTAATGACATTTTGGACCTCTGATAGGATTTTATAAGTTTCAGTTTTAAAGCTGTGCCACATGTTGACCCAAACTTTAAAACCTAAACTTTAAATTATGCAAATCTATGAGTCTGACACCCTATATGCATTTGTTGCACATGTCATTATGCACAATTGATCAAACTTTGAAGGAAGTTATAAGAATCAACCTCCTTGACTAATTCTAGGCATAAGATGGGCTACCCAAAAAGACTCAATTAACAAGAAAAACAAACTGATTCAGAAATATGTCTTATAAATTAGCCATAGAGATTCCCTAAACTGGTCAGCAGTTAGTTATAAAATACCTATAGTTAGGTCGTAATTAATCTGTATAATCAAAATACATTATTTTATTTAACTATACAATCAGTTGTATCCAGTTATCTAGTTAACATATTGTAATGAGATGAGTGACATGACTATACATACATTAATACTTTGTTTCTAGTTTTCTATTAAGTTTTCTCGATGTAAGCACCATTCTAACCCCTTTCTCTATCTCTCATCTCTACAATGTCATGATCCTGCACGAATGCGCATTCTTGAGGTTCTGAGTGAGACGTGGAGCTGCGTCTGAGCACATGGTGACAAAAACGATCAGCGCGTCGTTTAAATGAGCGGTAAAAACCCGGTTTTGTCGTGGGTTCCTTGCACGCACGAGTGCGAAGCCTATGAATGAATTTGAATTTTGACGTCAAACTACCACGAGAGTGATCCGCGAAATCATACGGAGGAGTTTGCTTTTAAATTGCTCTCGCGGAACTTAGACGTCATCCGGCTGCCGGTTGTTGCGGCGCTGCATGAAGTCGAACAAGCCTATTCTCTTCTCATCAGTTCACACGCACCAGCGCAGCGCGTATACTGGCGCGGAGCAGAGCGAGACCTTAATGGATTTTAAACCCTGCATATGTATCCGAGTCCTGATCGAGAGGTAACGTCCGATTCCGATCGAGTCTGAAACCACGTGATCGGGCCGATTTCCGATCACGTGATCGGATCGGGACATCCCTACTCCTCTGTGCTTGGCAATTATTAGCCCGATTCGGTGTTTTATTAGTCTAGTTTTGGCCTTGTATTGTGGTTTGTATGTGCACAAAGTAGCGTTCTATTCTTTTTCCTTATATGTAGCCTTTTCTATTTTATACGTGACATTTGTTTTTGAAAGTTTATGCCCGACTCATGGTTTGCTGCACATATGTAAACAAGTAAGGAGAGATTAAACATATTTCTTAAGAATATTAATAATATTTACCATGCTTTGAAGTGTTGACGAAAATGAGGATTTAGTTTATTTATTAGGTTGTACAAACTAGCTATTGTGAGATGAGTACCATTACTAAAACAAATTATGTGAATGCCTTGTTAAAGAGAAAAGTTTTAAGTCTAGATTTAAAGGTATCTACTGTGTCTGATTCTCGGACAACGGTTGGTAAATCATTCCAGAGCGTAGGGGCTAAGTAGGAAAAGGATCTTCCACCTTTAGACACTTGATGGATTATATTCTGATAGTAATTCTCTAAGATATGAGGGTGCTAGGCCATTTAAGGCTTTGTAGGTGATTAGTGATGTTTTAAATTGTATGCGATATTTAACTGGTAGCCAGTGTGAAGATGCCAGAATTGGACTTATGTGGTCATACTTCTTAGATCGAGTAAGCACTCTTGCAGAAGCATTATATATGTGCCATCCAGTCACTAATATCGCTTATGCAGTCTGTTAGCTTAGAAAACTGGTGTGTTTCGCTGGGATGTGAGGAGATGTAAAGCTGGGTATCATCCGCATAGCAATGAAAACGTATGTTATGTTTCCTGATAATATCTCCTAGAGGTAACATATATAACGAGAACAGGATAGGACCTAAAACTGATCCCTGCGGTACGCCGTATGTAACCAGGGAGTGATATGTAGACATGATTTGGGTTATTGGTAGCTTTCTTCATACTGCTAATTTCCGTTTGCACATTATCTCATTTGAATATAATTTCTCAATATGTACATTACTTTAAACAATGTTAAAGGGAACTATGTAAAAATTAAACTGTAATGTAAACGTGGATGTGTATGTACAGGTGTACATAATTTTCATACATATTTTTTCTTGTTTGTAGTTTTACAATAAAAGAAATGATAAGAACAATCACTAGTAAAGTCACAAAGGTTATGAAGACTGCTTTCTGTAGTTCTTTTCTAAAAGTGTACGCTATCTGTTAAACGTTTGCTCAGGCTACACAATAGGTCAGAACAGAATAGTAAAAAGACATTAACACAGAGGGTTAAGACAGCGGACATTACATTGCATTGCACATCACTTCAGCAGCAAATTATGGAGTCACACAATGATGAGAAAGATACTGTACCTCTCAAGCCTTTGAAATAAGATCACAAGCTTCTAGCTGCAAGTCATCACAAAGGTCAAGTCGTCATCCACCAGTGTGGCATCGACTAGGGCGAGAGCTAAAGCAGAAACAGCTCGAGCTAAATCAGAAGCAGCTCGAGCTAAAAGAAGCAGCTTGATGAGAAAAAAGCACAAGTAGAAGCAGACATATTCTTGCTACAATCTCAAAAAGAACCAACTGCATCATCCGCTGAAGTGGCAATTTATGAAGCGGCAGCTGACATCGAGGAGTATGTTCAAAAGCACACAGTGGACAAACTCAGCAGCAGTTTCCTGATATTTCCATTCTACAGTCATCCTTAAGGAATGCTGAACCCCTTCTGTGTGAAGCAACAGTATCATCTCCACGTGTATATCCATCTTATGGAATGTAGGAATTAAGAATAAAACAGGAATCAATGGATAACCAGAGAGATAGATTTCTTGGACATCACTCCGCTTTCCAAGCATCTCCAACTCCTAACTTTAAAACTCCCATGGTTAGTCTGACATATACATTTGATTTAGCTAACTACATGGTAAGAAAAGAGATGGTTAGTTCAGGCCTTGTGAAGTTTGATGATCACCCTGAGAACTACTGGGCCTGGAAATCGTCCTTTCAAGATGTTACGAAGGACCTCGGACTAACAGCCAGAGAAGAGCTCGACCTTCTCACAAAATGGCTCGGTCCAGAGTCATCCATGCAAGCCAAACGAATCAGATCGGTTCATGCCCACTAACCTATAGCAGGTGTCTGTATGCTTTGGCAGCGATAAGAAGAGTGTTTTGGGTGCCAAGAAATAATTGAGAATGCGCTGTTGAGAAAACTGGAGGAGTTTCCAAAGATTTCTAACAGGGATGGACAAAGACTCAGAGAGTTAGGAGACATGCTTATGGAATTGGAATCTGCAAAGTCAGGTGGACATTTACCTGGCTTAGCAATTCTTAACACAGCAAGGGGAGTCAATCCCATCATTGAGAAGCTTCCCTTTAATCTGTAGGAAAGATGGATCACCCATGGTGCTAAGTATAAAAAGGATTATCATGTCTCATTTCCACCATTTGGCTTTTTTGTGAGGTTAATTTGTGACCAAGCAAGAATAACAATTGATCCCAGTTTTTTTGCTATCTATGCAGTGCCATCATAAGCAGGAGAAATTTCCTCAGATCAGCAACAAAATACCTGTGTCAGTGAGAAAAACTGAGGTGCTTCCAAGTTCTAAAGCCAACCAACCTCCAGATCCTGGTAGACAATGTCCAATTCACAATAAGCCACATCCATTGTCAAAGTGCCATTGGTATAGAGGAAAAACCCTGGATGAAAGAAAAATGTACCTCAAAGAACAGTCTATCTGCTTCAGGTGTTACAGTTTCACTAAACACATAGCAAAGGAATGTGCGGCAGCTGTTAAATGTAGAGAGTGTAACAGTGATCGGCATGTCTCTGCAATGCACCCAGGTCCTGCTCCAAGGTCAGTGGAATCTCCAGTAACGCAACAAGAGCATGGCGGGGAGCCTGAAGGTGATGTATCATCTGAGGTCACTTCTAAATGCACAGAAATCTGTGGCAAAGCTTCCAGACCTAGATCATGCTCGAAAATCTGTTTGGTTGATGTTTACCCATCTAACTCCCCTGAAAAGGCTAAGATGATGTATGTAGTTCTGGATGACCAGAGAAACCGGCCTCTGGCAAGGTCTGACTTTTTCGAGCTATTTGGGATCAATGGAGGTTCTTTCCCATACACTCTTCGTACATGTGCAGGTACGACTAAGACAATGGGAAGAAAAGCAGAGAATTTTATTGTTAGTTCACTGGATGGGAAAACTCAAGTGTCACTTCCCACACTCTCAGAATTCAATATGTTGCCGGAAGATCGCGACGAAATCCCTACACCTGGTATAGCACAATGCTTCTCTCACCTCAAGCCAATGGCTGACAAAATACCGCCTTATGATGCAAACACTCCCATTCTTCTTCTTTTTGGAAGGGACATTCTAAGTGTGCATACGGTTCCGGAACAGTATAATGGACCTGGTAACATGTCATATGCTCAGCATCTTGACTTGGGCTGGGTCATTGTGGGACAAGTGTGTTTGTGTGGAGTACACAAGTCCGAGACGGCAAATGTTTTCAGGACAAATATACTGCAAAATGAACGGATGTCCTTTTTCCCACCCTGCTCAAAGGGAATTCAGGTCAAAACAATGTTTGGCACTCCAAATGATCAATTCCTATCCACTCTACCTTGCTGTCCAGTCTCACGCTGTGTTACGGATCACCTGGGTGACAAAGTCTTTCAGAGGACTCCTGAGGATGATAAGCTTTCACTGTCTGTTGAGGATACCATCTTCCTTGAAGTTATGAGCAGATAAATGTACATGGATGAGTCAAACCACTGGGTTGCTCCCTTACCATTCCGTTCATCTCGCAGCCCATTGCTGAACAACCGAGACCAAGCAATGAAATGTTTTAATATCCTGCAGCGCACCTTACAAAGGAAACCTGAGATGGCTAAACACTGTGGAGTTTATGCGAAACATGTTCGTCAACCAACATTCAGAAATAGCTCCCCCACTGCAGACTGATGAAGAATGCTGGTATTTACCAATATTTGGGGTGTACATCCTCTAAAACCTGGGAAGATTAGGGTTGTCTTTGACTCTAGTGCGCAATATGATGGCATCTCTTTGAATAGCATTCTTCTTCGTGGTCCAGATTTAAACAACAAGCTCCTGGGGGTATTGATTCGCTTTCGTAGGGAGCAGATTGCAGTCACAGCAGATGTAGAACAAATGTTCTACTGCTTCAAGGTCAGGGAAGATCACAAAAACTTTCTGAGGTTTCTGTGGTTCAAAGATAATGATATGGTTTCCAGTGGTTTGTGGTCTGTAATTAGCTCAAACTCTCGGCCATATATGTAGGCGTGCAGTCTCTGCCTGATCTCTGTATTAAGTGCCACCGAAGCCATCAGTCTACTAAAAAATGCCAAAAACATGTTAGCTGAGTCAAACATCAAGCTTCACAAGATTTCATCAAGTCATGGAAGCATTCCCTCCATCTGAAAGAGCAAATGACCTGAAGAATCTGGATTTGAGTGTCAATCCTCTACCTCTCCAACATAGCTTAGGGTTAAGTTGGAACTTGGAGACTGATTGTTTCACCTTTCAGGTATCTACAGAAGTTAGACCATTCACACTACGGGGCATACTTTCTACAGTTAACAGTCTCTATGATCCATTGGGACTGGTTGTTCCTGTTACCATGTAAGAGAGCTGTCATCAGAGCAGTTTGACTGGGACACGCCACTCCCAGCTGATAAAGAGGGTCATTGGAAAGCATGGACAGATTCTTTAGCAGATCTCGAGGAAGTCCAAATTCACAGACCCTATGTACCACACTCTATGTCTTACGCTTCCAAGAGAGTTTATCGTTTTTGCTGATGCTTCTACATTAGCCATAGGAGCGGTTGCCTACTTGAGGGTTGTAACTACAGATGGTCAGTGTCACATTGGGTTTGTTATGGCCAAATCAAAGTTGGCACCATACCCTGCTCACACAGTGCCACGCCTAGAGTTGTGTGCAGCAGTTCTTGCTGTTGAGCTGGCAGGGCTGATTATGGAAGAGCTGGATGTGGATTTAACTGCAGTAAAGTTCTACACTGACAGTAGAATCATTTTAGGATACATATACAACACGTCCAGACGATTCTATGTGTATGTTGCTAATCGAGTGGCACAAATCAGACGTTCCACAAAGCCAGAACAGTGGCATCACATTGATTTAGATCTGAATCTGGCACATCTCAGTACCAGATATCTTTCATTCCTGCAGCTATCCTACCTCAGACTAATTGGTTCTATGGTCCCAGATTCCTCCATCAGTCTACTCTCAGGGACATTCCTGAAAATGAATAATCTCCCATTGTAGACAGTGAAGGTCTGATTCGAGTGGGAGGTCGTTTACAATCAGCAGAACTGCCTGAATAGGAAAAACACCCACTAATAATTCCAGCAAGTCAACACGTAGCCACGTTGTTGGTCAGATACTACCATGATCGGGTGGCACATCAAGGACGACATCTAACTGCTGGTGCAGTATGTTCAGCAGGTCTCTGGATTGTAAAAGGAACTAAATTGATCAGCCGTGTGATTAATCAGTGCATTTTCTGTAGGAAGCTAAGAGGTAGACTGGAAGAACAGAGAATGTCAGACTTACCTATGGACGGAGTGAAAGTGGATCCTCCATTTACTCATGTGGGTCTGGATGTTTTTGGGCCATGGAACATAATATCACGCCGCACTAGAGGGGGCAGTGCTGAAAGTAAAAGATGGGTTGTCATTTTCTCTTGCTTGAGTACAAGGGCTGTCCATCTGGAAGTCATTGAATTCATGTCAACCTCAAGTTTCATTAATGCCCTCAGACGATTTTTGGCAGTTCGCTGACCAATCAAACACTTTAGATCCGACAGAGGAACTAATTTCATCGGAGCCTGTTGAGGACTTAACATCAATGCCGATGATCCAGAACTACAAGGTTACTTGCAAGAGCAAGGTTGCATATGGACGTTTAATGCTCCCCAGTCTTCCCACATGGGAGGAGCTTGGGAAAGAATGATCCAGATAGCACGGCGCATTTTGGATGCATTGCTGCTAAAGAACGGTCTTTCCCGTCTTACCCATGAGGTTTTGACTACTCTCATGTCAGAAGTCATGGCAATAATGAGTGCTAGACCTTTACTTCCTATTTCCTCTGATCCTGACTAGGGTTGTAACGGTATACCATTTATATACCATGATATTAACATATAAGATTATCATACCGTAATCATTTGCTTATTCCGGTTTTGGAAAAATTATAATAAAGGAGATTTCACTTGTGCTGCTGCGCATATGCAACATCATTCCATGTGACTGTTAGACTTCACTCGTTTATGTACAACAGAGAAAATTTCAAAGACTACCAATTCTAACCTCTATCCGCCGCAGAGAAAAAGTTAAAATCTGCAGTATGGAAATACTTTGGGTATCTAAAAAACGAGCGTGGGGTTGTCCTTAAAGATGGATATCCAGTTTGCAAGAAATGTGGATGAAAAGTGGCTGCAAAATGAGGAAATACGTCGAACATGTACTACCATATTCACGAACACATCCCTCTGTGCAGATAAAGGTGTGTTTTGTTTATAATTTAAAGCAGTATTATTTCCGTGATGCAGAGGGAATCCTGAAATCCGGTCATGAGAATCGGCCATAAATCGAAAACGGATGTTTGTTTAATTTTCGGCCGATCTGTTTTCAGACACAAATGTTTATTAAATATTTAAAATAATATGGGTAAGGGAAAGGGGGCAATTAAAACAATGAATCCTTCCCGCCTCCAGGCGGAGCTTCAGGGGGACAGACTCCTTGAGGTTGGTCTTCTTGAACCCGTGGCGCGCTCCTCTTCTCCTGGAGGCAGATCACAGAAGAAAGGTAGTTAGTATACTGTCTACCAATATTAATACTGCGCCTCTTCCTTCCTCCTTCATGTTCGTGCGGTAAGCAGGGGTAAAGAATACACAAGGCTGGGACTTCCTTCCTTCTTCAGGTTCGTGCTGTAAGCAGAGGTAACTAATGCACGAGACTGGGACTTTTCCTTCCTTCTACAGCCTTGTGCTGTAAGCAAAGGTAAGTGTTACACAAGACTGAAACTTTACTTCCTTCTTCAGGTTCGTGCTATAAGCAAAGGTAAGTGTTACACAAGACTGAGACTTTACTTCCTTCTCCAAGTTCGAGCTGTAAGCAGAGGTAAGTAATACACAAGACTGGGACTTTTCCGTCCTTCTTCAGGTTCGTGCTATAAGCAAAGGTAAGTGTTACACAAGACTGAGACTTTACTTCCTTCTCCAAGTTCGTGCTGTAAGCAGAGGTAAGTGTTACACACGACTGACACTTTTACTTTCTTCCAAATTCCTCTCGACACAATGGTCTCTCCATATAAACTTTACTCTGGGGCAGTGGCTTAACAAGGTGAGGATTTACCACAATGTGCTTCGACTTACAGCCTCCAAGAGGGCAGGAAGGGGACGTCGAGTATGGATGTTTAGAGCCGAACACTTCCCTTGTTCTTCTTCCACTCACAGTACCGGAGACACGGAACAGGGGCGAACCTTTGAAGAGGCTCCACACAAGGACAGTTATTTCGTGCAGACATCAGCCCAACAACCCTCCGTCAAAAGCACTGAACATAAAATGGTTTACTCACTTCAGTAAACAGATACCTCACCACTGCCCATTCACTCATCGAGAAAAGGTCCGTCACTTCACCCTCAAGGAAGTCCTAAGTTGCAAATTCCTCCAACTCACACTCCACTGACCTCAACGGCTGGGATCTCCTCACGACTCCTCTGGCCTCGAAGTGGCTTCTGTCAACATGAGCACAGCACGACACTGCAAGCTTAGGTGTACACACACAATGAAGACACAGACTCACCCACGACACAGACTTTAATGCCACTCACATGCGTCTTATACTTCCAGTGTTGTTCCCCGGCTCGCCCATGCTTCTCTCCTCAGTGGGGCCGCTACGCTACGTGGTAAACTCACAGCACAAGGTCAGGTAATATACTTTAAATTCACAGTACGTAACATAGACTTTAATGCCACTCACATGCGTCTTGTACTTCCAGTGTTGTTCCCCGGCTCGCCCACGCTTCTCTCCTCAGTGGGGCCGCTACGCTACGTGGTAAACTCACAGCACAAGGTCAGGTAATACACTTTAAATTCACAATACATAACACAGACTTTAATGCCAGTCACATGTGTCTTATACTTCCAGTGTTGTTCCCCGGCTCGCCCACGCTTCCCTTTCTAGTGGGGCCACAATGCTACGTGGTAAACTCACAGCACAAGATCAGATAATATACTATAATTCGTTCTTCCCAAACGTTTAGTTCGTTTACTCACACTTTCTGAGGCTTCTCTGCTACTCCCAGTCCTGTTCACCACTGGAGTTCCGCTGTTGATGATCTTTGCCGTCCGCTACGGTAAGTGCTCTTCCCAAATTCTCTAACTCCACAAAGGCATATTGTGTCAGCACATCCACATCATAACAGCGACTATTTTCCACTTACTCGACCCAGTGACTCGCTTTAGCAACGTTTTCTTCGCCCAGTTACTCCAGCTCTGATTCTTCTGTTTACTAGTTCCGCCAGACCTCCATGGCAACAGCAACACCGTTTGTATTTCCAAAGTCCCTTTTATAATCCTTCCTTTCTCCTCTTCAGCCAATCGCTAATCGCTGTGTTAATTTTACGCACCTGTATCCCATCTAGCTTGATTTGCTCTCGAAAGAACTACAGGAAGTTTAGGTGTTTCTGGTAAGTCATCTGGGCGGAAACCATCTCCGGGTGGAACCAACCTTCTCGAATTTAGGTTCCGCCCACGGAAAAGGGTCACACTGTGACACAAAGCTGTTATATAAATTAGGGGTGCACCGATCCGATATTAGGATCGGATATCGGCCGCGATACTGACAAAATAGCTGGATCGGGGATCGGAAAAATTAACAGATCCACGGGCCGATCCGGGTTTTTTTTTCAGTCGCAGCAGAATCTACGTCATTCAGCTTCACGTGTGTCGCATACGGGTCGCATAATAGAAGCAACATGGAGCGAGCCAAAGAGTCGGCTGTGTGGAGATATTTCACACTTGCCACGCCAACTAGTTCGTTGGCTGCAAAGAATGCAATGTCTGCAAAGTAGATGTTTCGAGGGGAGTTGGTATTACTGCGAAGTACAATACTACCAATTTAATTAAGCAAATCCAGAAACACCATGCTAAGGAGCACGCTGAATTCCTGCAGCTCAGCAAAACAAAAGGAGCGGAAAATACAGCCCAGCAACTAACTTTGCAGGATGCATTTCAACGACGCGAAAAGTTTCCGGCGGAAAGCTTGAAAGCATCGGCAATTACACAGAAAGTTTTAGAATTCAGTGTTTTAGATGCTCAACCAATGTCTGTTGTTGAAGATGAGGGCTTCCGTCGCCTATTGGAACACCTAGAGCCGAGGTACTCTCTTCCATCACGCAAATATTTTTCCGAGACCGCACTGCCAGAACTGTACAAAAAAGTTTGCGAACACGTCTCGAAAGAGATTAAAGATATACAAGCTATGAGCTTTACTACAAATATATGGAGCTCTGCTGTGAGTCCAATGTCGCTTTTAAGTTTAACAGTCCACTGGTTGGACACGAGCTGTACACCACGCGGTGCGATGCTTCAAGCTAAAAACTTCCATGGTTCACACACCAGCGATACATTCGCGGCTGCAATTACGGATATACTTGACAAGTGGCACATTCCTTTGAACAAAGTGCATGTCATACTTCGGGACAATGCAAGTAACATGAAAAAGGCCATGGACAACATGGGAGTGCGGAGCTTGGGCTGCTTTGCTCACAGTTTGCAGCTCGTAGTCAATACGGAGTGTGAGCGATGCCATTGCAATCGGTAGACAAATTGTGGGGCATTTTAAACATTCTCCACTTGCGTATTCAAGGCTGCAGGATATCCAGCTTCAGATGCAAATGCAACCTAAACGCCTGCAACAAGACGTCAAAACGAGGTGGAATTCTACGTACTTGATGATACAGAGTCTTCTGGAACAGAAGCGAGTCCTCTGTGCTTACATTGCTGATCATGACCTGCCCAGTACACTGACCCCTAACCAGTGGGCTTTGCTAGAAAAAACAAGCATTGTTCTAGCACCATTTGAAGAGCTAACACGGAAAGTAAGCTCATCGACTGCCTCCACCGCTGACGTCATTCCAGCTGTCACGGTCCTCAAACGCATCCTTGCTAAAGAAGGCGATGCAGATACTGGCATCAAAACAATGAAAAAACCCTGCTTCAAGCTGTCAACAAACGCTTTGACACTGTGGAAGATGAACCCCTATATGCACTTGCCACCCTGCTGGACCCGAGATATAAAGACAGGGAAGATTATGTAACCTAACTAATTACATTAGGTCTATATTATAGTTTTTTTACTCTCCACATTTCTACTGTATTTGATGAGATGCCATGCTGTAAATTTAAACATTTAGAATATAAATTATATAGGCTTACATTCTTTATATAATTGATACAAATTATATATATAATTTATTTTATAGATAAAACTATCTGTCTGTCTGTCTGTCTGTCTGTCTGTCTGTCTGTCTGTCTGTCTGTCTATCTATCTATCTATCTAGCCAGCCTCAGGTTTTTTAGTGTTATCAAGTGTTTTATTTAGCCTAACCTATGTTTTATTTCTGTTTCAGATACTTTACAAGTGCACAATCTGCAAAGCGTGCAAAAGATGCACTGACAGGGGAACTAAAGGAAGACCTGAGGAGGAGCACAGCGGGAGCATCACAGGCCGGACCATCACAGACCGCAGAACCACAGGAAAAGTTCCCTCGGGTGGAAGCAGCAGCACCGAGCAGCTTTATGCAAGAGTTTGAGCAAATTGTGGAGGAGTCTGAAGATCCTGGTCTAGCAAGCAGCTCAAGCCCTGCAGTCCAACTGCATGGTTATCTTGCAGAGAAAACCATTGCTACCTCAGACAACCCATACCAGTACTGGGGAGTCAACAAATACAGATTACCTTGTCTTGCTGCCACTGCCACAAAATACCTCTGTGCCCCCTGCACTAGTGTGGAAAGAAATGCTTGTCTTCATGAGAAAGAATTTGCCATTGCTGATTAAGGCTGCGTCCGAAAACTCTAAATTGCTGCCTTCTGAGGCAGCTTACCAAGGCAGGAAGGCATCAAGGCATGTCGAATTCAATGTTTGGTTTACTTCCTGTCTCCTGAGATACCTATGCTTAAGCGTACAATAAGAATGTGATTGGTCGAGCCAGGTCGAGTTCGAAAAAATAAAATGGCGGCCAAGGACGCGACTGGACCAACAATTTAGTGTAAATAAAGGTAGATGTTCACTTTTTACCCCTTTTAATTGCATTTCTAGCGAGAAATTAGTATTGTAGTTTTCAAATATGTGATTAGTTATCACAAAGGCGCTCTCTGTTTATATTTCAAACACGCTGCCTTTGAAGTGCGTCCGAAAGTCTATCTCAGAGCTGCCTTCATGCCTCCGAAGTCATTTCCTCATGAGGCAGCAAGGCAACGAGTCACTGCCTTGAGTTTTCGGACGCAGCGTAAGTGAGCATTCACAGGTCATGTTTATGATGGTGGTGTGACACTGCACTACATGTTTACAATGTTTGGTTATTATTATTTGTATGTCTGATCAAGTTGTTGTTCGACCAACTTTGTTTATTCAGCATTTGTTTATTACTAAGGTTCAGCTGCTATGTTTCATTTTAAAGTCCTGTTTGCAGGATTTTGCACTTTATATTTTTGTTTACAATGTTTGGTTACTGTTTGATTACTATTGTAAACCTATTGTTTTGTTTCTCCTGATGGTGCTCTTATGTTCACTGATTCTTTGCTTTAGTTGACGTGAAGTTTTGCCAACATACCCCAGTCCGCAAGGACAACGAATCAAATATACAACATGTGTAGAGACACAGGTGTGGTAATTGCGCTCAATGTAACAATACAACCAAAACATCATTCTTTTGTCATCCTAGAACGGGAAAAAAATTCATGATTAAGTCTGTGATCACCTGTGTCTCTACACATGTTGTGTATTTGATTCGTTGTCCTTGCGGACTGGGGTATGTTGGCAAAACTTCACGTCAACTAAAGCAAAGAATCAGTGAACATAAGAGCACCATCAGGAGAAAAGATTTAAATTATCCAGTGGCGGCACACTTTTTATCTCATAATCATGATGTGTCAACCTTACGGTTTTGTGGGATAGAGGTAGTCAGAATGCCACCTAGAGGCGGAAACATTGAATTGCTCCTACAGAGACGAGAACTTTTTCGGATTTTCACTTTAAACACATTATCTCCTTTTGGGATGAATGATGAGGCAATCTATAATGTAATGTTATAATTTCATATTTCTCTAAAATGTATGAGGAAATATTACTTATTATGATGTTGACTGTATGATGATGTGTTCTACCATTCATTGACTTTTTTTGAGGATGTGTTCTACGATCTACTGTGATATGACAAATTGATGAGAATATATTCTACTATTCATTGTGATATGATTACCATTTATTGTAATGTTATAAGTTTATGATGATGTATTTTTCCATTCACTGTGATTGGTTGTGATGAGTTTATGATGATTTTTTATTGCTCATTGTGATTGGTTTAGTTTTGACCTTGACAATGTGATTGGTCAAGATAACCTTTTAAAATACATGGAAGTGACATATGTATTTAATAGATGTTTGATGTCTGAAGAAGATCAAAAGATCGAAACGTTGCAATAAATTTTCTATTTTTGCAAGTGGATAGTGTGCGGGACCTCTCTATTTTTCTATTTGTCAAAGATCACATATATCCCAGCACATAGAGCCTTTTTACCAGAGTACCAACACATCTCGACTGTGTCTGTTCCTCGAACAAATAAATACAGAGCACCGTTTACCTCGTCTCGTACAAATCTTATTAACATAAAATTAGAACACAATACATTAACAGATGAAACCCAAATGTTAAAATTCGGCCTTCTTAACATTAGATCGCTTACCAATAAAGAACCTATTATCAATGAAATAATTACTGACCAAAACTTAGATGCACTCTGTTTAACAGAGACCTGGCTTAAAGCAGACGATTACACCAGTTTAAACGAATCCACCCCACAAGACTATTATTATAAAAACGTTCCTCGTCTAAAAGGAAAAGGGGGTGGTGTAGCTACAATATACAATAAAATATTCAAAGTAAACCATAAATCCAACCTAAAATTTAATTTGTTTGAAATAATACTGTTAAATATGCAAATAACTGATCGCAACAACAAACGGCTTTCGTTCATTTTAGCTACCATATATAGGCCTCCGGGCCACCACACAGATTTTCTTAAAAAAATAGCGGACTTCCTATCTGAGCTTACAGTCACTGTAGATAAAGCTCTTATCGTTGGTGATTTTAATATCCATGTGGATAATCCAAAAGATGCATTAGGACATGCTTTTATGGATGTTCTAAACTCTCTCGGCATTAAACAAAACGTGTCAGGGCCCACGCATACTCGTAATCACACATTAGACTTAATTCTGTCACTCGGACTCAATATTAATGACATCGAAATATCACCCCAGAGCGATGCCGTTTCAGACCATTGCCTTGCCCTTGTGTCATACACAATCCTTCTAGATAGGACCGCTCAGTCTACAGCATGCTACAGTACAGATTAGCCAGAACAATAATTTCCACCACTAAAGATAGCTTTATTAGCACTCTTCCAGACCTGTCTCAAATGAAACATGTAGCAGATAACCGTGAAGATCTGGATATTATAATAGAAAACCTGAACAACGTCTGCTCTAGCACGTTGGATTCCGTTGCTCCCATTCGAAAAAAGAGAATCAAAGAAAAACCGCCAGCTCCATGGTATGGCCATCATACTGCAGCCCTCAAAAAAGTAGCTAGAAAAATGGAAAGAAACTACCGAAGCACAAAGTTAAACCTACTACATTTAAACCTACTACAATAGAAGAGCTCTCTAAATCAGTAACGTCATCCAAATCATCGTCCTGTATACTAGACCCCATTCCCACAAAATTACTAAAAGAGGTATTTCATGTAGTGTCAGACACGGGACTAAATATCTTTAACTCATCTCTAGAATTAGGATACGTTCCAACAGCTTTCAAACTAGCAGTATTAGACCGCTCATTAAAAAACCAAACCTTGACCAGGGAGATCTTAATAACTTTAGACCAATCTCAAATCTACCTTTTCTTTCTAAAATATTAGAAAAAGTAGTGGCAAGCCAGCTACGCACATTCGTAGAAAATAATAATAGATATGAAAAGTTCCAATCAGGATTCAGGCCCCACCATAGCACAGAGACAGCACTGCTTAGAGTTACAAATTACCTCCTATTAACATCCGATCGTGGTGAAATCTCAATCCTTATATTACTAGACCTTAGTGCAGCCTTTGACACAATAGATCACACAATCTTACTCAATAGACTAGAAAACTATGTTGGCGTATCTAACCAATCGATATCACTTTGTTTATCTAAATGAGGAAGAGTCATATCACTCTCCCGTTAAATGCGGCGTACCTCAGGGATCAGTTCTAGGCCCTATCCTATTCTCGTTATATATGTTACCTCTAGGAGACATTATCAGGAAACATAACATAAGTTTTCACTGTTATGCGGATGATACCCAGCTTTACATCTCGTCGCATCCTAGCGAAACCCACCAGTTTGCTAAGCTAACAGACTGCATTAGTGATATTAGGGACTGGATGGCACATAACTTTCTTATGCTAAACTCCAATAAGACAGAGATACTTATTATTGAACCGAATTGCTACAAACATAATATGTCAGATTACAAGTTGCCCATAGATGGCTGCACGGTGGTGCCATCTTCCACGGTTAAGAATTTAGGCGTGATGTTCGACAGCAATCTATCGTTTGATAGTCATATCTCCAACGTCTGCCGCACAGCATTCTTCCATCTTAGAAATATCTCAAAAATACGCCATGTGCTGTCTGCATCAGATGCAGAAAAGCTTATCCATGCTTTTATGACCTCTAGAATAGACTATTGTAACTCGTTACTCGGGGGATGCCATGCTAATCAGGTAAACAAGCTACAGTTGGTTCAAAACAACCCATCCTCACCCCATGTCGTCAATATTTGACGACACTTGACCATTTGTCAATATGTGACGGGGAGGGTATACCTTTCGCGTCATTTTTTGACGAACTGGGGACTTCAATACTATTACGTCCGTTGCATTCTCTTTCCTATTTTCTTACCATTTTCGCGTCGGTTTAGGGTTAGATTTACATAATGACATCCCTACCCAAACCTAACTCTAACCCCAACGCCAGGTGACAACTGTCGTACCTAACTCTAACCCCAACGCCAGGTGACAACTGTTTAATTTCGCGTACACTGTTTAATTTTGCGTAATCTAACCCTAAACCGACGCGAAAATGGTAAGAAAATAGGAAAGAGACGAATGGTCAAGTGTCGTCAAATATTGACGACATGGGGTGAGGATGTGTTGTTCAAAACGCCGCCGCAAGAGTGCTTACTTGATCTAAAAAGTATGACCACATCAGTCCAATTCTGGCATCTTTACACTGGCTACCAGTTAAATATCGCATACCCAAGGGTTTTTGTCCTTCTAGGAGTTTTTCCCATTGGGTTTTTTCCTAGGGGTTTTTTTCGTCCCAGGGAGAGTCAGCCAACTTTGGCTTAACATAGCACTTTACTGTATACGTTATATTATTAATATGCTCGCTTGTACGATTTAACCTTAACCGCTATATCTACTTCTTATATTACCTATTGATTTTCTGTGTTCTCCTCTACATCTTCTCATGTAAAGCTGCTTTGCAACAATTAACACTTGTGAAAAGCGCTATATAAATAAAATTGAATTGAATTGAACATTGTGGATTATATGAACTCTATTGACTCTGATTGTTTCTCGGAACTGCTGGTTTGCTTCGTATTCAGGCAGTACACCAGCTACTTCCGGGTTGCGTCAGCTACATCTGCATCCGCAGTGGATTATCTCCAGTTTTTGAACATTGGATTTTACATCTTCCATCTCCGCCTTTCATCCACCTTCAGTAGTGCGTGTTTCATACCCTCTGTCGCGTGTGGTGATTGTGCTGGTGTCATCAACTGTGAGCGTGGGTGGCTCTCTCTCTCTTCAAGATCTGAACTGGACTATTTTCCTGTAGTGCCGACTCACTCTCTCCTACTGTCGTGTGTGCTTCACACCGGCAGTAGTGATTACATCCAGAGTGAGTCGAGGGTGATTGCCGTGTGTGGTTCTGGGAATATTGACTTTGCTCTGCACCTCTTCCTTTTTCTAAATAAATATTGTGAACTTGCTATTGACTCCGAACCCTTCATTGTGACAAAAACACTGATAAATCCATTCCCAGTATTATCGCTACCATGAATGGACTAAATCAATCTTCACAATGGTTTGATAATACATGTACATAGTATTGTTTGTATACTGTATGTGTTGTGTGGGACCATAAACACTTTGCTTACAGGATGTTAACTTCATTTTGTTTTTGTGTTGTGCCATATG
This sequence comes from Misgurnus anguillicaudatus, assembly GCF_027580225.2. Classification (NCBI taxonomy): domain Eukaryota; kingdom Metazoa; phylum Chordata; class Actinopteri; order Cypriniformes; family Cobitidae; genus Misgurnus; species Misgurnus anguillicaudatus. The sequence goes on along the minus strand of NC_073356.2, from coordinate 977,488 downwards.
CCAGGCCTAAGGGCAAAATGGAACAAATTTTAATTTATGTTAGTGTTAAAACCAATCATCAGTAAAGAGGTTGTGCATCAAAATGTTTCCCTTATGTTTTTTAGGCTGTGTTATAATGACACTGCAATTTTGCATGAGCACAGGTCTCAAAATGTGTCAGTGTTGAAGTGGCACAGGGAGCTCTGTCTATGCATCGACAAAATATTCCCCAGCAAAGACAAAAAGGGTAGACCAAGCTTATCTGGCCCCTTACTGAGAGCACAGACGTTTCTACACTGCATGACTGGGAAAAGAAAGGGGGGTTAAAGACAAGCTTCAGGAGAGAGCCAACCGGGAAACATTTGGCTGTGCTGTTCTAAGCCTTGTGCACATCAAAATACTTCTGGAAGGATTGCAAAATCAAGCACAGACGACTCAATCTTGCTATGGCAATATTTTAATAAAATGGCCTTTTTATACAGGCAAGCAGGATAAAAGAATAAAGCACAAAGATAAAGGACCATCCAATGTATAATCATCTTAGCCCACTTCATTTCACAGTGTGTCCTGGAACAGCTGCTGTAGGATGTTCATTTAATTGATTCTGTCCTGCTCTACCTGTGAGAGTGTCCTTGATGCTTGTACCCGTGAGGCAACATTCACATAAAGAGGAAGCTTGTGAGATTTGGTGCTGCTTACCTTGCAAAAACCACTGCAATAATGCTAAGGTGTTGTGGGTGGTTGGTACTGTGTGTGGTTGCTAAAATCTTTTAAAGATGCCGTAGAATGTAGGCATAGATGAATAATAAGACTTCTTTACATAGTAATGAAATTTTGTGAGCCTCAAACACTATTGTTTTCTCATTCTTATGTAAACCTTGTGCATGCAAAAGACTGCTGGAAAATAGGCTCAACATAACATCAACTGTGACGTTACAGTCGAGATGTATGTCCCCAACATTAAATTACACATTAAATTAATTACAATGTTGTTACAGGGCTAAAAACAAAGTTGTGCACTGCAAAAAATGACTTTCTCACTTAGTATTTTTGTCTTGTTTTCAGTAGAAATATCTAAAAATTCTTAAATTAAGATGCTTTTTCTTGATGAGCAAAATGACCTAAGTAAATAAGTCTAGTCTTAAGACAAACAACATACAATTCAAGCGAAATTGTCCTTAAAACAAGCAAAATTATCTGCCAATGGGATGAGAAAAAAAATGTGAAATAAGATTCCTTTTTTCTTAAACACTTAATTCAAGTAAAAATTTCTCACCCCATTGGCAGTTATTTTTGCTTGTTTTAAGCACAAATTCACTTAAATTGTATATTTTTTGTCTAAAAACTAGTATTATTTTCTTAGGTCATTTTGCTCATCAAGAAAATACATCTTGATTTAAGAATTTTTAGATATTTCTACTGAAAACAAGACAAAAATACTAAGTAAGAAAGTCATTTTTTGCAGTGTGACTGCTGAGTTAGCGCAATATGCTAATGCTAGTTAATGCCATAGGCTAGCGTTTAGGCTGAAGTTCTACTATTGACGTTACAATTGCTTTTTGCAGGTCCATACTGAAAAAAACACAAATTTTCAGTTACTGAATAATTGTTTATTCCTCAAAATCTTTATCTTCGACTGATACAAGCTTAAACATAAGATCTGTCTGCACACACACACAGAGCTACTGAAATAAGCCGCTCTGAGAAACATGACCCCTGAAATAAGGTAATAATAGACATATAAATGTTTGTAAATGGACATATAAAACAGTTTCTGGATAGTTTTTGCACCTAATAAAGCCACTGTAAGGAACCACCCACCGGCCCAACAACGGTATCCAATGCTTGGGGCGTGGGGAAGATATCAGCGTGTTTTCGCTTTCCTCAGTACTTTGAAAAGAAATGATCATCAGTTATTACAATTTAGTTTAATTTATTAAAATTTTATTTTTATCTTAAACTCTAATTATAAAAAAAATAATTATAGCTGATCATAATTTAGTTTATTTTATAAGTATAGAATGCGGATACATTACTATAAACTTAAATTGAGGATGTCCAGTCTAATTTAAGTTTATACTCTTCAGCCTTAAGAAGAGGTTTCTCCAATTTAGTTAAAAGTTAAGGATTCTCCATTCAAGTCTAAGTTGAGGATGTCCAGTCTAACTTAAACCAAGACATTCTCCAATCTAACTTTAACTGAGACAACTTCAGATCAACATCTTATTTCAATCATATACATAATATTTAAGAATTACTGACCAACTCAGAGGTATTTCAAAATTAACTATTCCTTTTGCCAGGCAGGTTATACTTAAAACAACCAATTAAGTCATCAACTAGAATTAGGAACAGCACATTATTAAAGGTGCACAATGTTTCAAAGCCAATGTTGACATTTGAAATCACCTAAACAAACACGCCCCTACCCCAATAGAATCTGGACCTTCTTTTAAAAGACCCGCCCCACACATATGCAACCCCGGCAAGGATGTCGGTTAGTGCTGATTGGCTACAAGTGTGTTTTGGTAGTCGGCCCGTCTCCTTTTCCAAAGCGTTTTTCAAAAATTGTGCACTCCGCCTTTAAATCAACCACTTAAAATGATCAGCATAATATAAAAACATAAGTCACAGAATCAAAGTCATACCTGGCAATATAGACACACAGCAGTGTGGGAAGTTCTGAATAGATGCTTCCCTGAATCTCTTGCCAGTGACCCTTAAATACTGACCAGAACAAAGACATCAAAGAAATTAAGTTTGACCCCTACAAATGACCTTAAAGGAACACGCCCACATTTTGGGAATTTAGCTTATTCACCGTATCCCCCAGAGTTAGATAAGTCCATACATACCTCTCTCATCTCCGTGCGTGCTGTAACTCTGTCTGACGCAGCCCCCGCTAGCTTAGCTTAGCACAAAGACTGGAAGTGGGTGGCTTTAGCTAGCATACTGCTCCCAATAAGTGACAAAATAACGCGATCATTTTCCTATTTATGTGTTGTGATTTGTATAGTCAAACCGTGTACAAATAACAAGGTGATATGAGACACAGCGATCTTTTAACAGTATACATACTGAGAACTATATTCTCTGAAGACGAAGCACTGCCGCATGGGCGGAGTGATTTGCACAATTCTGACCGAACTCTCTGCTCCTCACCAGGGGCTTCTCGTGTGCTGCGAGCAGATCACTCCGCCCATGCGGCAGTGCTTCGTCTTCAGAGAATATAGTTCTCAGTATGTATACTGTTAAAAGATCGCTGTGTCTCATATCACCTTGTTATTTGTACACGGTTTGACTATACAAATCACAACACATAAATAGGAAAATGATCGCGTTATTTTGTCACTTATTGGGAGCAGTATGCTAGCTATAGCCACCCACTTCCAGTCTTTGTGCTAAGCTAAGCTAGCGGGGGCTGCGTCAGACAGAGTTACAGCACGCACGGAGATGAGAGAGGTATGTATGGACTTATCTAACTCTGGGGGATACGGTGAATAAGCTAAATTCCCAAAATGTGGGCGTGTTCCTTTAAAGGACACCTGGATCAATACTCTGTCTAAACCACCCTCTAAAAGAAAGTTCTAAATCTTTTGCCCACCTAATCTTAGACTTATAGAAATCAGACCTTTTTACTTATAACACCATGACCTTTAAAACAATATCACTCATGAATATGACATCACATATTAGACCCACACATTAAATATATAAGAACATATATTTTCAACAGTTACTCACTGATGTGAGTCAGCCCTTTTAGATGACGAGATCAAGTAATCAAACCTTAAGAAAAGACTGTTTTGGGTTCGAGCCTTTGAGATGAAGATATCATGAGACCAAAAGGTTTAAACAGCACCACCTGAGTTTGTTTCACAGTGTATTTTTCCTTAATAAGTTGATTATATAAAATCTGGTATTACACCACATATCGTCTATATCAGAGAACAATGTAGTATCAATGCATTCTTTGGCACCTAAATATTTTACTAGATATGAGAGTATGAGAGTTGTTTGACATATTGTAGGCGTTCCTCTGGGCTTTGCTAAGCAGCTGCTTTAGTGTTCTTGGTGATTTCTGGAGTGTTACTAGGTGGTTGCCAAGTATAAAGAGCCTACCATCAACTCTCTGGGTTATTCTGGCCTCAGGTCGCTCCTTCAAAGTCAACCAGCCAAAAATCATTTTTTGAAGATGACTAGAACACCTCTCCTAATTAAAAGGCAAACATTTGTGTGTCTTTGTCAAAACTGCTACCTTTGAACAGTAGTTCCTGAAGCTCAGTTGGTAGAGCGTCGCATTAGCAGCACTAAGGGGGTATAAAAATACTGCTGACAAATGGTATACTTTGCTAAATATGTGAAACCAAAACAATTTGAGCCACAGGAAAATCAGTTAGCTGTTGTTTCCTGTTTTTCAGCTCCTTAATGTTTCCCTTGCTTCTATGTGGAATGCATCCCTGATAAGACATTTTTTTAGCAAACCTTCACTATTTCTTTCATTGCTGTTTGCCTACATACAATGTCCTTCAAACACCTTTTCTCCCAGCTCTGATCAAACACCTTTTTAGCTATGTAAATACATCCCCCATCCTCTCTTCATATCTCAACATCTCTCCCACCCTGCTCATGCATGTATCAGGTTATTCCGCTACAAGATTACTCTTTACTGATCTACCCACTAAACCTCACACATACGTGTGCCTGTACTCCATAATTGAATCTGTAACCCCTCTTGCGTTTGGCAGGGTCATTATCAGTCTATAACAGATGAGGTCTTACTTACATGTAGGTTGAATGTACATTGAACTGACCTGTGCCTTGTATAAACATATCTTGGGATTCATGACATTTATGTGAATGCATTAAACTTTAGCTCCTTGCACTGGAAGGTCAGGACAGGAGTTTCTGGTTTTGTATGTTTCCTTCCCTCTCCTCTGCTGATGGCCTGAATCAGCTGAATTATTATTAAACAAAAACCAGACAGAGTGCTAATAATATCCCCAATAGTTCATGAGCTCAGTGACAACAGAGTATTTCTTTCAGTAATTTGAACCACTGTATTAATTCTCAGTCGATCTTGTACAGTATTGAAAACAAAGAGGTACTGCACTTTTGATCTCTGCAGCTGCACAGACATACAGTAATATTTGGTTTGGGCACATAACTCATTTTACATTCCTCATATCTCAAAATGTGAGGATTAATGGGGAGCGGTGTGCCATAACTAGACTATGTATTACAATGATTAGACTTTATTTGGCAAATTATAAACAGGAAAGTACTGACATGAGCCATATCCAGTTTTGTGTTATCTTGCAATAACATGTACAACACTAGATCTGCACTGTAAAATCTGTATTGTGTTGGCAGCCAAGTAAAAAGTATACAGTCTGTGAAATCTCTGACTTGTCTCTGAAAATCTGATTTGTTTAGAATTTCCTGTTAGCTGGTACTGAAGCACACATTCATAGTTTATACATGCAGTTATCCTTGGCAAGACAAGCCCTCACATTTTTAGCCCTAGAGAAAGGTTAATCTCTGTCTCTTTATTTGTATCCCTCAGCCATGCAAAAAATGTATAGATTTTCCAACAGTAGTATACACATACCACTTTATTGGAAAACACCTTGCTAGTACCTTTTGCCTTCAGCATTGCCTTTATTTTTCATGACAGCCCAGGTGAAAAAGAAATATATTTAAATAGTATTTTTTGGGACATACTTAATATATTTAAATGCTACTATACTAAATGCATATTAAATGTATTATATTGAAACAACTTCAAATATATTAAATGCATTTTAAGATATATTTACAGTCAATTTTAATCTATTTGCATTATATTTAATATATTGAAATTGTGTTAAATTGGAACAATTTCAAATATATTTAGTGCAATTTAAGTGTACTTCTTTAAAATTCATCTGAAATGCACTTCTCATACACTTAAATTACAGTTAGAATACATTTAAAGCTTAATTTAACTGTGCTTTAAGAACACTTTAATAGTACTTCAGCATATTAGAAATATACTAGCATTACATTACTAGAAATGTATTAGCATTACACTACTATTTTATTATAAAGCTGTTTTTAATATTTAAAATGTTATATTAAAAGCATTAAATATTAAGACACATACACAGATTTTGAATACAGAACAATTTAATATACTTCATAATGTGTTGTGTACATTACAAAAATATCTAAAGTAAATTAATCAAGCACAGAGACATACATAATCTACTGACCAAAGAGAAACAATATAAAACAAATATCAGAGAAATGCAATTACAGAGCTACTTCTATCAAATTGTACAACATTAACATTAAATGTATTAATGAAAAGTACACTATGAATATGCAATCACTGAATATTCATAAGCAATAATTATATAATAATCATAATGTAATTCTCTGCATAAAAAGTTACTGAAAAAAATGTTTAAGTGCAATTTAAAGGCGGAGTGCACAATGTTTGAAAAACGGTTTGGAAAAGGAAATTGGGCCGACTACCAAAACACACTTGTAGCCAACCAGCAGTAAGGGGCGTGACTACTAACCGACATCCTTGCTGGGGTTGCGTATGTGTGTGGTGGCTCTATCAAAAGAAGGTCCAGATTCTATTGGGGTAGAGGCATGTTTGTTTAGGTGATTATCAACATTGGCTTTCAAACATCGTGGACTCCGCCTTTAAGGGAACGCAGCAACACTGTGTAGTATGTTTTAGATTTACTTACTAAATCTTTCACAACGAAACAGGGAAGATAGCAAAGTGTTTGAAACTGTAAACTTGTAAAATCATCAGTAGCAACATAATAAAGATTGATTAGGTTTTTATTTAGTAATCCTTTTAACATAAAGTTGAGAGTCTGTTGTACATGTATGCAACAGCATCGACACAATGAAACACACCAAGACAAAACAGTAATGTGTGTTTGTTTGTTAAAACCTTGTATATTGAGTCGCAATCATCTACAACATGGTACTGTTTGAAATAGCTTGGACACATTTAAAATCGGTACCAATATTGTGTTGAAGGTGTATCTACCTAGTTTTGCCATTTCAGCATCGTTCCTTAGTGTCAGTTCAGTCAGAACAACTTTTGTCATACACAATTGTTTAAAGATTAAAATAAACAGCTTTGTGTCCACGACATGTCGTTTATACAAACTATGAAATCAGTATTGTGTGAGGTCTTCAAAAAAGTTTTTATGTTTCTAAACATTCAGACTTGTGATGTGATTAGAACTGTGCGTTAGAAACACAGGGTATATCTTACTGTTTTTAAAAATCAGGACCCATATAAAAATTTATGTTAAAGCTGGTTAAGCTGGAATAGTTATAATCAAAAGTGTTTGTCACACCAACATTTACTCTTGGGTGACCCTTAAAAGTAAAATGTTTCATCATTCTTGTAAATGTTAACACACCGACATGTTCTGAAGTTTTCTATAAAAATCTAGACCGAAATCAAACAACATGTTTAAACCGAAGTAAAACAGTTTGCACACTCTAAAACATTTTGGTGTTGATGATGTAAACGGAATTGATGACATTAAGACAAAGAACCCATCGTTTTTTAATGTAAATTGATGATTTATGAAATCAGAGCAAGCACACAAACAACCTTTGGAGCTATTATTGATAAATCAGTGAACTAGTTGAGGCTGTAATTGCAATGTGATGTGCACATGAAACCTGAAAACGTAAAATCTGACAATTTCTGTGTGCATAAAATAGTGTGTTGAGTTAAACTAAAATAAACGAAAAACCTTTCGGTAACTAAAAAGGGAGTGATGTTTGATGATTACCCTATCATCTTTTGTGCTCATGTCAGAAAAATAGAGATCTTGGCAGCCAAATGTATTTAGGTTTACCATGGTTTAGATGCTTTCCGACCTATTTGTTGGTTACAGAGGGCATTAAGATCTCTTTGTGTGATACCAATAATTTTTGAACAGATTCTTTAATCGTCAAATTTTGAAACCAACAGATAAAAGAAAAGCTTAATATACTCTCAATAAAAGATTGGTAGAATATGCCTAAGATGACCGGCGAGACAGAAAAAGAATTTAATTTACGTAAAAGGTAAATTCTCTTTTGCCCCTGTTTCATGATGGCAGCGCTATTTATGTCAAACTTGAGGTGGTCATCAAAAAATGTGCCGAAATATTTATACGATGAGACAATTTTCACCTTTGCATTATGTATAATACTCTCAGAAGCAGTCTCTCTATTCCGGCCAAAATCAATAATTAATTATTTGGTTTTAGATACATTCAAATCAAGGCAATGGTTATCACACCATGAGATAAAGTCAGTCAGAGCATTTCCATGGTCAGATACTGGTCCATGGTCAGAATATATGTTTGATGCCTGAAGAAGATCGAGAGATCGAAACGTTGCAATAAAATTATTTCTATTTTTGCAAGTGGATAGTGTGCGGGACCTCTCTTTTTCTATTTGTCAGATACTGGACCTTGCAATAGTGATAACAATGACGTATCATCTGAAAATTTCACAAAATAACTGTTTTCCAGTGCGCTTCTGCAGCCATTTGTGTACATAATAAAATTTACAAATACCCTCTGAACTCTAATAAAATCACCCAGCAGCTTATCTATTATAATATGTGGTTGCACTGTATTAAAAGCTGAAGAAAAGTCTGCAAACAGAAGCCTAACATGAGATTTTGGTTTGTCTAAATGCTTATATACACTATTCAATATGAAAAGCTTTGCATCCTCTACTCCCCTCCCTACCGATAAGCGAATTGTAGGGGGTCCAGTCTACTCTTTACAGATGATAACATCAAATTTTTTATTATTTTTTCAAAAACCTTCATAATTAGTGATGTTAGAGCGACAGGCCTGAAATCATTTAAGTGCCCTGGTTTAGGAACTTGAAACACTTTGGAAGATTTCCAAAGAGTGGGGACCACACTGCTCTCAAGTGACATCTGAAAGATGTGCTGGAGGATGCCGCCCAGCTGGTTGGCACAATAAAGCAGTGTCCGCCCACAGATAAAATCAGGTCCAGGAGCCTTCCTTATGTTAACTTTGCTCAAATGATCCCTGACACCAGGCTTGTGCAGAATTCAGAATTGAATTGAGAATGACTCCTAAATTCCAATTCAATTCTTGAATTTGAATGAAATTTGAATTTATGTCAAAAACAGGATCTAGAATTACAATTCGAATTTGAATTAAAGGAAGCAGAATTGCAATTCAATAGAAATTCAAAGAAATTCTTATACATATTATACAGTAAGTGAAGTGTTAAAAATGAAGCTTTCAGAATATGTCGGATATGATTGCATTACATATTCTATAAATATATTCGTTTGTACAGATTATATTAACAGGAAATGTTTTCCCGCAGCAATTAATATTTAAAACTAGTAACATAACAAATAATTAAGTTTGTAAGATTTTTTGCAATTGTAATTTTATGGAACACGATGTAATATGACTTCATTTCCCAGAATGCTTTTATTTAACCAAGTATTTAAAATGGTTGCCAAACAATTTTCCAAAGTAACTTTCCTAACACTGAATGTTTGTGAGATTCTTTCTGTTGTGTGACTGTGGAATTTCTTGGAATTGCCATGAATTTAATTCCACTTCAAATTCAACTTCCTGTAGTCAATTCAAGTCAAATTCCAATTCATGAATTGAATGGAGGCCAATTCTGAAATTCTGAATTGTGCACAAGCCTGCCTGACACACTCTTGACTGATGGTAATATCATTTTGAAGCACTTGAGTTTCTCCTAGACCAAAATTATTTTTATTAGGGTCGAATTTTTCAAAACGTGAATAGAAATTATTAAAAGCATTCGGGAGATCAGCATCATTTATCCTCGTAATTGTTATGGGTTTCCGGCTGTTTCCATTTCCCTGAATAAATGAAGACATTGTTTTTATTCCCATCCAGGCTGTTCGAAGATCACCACTACTATACTTATGCTCTATATTGTCCTTATACCTGATTTTAGCTTTCCCATTTCTTACTTCTCTGTTGATTTCTTTCTTTTCCTGACTACTCCCTGTATAAAAAATGCATTTCTTTTTGTTTAAATTTTTTTAGCTCTTTTGTAACCCATGGCTTATTATTTGGAAATATTGTGATGTTTTTACATGGAATGTTACTGTCCACACAGAAAGATATGTAAGATGACACCGTTTGTCTAAGATCATTTAAATCAGTGAAAGAATTGTAAAACACATCCCAGTCTGTACATTCAAAGCATGCTTGTAAACTAGCTATGCTATTTTTAGTCCAGCATTTCACCATCTTTACAATCTTCTCCTGTCGCTTACAGATGGGTTTATAGATAGGTAGCAGGAGAACACTATTATGGTACGATGCTCCGAAGGCAGGCTTGGGCATAGATTTAAAAGCACCAGGTACTGAGCCAAAGCAGAGATCAATGGTTGTGTTTTTCATAGTTGTTGCACAAGTTACATACTGCTCATATGTTTTCAATGTTTTTTGTATCTGGCAATGGTTAAAATCTCCCATTACAAATTTTGGAGCATCAGGTGAGAGAGCATCGAGTGTGCACTTCTGCAATTACATGAGCAGCTGAGGAAGCGTTCGCACGTGGATGTATATACACCAAGGTAAAGAAAAGCTGGGGAAACTCCCTTGGCAGATAGGGCGAAGAGAGATAGATAGCATTTCGAGATCAGGGGGCGTATTACAGAAACTTTCTATCTTAGGTCTTAACTTAAGATATGATGTGTTAAGTTAAGATTTTTTACAAATTCATATTACAGAAGCAAATCTTAAAAAATTGATTTAGGATTCTCATCTTATCTCACCAAATCTTATCTCATCTCTAGTTAGGAAATCCCAAATCGCTTAATCATGTTCAGCTATCAACTGTCATGTCTGTTACCAAGCAACCAGCAATGCGTGATCTGCTGCTGCAGTAAACAAAGAATTGTCCTTTAAATTTCAATGGGCCAGAAAAATAAATTTTAATAAATTCATTGTAATCATAGTCTGTGTTTTTTGTATTAATGTTTTAGCACATCATATATCAGTTACCATTCAATTTAAACATTTAGCAAATGTGACTAACAAAAATAAAATAAAAATTATTCTTCCTAAGTGCTAGGATACTATTGTATATTTCAACATTTGATAAGAGACATGACAAGAAATAGATGCTGAGTCAAGTGTGTACTGTATTCACTATAATCCCATCAAGTGTTCACGGATAAGATAACTGTTTTTTAATAATGAGGGATGACAGAAATTGAAAGATCGCTCCACTAGTAGAAACTAGAAACATTGTGATTATGTGAATGTGTGAAGGTAAAAAACATTCAAAGAGTAATCCAAAAACAAACATTGATGTTTTTCATCCTCCACTTTGTTAAAAATGTAATGTCATTCTCCCACAGCTCTATCATAATGTGATTGTTTCAGCTGGCTCTCATTAAAGTTTTAAGTTAGGACACCTGTGAGGTTACCCTAAAGTTAAGACCGTTTTTAGGATGTTTTGTCAAGTTAGGATGCTTCTGTAATACCACTTTCTAATCTGCAGTTAAGATAAGATAATGCATTTAGGAACATCATTCTGTAATAGCTTTTGTCTTAAATGTGGTCCTAACTGAAATTACCATGGTTACCAAACAGTTAAGATAAGTTATTTTAAAGTTAGGACTTTTCTGTAATACGCCCCCAGGGGTACAACTTTCCTCCCGAACAATGATGGTGTTACAGTACCTCTCACTGATGTAAAAGCAGACTCCTCCTCTGGTGGATTTATGCGTTATTTCAGGTGACCTGTCCATACACACCGGGCACCCGAAGCCGCTGATTTGTAAATCATAATTTCTGTCTGTCTCACCCAGCCATGTCTCAGTAAAAGCCAGCAGGCACGAGTCTCTAAAATCACACTTACACCTAGCGTATGCCTCCAGTTCATCGACTTTATTCCTAATGGATTGTACATTAGAAAGAAGGATGGAGGGGAGCGGAGGAAGCCGGCGCTTGTCAGTCAATCCCCATCTCTTTAACCGGCGTTGAACACCCCCTCTTCTTCCTCTTTTCCTTCGATTTTTGGGAACTTTAAGTATATCCTCTGCACAGAAGCACGAGCGCCCCGGCCCTGGTATGCTTTTTACAGCTATATTTTTATTTTGGTGAGCCTGTGCTGTAGCCTTACCTACATATTTTTACCTAAGAGGAGTGGTAAGCGATGTGATCTTCTGCTGTTGTAGCTCATCTGCTTCAAAGTTTGACATATTGTGCATTCAAAGATGTTATTCTGCATACCTCAGTTGTATGGTGCAGTATTTTCAGGTTAAATCTGTCTGTCATATTGATCTGACCTCTGCCATCATCCAACTGTCACTCACTGGATATTTTTCTTGTATGTTAACCCAAGGGATTTCTGTGTCTAAAAATCCTTTCAGATCAGCAGTGTCTAAAATACTCAAACCAGTCCATCTGACGCCAACAACCATGCCATGTTCAAGAGTATATTTAGCAGATACACAGCAAGCAATTTTCCATTTCAAAGATGTTGTTAGAATTAAGAGGCTGTTCAACCACAATTCCTTTGCACTTGTCCTCTGGACATGCTGAACCTGAAAGTGAACTGGTCAATTCAGGTCATGGTGACGAGAGCAGACAATTCTTTTCAACTTCCCCGTCCAGCCATATACATACATAACATATGTATGTTGATCAATCATTATATCATTATTCATATCATCAGACTTGTTCATGTAAAATACATTAAAGTAGATTTTTACAGTAAACAAGTGTGGATATACTAACTGTCAGATTTTTGCCATCAGTGAGGTGTATTTGCATTTTTCCTGAAGATTTAATAAAGCTGGAAGCTGAGAAAAATAACCTGCTCAACAGCTTATTATTGAGCTTTACACAAAGAATGTCTGACTCAGGGAAGATTCTGTTCCTACATCTGGACTGTGTGTGTGACAGATAATAAAAAAGCAGATCTATTCCATAAAGCAGATCTATTAAAAGTTTTCAAAGAGGTTCTTCTCATCCTGTGCTGAGGGCCCACAGTTCTCTCTTCTCACCCCTCATCTCCTTACTGATTCCTGTGGTGTTGTCAAGAGATCTACAGTAGTCTTAATTTTGCATTCGTGTCAGACAGGCCTGCCTAATGAATGGCAAACCAAGATAGAGAAGGAGAGTAAGGGCCAATCTCATGTCTCTGTCTTACCCCTTTCCCTTTGTCTTCGTCTTCCCCTTGCCCCTCGAAACCGAGTGAAGGGGAAGGGGTCCCTTATGCAACAAAAATATATTTCTCAATATATTACATGACAATATATTTAATGTGTCTCCATATATTGTGAAATTTAAAAATATATTATATATATATGTAAGTGGTATATTGCAATATATTATACAATACTGCAATTATTGCCGTTTTCATATATTGATTAAATACATCTCATTATACTATTGAATATATCCCATAATATATTGGAAATATATGAAGTAATATATTGATGCATATATTCTAAATGTATGTAATATATTGAAGTATATATTGGCAATATAGTAATATGTTAATACATATATTTTAAATGTATGTAATATATTGATACATATATTCTAAATGTATGTAATAGATTGCAGTATATATTGGCAATGTATGGAGTAATATGTTGATACATATATTCTATATGTATGTAATATTTTGCAGTATATATTGGCAATATATGTAGTAATATGTTTATACATATATTCTTTATGTATGTAATATATTGCAGTATATATTGGCAATATATGGAGTAATATGTTGATACATATATTCTTTATGTATGTAATATATTGCAGTATATATTGGCAATATATGGAGTAATATGTTGATACATATATTCTTTTTGTATGTAATATATTGCAGTATATATTGGCAATATATGGAGTAATATGTTGATAAATATAATCTTAATGTATGTAATATATTGCAGTATATATTGGCAATATATGAAGTAATATGTTGATACATATATTCTTCATGTATGTAATATATTGCAGTATATATTGGCAATATATGGAGTAATATGTTGATGCATATATTCTTTATGTATGCAATATATTGCAGTATATTGTAAAATACATGAGTAATATGTTGATACATATATTCTATATATATGTAATTTCTTGCAGTATATTGATAAATATAAATAATTGCCGCTTTTAATATATTGCACGTGAATATAATATATGTGTTTATATATCTCAAAATATATGCAATATTATATTTATAAATATCCGCCATATTGTATTCCGATTGATATGCAAAAATGTATTAACAATATATGTACAGATATAGTGTCACATGTATGTTTACTATATGGTAGAATATGTTTTAAATAATATGTAAAATTATATAGAAATATATACATAAAAATATGTACACACATTTATACCACATATTAACACAGACTAATGGATAATCTATCAAAAGCCACCTTTATTTACTTTTAACAGGCACACGTACTAAAACTAATTTGAGGTAGAGAGCTAAACAGACATATTACAACCACAATAGGTTTTGCACATGGTCAGACAATGTGATTTGCTTTACATTACATAAATGTCTTGCATTACATTTACATAAATTACATTTTAAAAGAGTGACATAAAACAGAAAATATACAAAATATAAATTAAAGCAATTTAAATTACCAACGTCTATTTATTTCAAACTTTCAGCAGTGCCGTTATACAGTTAAAAATACAATATAAACAAAATGCTCCGACAATAATAGATAAATAAATAATAAACAAACTTTCAAGGAGCTTTGGAAATGTGGAAAAGCAAAGAAATAAATTGCCAAAAGAACAGGCCTTTATCCTGATTAGGAGTCCATCTTGGCTCTTCACTGATTTAAATGACTTATATACCCATGCTTTTGCACTTCACCTGGTGTCTTAGCTCGCATATTCTACTGTTGATGGATTTTCTAACATCAGCTTCGGCCGTGGAAACTGGTTTAAAACAGCATCTGTGGAACAAAACAACAACGATTACTCTCTCCCTTCTCACTCCTTCCCCTCTGGTTCACAAAAATCTCTCCTGGAAGAGATGCAATCAAAACTGGAAAGCACCACATCTGAAAACGATGTACCTTGTAAAGCTTGAAGTTTTCCCTGGGTTGAGAGCATGCCAACGATCAGTCTCCTTCTCGAGTTTTACTGGTGGTTAGCAAACAATTTTTAGGTGCATTACCGCCACCTACTGATTAGGAGTATGAGTTAGGACTATAGGTCAGGACCTATCAGCCTCCTTGTTGCTAGTCTCTCTTATGTGTCCTGTGCTCTCCTAGCGCCTGAATCTCAGCTTCCTACTCAAGCATTATGCTCCATAGCCTTTGGCACGCATTCTGGTTGAAGCAGTCGGTGCTGAGTAGAGTACTGACAAACGTAGAAAATGAAAGAAAGGTCTCTGCTGTTTCAATAAAACTGTTATTTGTGTAATGCAGATTTTTGTCTTCAATATTTTCTTTAGGCTATATGCCATGCATATTCATGAATATGCTGTAGTTGTTTATTTGGAATGTAAAAATTGTTAAATCATACATAAATACATACATACATACATAGCACATGCATATATTCATGGGCATTGCTAGATATAAAGCTCCACTGGGGCACAGGCCCCCCATTTTTTGCTGACTTTTTTTGAAAGCCTGCTGTGTGCAAGAAGTGTGCAACACTTCTATACAATGTCCTTTGCTTAACCCACTATTCTACAGTTTAACCGTTACTGCAAAAGATACATATATACAAGTATAATCTTCATTATACCTAACATTATTACACATTTCTTGAAACTATGCCTCATATTCTCAAAACAGTAAAGACAATTCCATAAAGTCTCACACAATATTCCAAACATCATATTTTCAGGTCAAAATGAAGCTCTACACTCAAAACCATTCACTCTTACGGAAATACCAAACTTTTCCCTCAGACAACACACACAAGCTTTCAAAAACACACACACTACAACATATATTACACACTGGGGCAATCAATTCAAAACAATATATCCAAAACTGGTAAGTTGCTTGTGGTTCTCCCCATCAAAAACCTTTTCACATGACCAAAAAGACACAATCATTGTATGCATTAGGACATTTTTATTCATTCATGTGCTATACACAGCACAACTGTAATTTTTTTATTATTTCGCCTCAACATCCCGTCTTAGTTCTGGGTCAGGGCAGAGAATCTCATCCACATCACAGGCTATATTGGTCCTAGCCAAACAGCAAGGGTAAAATCCTCTGATCCACCCCTTGCATTCATCTGCTGATATGTCTATCTGTATGGAAGGCAATTTGATGCATTTCTTTATTCCAGTAGCATAGTCCAACAGTGTATGCACACAAAAGTTACTGTATAGAGCAGTCTTACTGTAAGTACACCTATCTGTTTTCCTCCCTGAAGGCTCTGAAGATGGAGGCATAAGTGAAGCAACTCAAATTATGCTTTACTCGTTGCCCAGCCTCCCTCATAGTCATACCATGGACCAGGACATGGTCAACTAGAGTGGCTTGAATTTCACCTTGAAATTGCTTGTCACCTTGCCCTTCATCTCCTTCCTCCTCTTTCACCACGTCCTCCTCCTCTTCCTCCTCCTTCACCATGTCCTCTTCCTCCTCCTTCACCACGTCCTCCTCCTTTCCCTCCTCCTCTCCCTCCTCCTATTCCTCTCCCTCCTCCTCGACCTATTTCTTCATCATGTCCCCTCCCTCCTCCTTTACCATGTCCTCTTCCTCCTCCTTCACCACATCCTCCTTCTTTCCCTCCTCTTCTTCCTCATCCTCTTCCTCTCCCTCCTCCTCTTCATCCTCCTTCTCCTCGACCTATTCCTTCATTTCTCTGTGGATCTATTGTTTCAAAGCTCAATGAACAGATTCAGGCCCTGTTATGTATCTATTGAAGGATCTGATTGCTGTGTGTTCAATTTAGACTTTTAGTGTTTCCAGCTTGGTAATTGTTTGCTAAGCTGTGCTGACTTGAGTGAACAGTATTGAATGCTAGTGCTTTCCATATGACCAGATGGTGTAAGCACTGAGAAATGTAAGGATTTGTGTGTAGAGTTTTGAAGTAACAGTTCACCAAAACTGACTCATGTGTTAACCCAGGTGAAAAAGTAGTACACTTCCATAGTGTATTTAAAGTGCTTTATTTTCGCACACTAATTTTGTACTTAAAATACTAAAAATTAATCTTAGTGTACTTCACTGTGCTATTTTGAGACACCATAAATATGAACTAAAATGTGCTAAAAATGTATTAAAAAAATGTATTTATGTACCACTTGTAGTAAACTTGAACCCATCTTTGTATAAAAGTTGTGTTCAAGTTTAATACAAGTGTTAACTAAATACGTTTTTTTATACAGAGATAGTATGTTAAAAGTGCATGTTAGTTCATATTCATGGTGCCTCAAAATAGCACAGTGAAGTACACTTAGATAATCTTAAGAACATCTTACATCTGTCTCAGCAACAATTCAATTCTACAGACTTGACGAGGTTTTCCTGAGATTTTTCCTCTAATGTTTCAGACCTGATCGGGTGAGGATGTAGTTTGTCTTACCTCCTTAAAACTCATCATCTCTCTTGTCTGCTTCACTTTCCCTGCTTTGCACAAAACATGTTCATCTAAAGAAGCCAATAATGATCAAGTCAAAATAAGCTATAACACGCTTGGCGTCACCTTTTGAATGCGGTTGTGTGCAGATGAACGCAAAGACATGCGTGGACATGGATATGTGTGTGCACGAGTCAATGCGACTGCTTCGTCACTTTTACAAGCGTAAATTGGGTAACTTCATTGCATATAGATCCGTTTTTGCCGCGATTATCTTTGTATAGGAATACACAAGTTAACTGCTAAAATTTAAACTTGAGATTTACACCGGGACACAAAAGATTTACACTGGGGCATGTGCCCCAGTAAAAGGGATCTAGCGACGCCCCTGCATATTTTGCAGTATATTAAATCATATAAAGACAAACTATTACATGGAAAAACATAGTGCCCTTTTTGGTCTTGGTTACAATATATGTTGTATCAATATATACATGTATGGTCTATTCATATACTGCAATTCTATGCATATATTACAATATATTGGGAAATATAAATATTAAATCCGATATATGGGAATATATTGCCTAATATATTACATGATATTTTCCAATATACTGCAGTATTTTTGTTGCATAAGGGGTAAGACAGATCGTTCGTCTAAAAAATGAGACACCACTCGATTACCGTTTGCATCACCTTCCCTTGCCGCTAACTGGCTGCTATGTAAACAGACAAGCGTTGAAGAAGATGCCGTCGTCTCAGGTTGTGAGCGGAGCTCAACAAATAGCGCATAACTTAGCTGCTATAGCTAGCGCCTTAACTAGCGATTCAAAACAAAAACATTTTATTAAAAGTATCATAAAACATGAGTGTCATAATATAATCTCAATTAAACTTCAGAAAATAACGTTACTTTCATTTGTGCGACTCCTTGACAGTTCGACGTTCAGCCATTAAACATCTTAATGCCGGCTCTCCTGAGAAATTCCTACACTAAAGTTTACCCCTCTCTTTCAAGTGTGGTCCTTATCACACTTCGTTTCAAGGGCTATGTATCCCTACGCCTTGGCCCTAGCCCTTGATCAAACTGAGAATTGAGACGCCACTTCGCCTCACATGAACGCACAAAACCGAGGGGAAGGGGTAAGGGGAAGGGGTAAGACAGAGAAATGAGACGCACCCTAAGTTATTTTATTTTTGATAGGCTGCTAAGACATAGCTGTAAACATGAGCTTTGAAGAATTTCTGCTGTAAATTTGTTCTTGGTGCTGAAGCACAGGACATATTAAACTACAGGTTAAACTAGACTGTTTTCTTGTTTGTTAGTTTGTTGGTTGATTACCTGTTGCTACTCCTTCTATGTACATTTAATCTGTTTTTGAAAAACGGTGGTGTTTTCCTTTAAGATTTAGCTCATAAAATGGTTATGAAAGTACCCAGCAAACAGTGAGGTCAATCTTATACCCCTTTAGATGTCTATGGCTGTGCCAAAAATACTAAATAACTGAACACCTTATGAACGCATATGGAATTTATTTTTAAATCAAGAATTTCTTATCAAATAGTCTGGAGAAATACCCACTACATAAAAAAAGAAATCACATGAAATTGGCACATGGATATATGCTATTCTCTACCATTTATTTTGTTTTTGCTCAGTGGGTTCTCGGGACAAATGCAGATGACATTACTGACTGCTATAGTCTGTCTGGAAGCTAAAGGAAAACAAAGTATTTTGCCTTCTTTTTTCGTTTCAGTTTTCTGCAAAGATGTATAGAAAGGCCTATTTCTCTTAATTATTGTTCAGAAATCTGTCTAAATCTGTGTTAGTGAGCACCTTTGACAAGATAATCCATTCAACTCAGAGGTGTGGCACATCAACATTCTGATTAGACAGCATGATTACTGCACAGGTGTGACAGGCTGGCCACAATAAAAGCCTTGGCTCTCCGGGACTTTGGCTGTTTCTCAATTCTAAGAACGCAAAGAACGGACTTGCGTTCTCGTGGAGACTGGTCTTGCCAGGCGACCTTGGAAGAACGAACTCAGAAGGTTGCGAGAAGACAGAACGCACTTGTGAGAATTGAGATATGTGAGTTCCCTTTCAGTCGGTCACTACGACGTCACGTCGTGACCGATGAATTGGGAACTCGCTTAGAGAGACCAATCTTCTTCGAGTACTACTAAAACTCCAATGAACTTGGCATTGAGGTATTTGCATAATGCTGACGCCGCCCCGCCAGGTGCGTATATAAGCAGCAGGTGCAAATATGGAAATTAGCTATTTTTGCTTCGAAAGCCAACAGATCTACTGCTATCGAGAAGCTCTCTTACCTGCTCGGGAAATACGCTGCTGGCTCGTAGTTGATTGAGGATTCCAGCCTTTGCAGTGGAAGCTCGCGGATCTTGACCTCAGTTTGAACTTGAGTCTGAGTGTGTGCGTTGCCTCTCCCTGCACGCTTCATCAACTCAGCACAGCTAAAGAGTGTTTTTCCTTTAAAAGAGCAGCACAGGTGGAATTTGTGTCTTTTTAAAGACAGCCATTCTCTCGTGACACGGCGGGGTGCGTCTTTCTAAAGACGTCATTTCGTCCGTGCAGTTCCGGATGCAGCAAATGTATGGGTTCAAAGATGGTCACAATCTCCGTCTCACGTGTTGGGCATTCAGCACGTTGAGACAGCGTTTGTGGAGGGTTCATGTTTTCACTGCGAGAGCATGCCCTCATGGATATGCGGAGACGGGTTACGTCCCTCCGGGAACGCCCCGCCCCTTCGGTTGCGGAGCTGGTTAAAGGTGCCATGGGAAAATTTTGGGAATTTTTTTTCTGCATCACAGTACTGAATCGGTCAGCAGGTATGTCCTCTGGCTCTCAGGAACGGCGTCTGCAAATCAGGTTTGCGATGAGGCGGCCCCTGCACTACACGGCGTTGCCGCAGGTATGTCAGGTTAAGGCTCTGACAGATCTACACGAGAGAGGTCACGACTCAGCCATCAGTGCGTCCAGGTCACAGCCAGGCTGTTGGTTGTGCAATGTCCACATTACTGGTCCAGGAACACCATCTCAGGCTGTGTCTCGCAGACATGAGTGAGGTCGATAAGAATCATCTCCTGAATGTCCAGACTGGCCTTTTCGGCGATGTGGTAGAGTGCTTTACAGCAGTACTCGACTCCAGCAGACTGAGGCCATCATGCTGCGTCGGAAGCCAGGTGCCCCCTTGCGGTCCATCAACGCCGCCACCTTAGCCTGCTCCTCGCCGAGGGCACTTGTCACGGCTACTATCGTCCTCTAGGCTAACGAACCCGCTGAAGCCCGCTCAGCCCACCACCTATGGAGGTAAGAAAGGTCCAAGCGGTCCTGAGACGGGCGACCTGGAATCGGATGGGATCACTCTTCTGGAGACGGTGAACCCACCGCTCCTTCCCCCAGAGGAGGGCTGGGTGGAAGATCCTTGGTTTCATTCTGCTGTTCCGCCAACCAGTACCCACAGACCAGACTAAGAGTGCATTCCTCTTCCCTCTCCAGGTCTCCTGAGGATTGAGAGCCGTGAGCGGGCATTCACATGCTCATCCTCCCTCTCCTCCATCGCCAGCGGGTCTTCTGAGGAGTCCGAGTCCGGACCACCAGCACCCTTATTGGAGTCTGCGCTCTCCGCAGAGGAGACCAGACGACCATTACCCTCAGCGGGCTCAGGTCAGTGTCACATACACGCATACTGTAGATGTTTATGCTGTCACAGCAGACGCACCGGCATTCTCACCTGTTCCCCTCGTCTTTTACAGGGTTCATGTCGAGCCTGTCTCCTCTCGTGTCCTTTCCTCGTTAGGGGAAGCACAGGGAACAGGCACGCAGGTCAGCTTGCAGTCTCTGACTGGTGCTCCAAATTGAGTATCAGTATGGAAGGCCATTAAGACAAAAATGCGTAATGGATTGATTTATCTTCCTCCGCTGCCTTGGCAGCCTGATGTTGCGGAGCATCCGCTGCCAGCCTCTCACTAGCTGCATCCTCGCGAACCTATGTGTTTGCCACGGGCATCCACATTGCGTCCCACCGGGTTCTTTTGTGAGTATTTTTCCGTGGGGTTAATCCTACTAGCCCACGTTTCCCTCAGCAGAGCACTGCTTTGCTTACACAGCCACGGCTGTCTTTATACCTCAACTACGTTTGACTTTCGCCCACCATTAGCCCTTAACGGGGTGGTGGCTTCCGCAGCGTTCCTATCCCACTCAGATAGGGCACTTCCCAGTCGCTGGCACTACTGTGGCATCTAGTGCCCGGCCTTCTGCCTTAAAACCTAATTATCCTTCTCCTTAAGTGGAACCGGAGGGCTTTACGCAGACACTGGAAGAGGTCAGCCCTCAGTGGCATTTTGGTAGGGATTCCCAATTCGTCGGTCACAATGTGAAGTTGTAGTGACCAACTGAAAGGGAACGTCTCGGTTATGTATGTAACCCACGTTCCCTGAAGGAAGGGAAAGGAGACGTCACGTCCCGTCGCCACAGGGCTGCTCCCTGCTGTTTATCGGCCGGTCACACTCTCCCGGCTTTCTCAGCGAAAATAAGCTAATTTCCATATTTGCACCTGCTGCTTATATACGCACCTGGCGGGGTGGCGTCAGCATTATGCAAATACCTCAATGCCAAGTTTATTGGCGTTTTAGTAGTACTCAAAGTAGATTGGTCTCTCTAAGCAAGTTCCCAATTCGTCAGTCACGACGTGACGTCTCCGTTCCCTTCCTTCAGGGAACATGGGTTACATGCGTAACCGAGACGATCTTCCTTCTGGTCACGTGACCTCCCCAGATTCCAACGCGCAAGTCTGCACTTGATGCATCCTCGATATCAAGAACTCATCCGGGTATTTCATTGCATCCTCTGCACTTGTGTTCTTGAGAATTGAAATTGAACTTCAACTGTTAATGATGACGTAGAGCGAGGACACAAGATCGCTGAAGAGCGCATATTGAGAAACAGCCCTTGGCAAGAGAGAGATGCAAGAGAGAGACGCAAGAGAGAGTGGCAACACTGTTATCGGAGCTCCGTCGAGTTTATCATCTAAATCCTATTTTCTTACTATCTCGTTCCTATCTATATAATATAACTTACTAGTTCATCTTAGGAATACTTTACTGTGACGATTATTCAACAGTATCAATAACTGAAACGATTTATCACTGGTAAACACCCAGTTTTAGCATATAGCCCGCTAGCATCAACAAACGGGGCAACGCTGCTCCGTGCATTGAAGCTCTGTCGAGTTCATCATCTAAATCCTATTTTCTTACTATCTCGTTCCTATCTATATAATATAACGTACTAGTTTATCTTAGGAATACTTTACCGTGACGATTATTGAACAGTATTAATAAGTAAAACGATCTATCACTAGTAAACACCTAGTGTTAGCATATAGCCCGCTAGCATCAACAAACGTGCTGGCTGAAGTTAGCACTTGCTCACTGTCTGTTTACTGTAAATCTGCCTTCCTTTTCGATCTAATGGCGGACTCATCTGATGTATGTTTTTCAGACATTTCCTCACCAGAGCGGGAGGCTGTGGAGGAGTTGTGGCCCGGCATTCGCACCAGGCGGTACAGCGTGCCTCACATCACCCTGGCTCCAGACACCCAGAGACGACCGAGGCATGCAATGAGCGAGCACCCATCTCGATGCAGCTTCACGGACCGCGTTCGGGCGAACGGAGACGCCATCGCCCAGCATGAAAACGGTAAGACTCCGCTTGTCATTGTAACCTGCACTACTTGCCACATGTACAGTTTAGCTTCTTCCGTCAGCATAGAGAGGTTTACATGTGCTAAGTGTATTGAAGTAGTAAGGCTGACGGAGAAGGTTGTTTTTTTCTTGTTCTTGATGTTCGCTGAATTCTGGTTTATATTTGAAACTGCCGCTTCAGTGCAGTATAGCCACAAAGCTATTTAACAATGAGCACAATCTCCCGAGACACTACAACATGCTACTAATAATTCATCAATAACAGCTGTTTTCTTGTACACAATTAAATATTTTAAGTTAAATGTAGGCCTACAGTGTTAAAACATGTAAAAAAGACAAGATTTGAACAATATCAAGATCAAATGCCTGAGTAACAGGGTATTGTGTGTATGTGTTTGTGTGCGTGTTTTTGTGTGTTTCCAAAATATTTTCAAAATAAAGAAAAACAAGACAAATCTGTGCAGTTTGTTTCTGTGTAAGTTTATGAACAAAATGATTGGAACACAATTGTGATTCTGTGATTCTAAAGGGCACCAGGTGAAATCTTGCCTAGGGCAGCAAATTGGCCAGGGCCGGCCCTGGACACGGTACTTAATATCTTTAAAGGAATAGTCTACTCATTTTCAATATTAAAATATGTTTTTACCTTAACTAAGAATTGTTGATACATCCCTCTATCATCTGTGTGCATGCACGTAAGCACTTATATGTATGGCGTAATAGCACTTTTGGGAGTACTTCGACTCGCCTGAAAAGTCCGCTCCCCTTCTCACTCTCATAATGGAGAGGGAGGGTGTCGAAGTACTCCCAAAAGTGCTATTACGCCATAAAATATAGTTCCTCTTTTAAATCCGCTTAGAAAAGCACTACGTTTTATTTTGTACCACCAAACTTGCTCGTATAACTACTCATCTTAAATAGGAAAAACGTTGATGTGTTTGGTCACTTCTAACTTTATCTCTAAATGGTACCATTGAATGAATGGGGCTAAGCTAAATGCTATTGAAGCGTCGCAGCGCGCTCCAGCACTTACGTACACGCACACAGATGATAGAGGGATGTATCAACAATTATTAGTTAAGGTAATAACATATTTTAATATTGAAAATGAGTAGACTATTCCTTTAACTCATCTCTAGAATTAGGATACGTTCCAACAGCTTTCAAACTAGCAGTTATTAGACCGCTCATTAACCGCCAGGGGTCCAAAAACGCGGGGACGCGTTTTGACGTGTTTTCTCCTCATCATAGCAGAATCAACTTAAAATACTCCATCATTAATAATCAAACACTTACGTGTTTGACATCATTTGAAACTCTGAAGGGTCCTCTTTAATAAGTGTACATTCACAATAACAAGAGATCTTTGTGTTTTTGTCAAATAAAGAAAATAAACAGGGTGCGCATTCAGACATTTCTGTCTCCGCCAGCTGTCTCTTAAAACACGTAACAAAAATCAGTTGAAACTCCGCGAATACTCGTCACACAAACATAATACACATATCCAAAGAAAGCCTGAAATGTCTACTTTTAAACAAACTAATTACAATCAAAACACATATTTCCTGTTTATATAATCTGCATTGAAGTAAAGAGAGTACCGTTTTTCCTGGCTGAGCTCATTATCTCTAATGCGGTCACGCCCTCAGGCTGTTGACATGGTAATGAAGAGACGAGCAGTTCCAACAATAATAAACAAAGCATAAAGTTTTATCAGATTTAAAGACTTTACCGCATGTTTGGATTATAAACTTTATACACACACGTAAGGAATATCTTCATTTATGTCTGGACATTGAGGAAGAGAAGCGTTTATCTTTAACGTTACCTAAGAAGAAGAACAATGGAAGACGCAATGGAGAAGGATATATTCCTGAAGAAACTGTAAGTCATTTGTCTTCATTTATATTTGCTATCATGTAATATGTTATGGCTTGTGCAGTTCAGCCTACATAAGCAACCTTAGCAGACTGCACGCTTCGGATTTAAAAACTTTCGCATTGTTTACAAACGAGGGCGCATGGTTTCACGTAATGGTGGATTTCATTGATACATGCTGTACAGTGTTAGACACAGTTATTCACTTTCGTATCCTTCATGGCAACTTTGAGTAATGCTGCACTGCTGTATCTTTTAGGTGTGTGCTGTAATATGATTCCATTTTTACATGCTTATTTACAAACGAGTACGCGCATGATCACGTAATGGCGGATTTCATTGTTACATGCTGTACAGTGTTAGACACAGTTATTCACTTTCGTATCCTTCATGGCAACTTTGAGTAATGCTGCACTGCTGTATCTTTTAAGTGTGTGCTGTAATATGATTCCATGTTTACATGCTTATTTACAAACGAGTATGCGCATGATCACGTAATGGCGGATTTCATTGTTACATGCTGTACAGTGTTATACACAGTTATTCACTTTCGTATCCTTCATGGCAACTTTGAGTAATGCTGCACTGGGGGATCTGCTGTAATATGATATTGTTTACATGCAACGCATTCCATACATTGCGCTTTACACGCAACACCGTTTTATTATGAGCTCCGCGTTGTTTAGACGGAGACGCGAGCTCGCGCACATGGACGCCATATGCAATGTGTTTTTAAAGTTCATACTCGCTTACAGAAACGCGTTATAAACAGAAGCTAGACGATAAGGGGATGGGCATCTGAAAACAGTCATCTGAAAACAGCTTTTTATATAACTAATCATTGCAGATGTTTATCTGAGATACTTATTTAGTTTATGATAGTTTATCTGAATATAGTGCTATCATTTACCCATCAGTTATGTATGTAAGGGTATTTCTGTGGACAATTTATGCTGACCGCTGTTCATAACTCTCTTACAGGTCTGCATCCCTCTCATCAGTACAAAACTATGAAGTGGAAAAACATATTCACACTCTTTGGACATAAAGTTATATGGTAACATGAGCCACATGAAGTTTACAGCTCGGTTGTTTATCAGTTTCTTATACAAGTTAAGTTTTTTGAATAGGGTTCGTTTCCAAATAAACTGATAATATCCTACTGACCTTCATTTCTATTTTGATTATATTGTTAACTTCTTAATAAACCTCAAACAAACATGTACATTTGTCCTCACATTCTTTACTGTAGTTCCCTCCTGCCTCATTATGCAGCTCATTATGCGAGCCTTTGTTTGCTAGCTGTCAATCAATCCTTCTCGCATACGGCCACTCTAAACAAGAAGTGTCTTACAATTTCTAAATCAATATATTGGTTTATGTGAATGAGTAGGCAGGATGATTTTCACATCATTTTAAAGAAAAAACTCTAGACTACTAGATTCTGTTTAGGAAGGTCTTGTTAAAACATGTTTAGTATGGGTTTTGTGAACTTATATCAGTGACTTAAAATTTTTGCTTTTTTAAAAACCACGCATAAACATTTTTGTCTCAAAAATACAAACATGTACATACATGTAGCTCATATAATATTTTAGTCCAGTTTGTGCTGAACACAGTGGTATGAGACACTTGCCATTATTATGTTTTAAATGAAACTGAAAAAAGACCAAATGTAAGAGCATGTCAGAACCTCTGACAGTGTCCCAAAATGGTCGGACCCCAGAGGGTTAAAAAACCAAACCTTGACCAGGGAGATCTTAATAACTTTAGACCAATCTCAAATCTACCTTTTCTTTCTAAAATATTAGAAAAAGTAGTGGCAAGCCAGCTATGCACATTCTATGCGGATGATACCCAGCTTTACATCTCGTCGCATCCTAGCGAAACCCACCAGTTTTCTAAGCTAACAGACTGCATTAGTGATATTAGGGACTGGATGGCACATAACTTTCTTATGCTAAACTCCAATAAGACAGAGATACTTATTATTGAACCGAATCGCTACAAACATAATATGTCAGATTACAAGTTGCCCATAGATGGCTGCACGGTGGTGCCATCTTCCACGGTTAAGAATTTAGGCGTGATGTTCGACAGCAATCTATCTTTTGATAGTCATATCGCCAACGTCTGCCGCACAGCATTCTTCCATCTTAGGAATATCTCGAAAATACGCCATATACCAGGGATGGGCATCGAGGCCCACAGTCCTGCAGAGTTTAGCTTCAACCTTAATCGAACACACCTGAATGTCATTTCCCAACAGTCCTGAAGACTTCAATTAGATTTTTCAGCTGTGTTTGATTAGGGTTGGACCTAAACTCTGCAGGGACACTGGCCCTCAGGACCAGGAGTTGCCCACCCCAGCCATATACTGTCTACATATGACGCAGAGAAGCTTATCCATGCTTTTATGTCCTCTAGAATAGACTATTGTAACCATGCAAATCATGTAAACAAGCTACAGCTGGTTCAAAACGCCGCCGCAAGAGTGCTTACTCGATCTAAAAAGTATGACCACAACAGTCCAATTCTGGCATCTTTACACTGGCTACCAGTTAAATATCGCATACAATTTAAAATATTACTAATCACCTACAAAGCCTTAAATGGCCTAGCGCCCTCGTATATTAAAGAACTACTATCAGAATACAATCCATCACGTAAACTGCGCTCACAAAATTCTGGTCACTTAATTATCCCTAGAATATCAAAAGTGTCTAAAGGTGGTAGATCCTTTTCCTACTTAGCCCCTAAGCTCTGGAATGATTTACCAAATAATGTTCGAGTATCAGACACAGTCGATCAATTTAAATCTAAACTTAAGACATTCTTCTTTAACAAAGCATTCACATAAAATGTCCAGTAAATGTACTTTTCCCGCAGTAGTTATTTTGTCTAGAGCAAAGTACTCACATACCTCATATGGGTAATATACTATTGCCGCAATAGTTAGCCTGTCTGGAACTGAGATGACTTAAACCACTATAATGTATGACACTTGCATTACATGTGAATGGCCCCTACGCTAATAGAACTCTGTTTTTGTCTCCCTGTCTCGTCTTCGACCCCGAGGACAATGAGACAAACAGACCCAGTTCCTGTTGCTGTGAAGGTCATCGCAACACTGATCTACTGACTGTCATTCAACGTGGTTCAATTCAATTCAGTTTTATTTATATAGCGCTTTTCACAATACTTAATTGTTTCATTGTGCAGCTTTACATTAATAGAAGCAGTAAAAGCACAGAAAAACGACAGATAGCACAACATAATGCACGATAGCATAAGCAGTCAAATTTGCTGCGGCTATGACTCAACATTATAAGCGAACGTATTACTAATGTAACGTCTAGAAGAGGAAGCTAAGTTAAGCCCAAGAAGGCTGCCTCCCCGGGGTAAAAAAAACCCCTAGGAGAAAAAACCCCCGGGCTGTTTAGCCGAGGAAAAATAAAAAAAAGTCCTAATAGGGAAAAAAACCCTTGGGAGATATATATGTATATACACACATATAAACGGATAAGGAGATTAAGCGGAGATTAAGCGGGTTCTGCCGGTGATCGTTGATCAGGCATCAGCTGGGCATCACGTTGAAGGACGACCAGTAGATCAGAGGTGTGCCGACTTTCACATCTGGGTCTGTTTGTCCCATTGTCCTCGGGGTCGAGGACGAGACAGGGAGAGAAAAACAAAATCATATTAGTGTAGGGGCCGTTCACATGCAATGCAAGTGTCACACAGTGATGTGGTTTAATCAGCTTAGTTTCAGACAGACTAACTATTGCGGCATAATTATATTATCCACAGTTGAGGATTTTGCAAATTGGGGGCCCACTGAGACGGTATATATGGTAACTAAGGGTCACCTTCCGGTCTTTAAGAGAAAATGAAACCTGTCGACACGTTTGACTAAGGCCTGTAACCCCACTGTCGTTGTTAATGCATGTTCAGTGGCAAACGGGTCTATATTGCCTACTATTCACAAGACCACGAGAAAACGCCAACATCGCAACCTGACCATACGTGTCAACCCGTTTGACTAAGGCCGGAGGCCCCACTGTTGTCGTTAATGCAGGTTCAGTGGCAAACGGGTCTGTATGGCATACTATTCACAAGACACACGAAAGCACCAAAATCGCAACCCGACCATACGTGCCAACCCGTTTGACTAAGGCCGGAAGCCCCACTGTCGTCGTTAATGCAGGTTCAGTGGCAAACGGGTCTGTATGGCATACTATTCGCAAGACAAAGAAAGCTCCAAAATCACAACCCAACCATACGTGCCAACCCATTTGACTAAGGCTGGAGGCCCCACTGTCGTCGTTAATGCAGGTTCAGTGGCAAACGGGTTTGTATGGCATACTATTCACAAGGCACACGAAACGCCAAAATCCCAACCCGACCATACGTGCCAACCCGTTTTACTAAGGCTGGGAGCCCCACTGTCGTCGTTAATGCAGGTTCAGTGGCAAACGGGTCTGTATGGCATCCTATTAACAAGACAAATGAAAGTTCCAAAATCGCAACCCGACCATACAATAAGATAAGGTTTGTATTTATTTATTTGGTTGGTCTGTGTTATGACCGCGAGTGCTTTGTTCCGTACAAATAACTATTTCGAGTTAAGTACCTTTACTAGACAAATTATGCGAATGCTTTGTTGAAGAGAAAAGTTTTAAGTCTAGATTTAAAATGATCGACTGTGTCTGATTCTTGGACATCGGTTGGTAAATTATTCCAGAGCTTAGGGGCTAAGTAGGAAAAGGATCTTCCACTTTTAGACACTTTTGATAGTCTAGGGATAATCAAGAGACCAGAATTTTGCGACCGTAGTGTGCGTGATGGATTGTATTCTGATAGTAATTCTCTAAGATATGAGGGTGCTAGGCCATTTAAAGCTTTGTAGGTAATTAGTGATATTTTAAATTGTATGCGATATTTAACTGGTAGCCAGTGTAAAGATGCCAGAATTGGGCTTATGTGGTCATACTTTTTAGATCGAGTAAGTACCCTTGCAGAAGCGTTTTGAACTAGCTGAAGCTTGTTTACTTGATTTGCATGGTTACAATAGTCTATTCTAGAGGTCATAAAAGCATGGATAAGCTTCTCTGCGTCACATGTAGACAGTATATGGCGTATTTTCGAGATATTTCTAAGGTGGAAGAATGCTGTGCGGCAGACGTTGGAGATATGACTATCGAAGGATAAGTTGTTGTTGAACATAACACCTAAGTTCCTAACCGTGGATGATGGCACCACAATGCAGCCATCTATGTGCAACTTGTAATCTGACATATTATGTTTGTAGCGATTCGGTTCAATAATAAGTATCTCTGTCTTATTGGAGTTGAGCTTAAGAAAGTTATGTGCCATCCAGTCACTAACATCGCTAATGCAGTCTGTTAGCTTAGAAAACGTGTGTGTTTTGCTGGGATGTGAGGAGACGTAAAGCTGGGTATCATCCGCATAACAGTGAAAACTTATGTTATGTTTCCTGATAATGTCTCCTAGGGGTAACATATATAACGAGAACAGGATAGGACCTAAAACCGATCCCTGCGGTACACCATATTTAACCAGGGAGTGATATGACTCTTCCTCGTTTACATAAACAAAGTGATAGCGATTGATAAGATACGACCTAAACCAGGCTAGTGCCTGACCACTGATACCAACATAGTTTTCTAGTCTATTGAGTAAGATTGTGTGACCTATTGTGTCAAAGGCTGCACTAAGGTCTAGTAATATAAGAATTGAGATTTCACCACGATCGGATGGTAATAGGAGGTCATTTGTAACTCTAAGCAACGCTGTCTCTGTGCTATGGTGGGCCCTGAATCCTGATTGGAACTTTTCATATGTACTATTATTTGTCAAGAATGTGCGTAACTGGCTTGCCACTACCTTTTCTAATATTTACGAAAGAAATGGGAGATTTGAGATTGGTCTAAAGTTATTAAGCTCTCCCTGATCAAGCTGTGGTTTTTTAATCAGCGGTTTAATAACTGCTAGTTTGAAAGCTGTTGGAACATATCCTATTTCTAGCGATGAGTTAAAGATATTTAGAACCGGGGTTGACACTACAGGGAACACCTTTTTAAGTAGTTTTGTGGGAACGGGGTCTAATATACAGGACGATGATTTGGATGATGTAACTAGTCTAGAGAGCTCATCTATTGTAGTAGGTTTAAATGAATCAAGATGTTCGTATGGTAGTCTATTGTTAAGTGAACTATTGGGAAGAGTGGTGGCTGCCTGGGTAGCTACGATGTTTTCCCTAAAAGCCGTAATTTTGTAAGAAAAGAAGTTCATGAAGTCATTACTATTGTGATGAAGTTTTCTATTGGTTTCTGTTTGTTCTTTGTTTCTAGTCAGTTTTGCAACTGTGCTAAAGTGGAAACAAGGGTTATTATGATTCTCATTTATAAGCTTGCTAAGATAGGTAGATCTGGCGGTTTTAATAGCCTGTCTGTAGTGTTTAACGCTCTCTTTCCATGCTGCACGCCATTCCTCTAACTTTGTGCTTCTATAATTTCTTTCCATTTTCCTAGTTGCCTTTTTGAGGGCTGCGGTGTGATGGTCATACCATGGAGCTGGCGGTTTTTCTTTGATTCTCTTTTTTCGAATGGGAGCAACGGCATCCAATGTGTTAGAACAGACATTGTTTAGGTTTTCTATTACAATATCTAGATTGTCACAGTTATCTGCAACATGTTTAATTTGGGACAGGTCTGGAAGAGTGCTAATAAAGCTATCTTTAGTGGTGGAAATTATTGTTCTGGCTAATCTGTAGCATGTTGTGGATTGAGTGATCCTATCTAGAAGTACAGTGTATGACACAAGGTAATGGTCAGAAACTGCATTACTCTGAGGTGATATTTTGATGTCATTAATATTGAGTCTGAGTGACAGAATTAGTGTGTGTGCTTACGAGTATGCGTTGGCCCTGTCACGTTTTGTGTAATATTGAGAGAATTTAGAACATCCATAAACGCACGTCCTACTGCATCTTTTGGGTTATCCACATGAATATTAAAATCACCAACGATAAGAGCTTTATCTACAGTGACTACAAGCTCAGACAGGAAATCTGCTATTTCTTTAAGGAAATCTGCATGGTGGCCCGGAGGTCTATAGATTGTGGCTAAGACAAAAGAGAGCTGTTTGTGGTTACGATCAGTTATTTCCATATTTAACAACATTAGTTCAAATGATTGGAATTTTGGTTCAGATTTTTGGTTTGCTTTGGAGGTGTTGTTGTGTATTGTGGCTGCACCGCCCCCTCTCCCCTTTGATCGAGGTTCGTGTTTGTAGTGGTGGTCTTGTGGGGTGGATTCGTTTAAACTAATGTAGTCATCTGCTTTAAGCCAGGTTTCTGTTGAACAGAGTGCATCTAGGTTTTGGTCTGTGATTGTTTCATTGACGGTGGGTTCTTTATTGGTGGGCGATTTAGTGTTAAGAAGGTCGAATTTTAACATTCGAGGTTCATCTGTTAATGTATTGTTTTCTAATTTTATATTAATCAGATTTGTACCAGATGTGGCAAGTGGTGCTCTGTATTTATTTGTTCGGGGAACAGATTCAGTTGAAATGTGTTGATATTCTGGTAAGATTGACTCGAAGTGCTGGGATATAAGTGATCTTGACATATCACGGCAGCTAACAGACGGACGGTTAAGCTGATCAGTCTGTTTCCTGACCTGTACCCTGGATAGTCAGACTGTATTAGAAGTAAGACTATTGGTCAGATTTATGGAGAGAATCTCCCTTCCTTCCTGAGACGGATGGAGGCCATCTCTCTTTAGCAGGTCAGGTCTCCCCGGAAATGCTTCCAATTGTCTATAAACCCTACGTTATGCTGAGGGCACCATTTTGACATCCAGTCGTGAAGAGACAATAATCTACTGTAAGTTTCATCCCCCCGGTAGGCGGGGAGGGGACCAGAGCATATTACATTGTCTGACATTGTTTTAGCAATTTCACATATCTCTTTAATATTATCTTTGGTGATCTCCGACTGGCGGAGTCTGGTGTCATTTGTGCCGGCATGAATAACAATTTTAGAAAACTTACGCTTAGCATTAGCCAGCACTTTAAGTTTTGATCTAATGTCTGAAGACCTGGCTCCCGGTATACAATCGACTATGGTGGCTGGTGCCTCAATGTTCGCGTTCCTAAGTATCAAATCTCCAATAACCAAGGCACTTTTAACAGACGTCTCAGTCGTGTATTGCTTAGAATATCGAACCTGTTAGAAATTACCAGGGGGGTCTTGGGTGGGCACCGGATACGACTGTGCCGCCTGACAGTCACCCAGTTAGTCGGCCGCCTTGACTCAGATGCCGGAACCGAGCTATGTGTATTACGTTTAACACTAGGCGCACCCGAAACAGTGTTTGTAGCATTAGCCGTATTAGCGTTTGTAGCATTAGCGGTATTAGCGGTTGTTGCATTAGCGGTATTGACGTTTGTTGCATTAGCGGTATTGGCGTTTGTTGCATTAGCGGTATTAGCGTCAGCCTTACTACTTCAATACACTTAGCACAAGTAAACCCCTCTATGCTGATGGAAGAAGCTAAACTGTACATGTGGCAAGTAATGCAGGTTACAATAACATGCGGAGTCTTACCGCTTTCATGTTGGGTGATGGCGTCTTCGGTCACCTGGACGCGGTCCGTAAAGCTACATAGCGAGGGAACCTCGCTCGCAGCACGCCCCGATCGCCTGCGGACGTCTGTAGCCAGGGTGATGTGAGGCACGCTGAATCTGCGAAGGCCGGGCAGCAGCTCCTCCACGGCTTCCCGATCGCTTTCATTCTGGGTGATGGCTGCACCGCGTAGGGTGTTCGCTTTTTGCACGCCTCGGTCGCTTGTGGACGTCTGGAGCCTGGGTGAACTGGGAGCTGTAAGTCGCGTAGGATCTGCGATAACCGGGTATCAACTGCTCCACAGCTTCCCGCTCAGGTGAGGACAGGTCTGAATAGCATACATTGGATGAGTCCGCCATTAGATCGGCAAAAGGTATATATATATATATACATACTCCCATTGTCTTTATTCATTGTCGGTTCTCATCTATGTTATGTGTCTTTACCCATAGTTCTTGGATAGGTACATGTCAGCCAAGTTGATAGGTATTATTTTATTATATAACATTTTAAATCAGTAGGTGTGCACACTGTCAACATCCAGTACCTAGAAAAAGCATCGCTGTCCAAAACCTTGTTTAGTGTTTGGTGTTAAGACCGAATTGAACTGTGGCCTTAAGACGTAAAATAGTACACCTTGTTTAAATGTTGGTCGACAGGGATGTCTGAAATTAAACCTGATTAAAAGCCACAGGGGCTCAGTGGGTAGCACTGTTGCCTCACAGCAAGAAGGTCCCTGGTTCGATCCCTGGCTAGGGCATTTCGCCTTTCTGTGTGGAGTTTCTGCCTGTGTCAGTGTGGGTTTACTCCAGGTACTCCAGTTTCCTCCCACAGGCCAAAAACATACAAGTTAGGCAAATTGGACCTGTGTATGGATCAACTTGTCTGAATAAAACTTGTGTATGGATTAATTGGTTCTCGCCATGAATATAGCCGTAGATGCTGGAATGGCGTTAAGAAATAAAGTAAGAATAAGATGTCTGCAAAGACATCGAAAAACCCTGTAAGGATGTCACTTGGATTTCAATCATGAACATTTGAAAAACATCCTTTCAAGATGCATTTTGAACTTTAACAAACATGTCAGTAGGAAATTCTAATTTCAAACACAAAAAAGACGTCTAAAAAAGATGTTGCATGAATGTTATCTCTGGTAGTGGGGTGTTTTAGCTGTTTAATGAAATAGTCAGTTTTCAGCAGACACTTTAATACTGCTACGAAAAGAAAAACTTCTGCAATAAACAAATTCATTAAGCTCATTTATTTTGTTAAACGTGCAAATGGAATGAGAAGAGGCAATATAATATAATTTAAATATATTTCATATAAAACATAATTTCTTTACTGCAAGAATTACTGTTAAAGTATTTTGAGACAAAAATACCATAATAGCAAAACTCAAGAAATTTAGTAACTTTAAGTGGCAGCTCCCGGACAGGGTTTAGATTATGCCAGGACTAGACGTTAGTTATATTAGGACATTTATTTAGTTTTTACACTGAACAAAATTATAAACACAATGCACACTTTTTTGCCACCATTTTTCATGAGATTAACTTAAAGATTTAAGGCTTTTTCTAGGTACACAAATCCTTTTTCTCTTTAATATATGGGGACAGCCTCCTCCAACCGCTGCTGAAGGAAAGTAAGTCCTGCGAAGGCCCTACAGCCAGCTGTGTGCCGGTGCAGCAGTGTTCCCTCGGTCAGAAAGTAAAACAGGTGGCAATGGGTCATCTCTGGGGAGGCAATCAGACTGGGGCACACTGCTTGTGAGAACGCGTCAGCCGTTACACTGAGGGAACCTGAAATGTGGACAGCGTGAAGGGACCTCAGATGCTTCTGACTCCACAAGAGGAGGTGGCGGGCGAGTTGCGACATGTGAGGAGACACAGACTACCTAGCTGTGTGCCAGTGCAGCGGTGTTCCCTCGGTCAGAAAGTAAAACAGGTGGCATTGGGTCATCTCTGGGGAGGCAATCAGACTGGGGCACACTGCATGTGAGAACGCGTCAGCCGTTACATTGAGGGAACCTGGAATGTGGACAGCGTGAAGGGACCTCAGATGCTTCTGACTCCACAAGAAGAGGTGGCGGGCGAGTTGCGAAATGTGACGAGACACAGACTACCTTGGTGGTTAATATATGCAACAGTCGCAGAATTGTCTGTGCAGACCAGGACAACTTTGCCTCGAATCTCGCTTTTGAAGCGGTCAAGTGCAGAATATATTGTCCTAAACTCGAGGCAGTTGATGTGCCAGTGCAGTTGGGGTGCTGTCCAAACCCCTGAGAATGCACACTCGTTGTACATGGCTTCCCACTCCGTGGTGAAGGCATCTGTGCATATGACAGCATACCTGGCGACCTGTTTCAGGGGTACACCAGCCCGGTGAAATGAGGGGTCTGACCATGGAGTGAAGGTTTTGACGGCATGCCGGTGTGATGGTCACCCGGTGCATACAACTGTGCCACACCAGCCTGAAGAAACAAGGGTCTGACCGTGGACTAAAGGTGTGGCGGTATGCCGATGTGATGGTCACCTGGTGCATACTACTGTGACATGTCTTCCTCGGGACTCTATCAAGAAGCCAACGCTAAAGCGGTCTCACATGGAGCAGCCTGAGCGGTGTCATGGTCGCCACAGCTGCCATACGCCCCAGGAGCCTATTAAATAATTTGAGTTGGATGAATTCAAGCAATTCAGTACTGACTGTACACGTTATTCTGTTAGACGTGCTGTTAGTTACCGGGCGAACTGAATCACATAGCCGAGTAAGAGTCAACGCGATGGGCTGGGTAGCTGTTGCCATGCTCTCAGGGACCGTGTAAGGGGGTGAGCGGGGCGGCCTGCTTACGATTGATTCCTTGGCACTGCCTTGATAGTGTACAAGGTGGAGAAAGAGGAACAGAAACGGCTACAGCAAGACGCACTCTGCTTCTGGTCGAAGCTCCCAACCACGTCGCCGAAGAGGCCGGCCTGGAAGATCAGAGCATTGAGGAAGCATTTTTTTGTCCGCTGCTCTCATGTCCACCAGGCACAGTAATAGATGGCACCCCTGGACCACCTTGGTGGGCATTGCATGACCAATGGCCTGTGTGGTCGCATGAAGCGCCAGGTCAGAAGCTACATAAAGGTCTTCGGGCAGGTCCTTCAGTGCCTTGGTGTGATGGACCTGCAACAGCGCCATAGCGTGCAGTGCAGAGGATGCCTCTCTGCAAGCCCAATACGCACTCGCCGTTAGGGTGGACGAGTGTTTGCAAGCTCGCAAGGGAAGGGCTGGTTTGTTCCTCCAAGTGGCAGCGGTGGCCAGACACAATTGCATTGCGACCGGCCGCTCCAATGTCTGGACAACTGTGTAGCCTTTAGCGGCCCTGCCGTCGAGAGAGATGAGGGGTGAATGCTGCCAAGGTAATTTGCAGGAGGAGAAAGGGGCTCCCCACAACCTTGTAAGCTCCTCATAAACCTCAGGGAAGAGAGGTACTGGGGGCGGGTGCTGCGGAACAGTGCGAGCGGCCCTCAGAAACCAATCATCAAGGTGAGACGGTTCTGGTGGAAGGGAGTGGTTGTTTCCACTCCAAGCCGCCCTCCTTTGCCACCTGAGAGAGCATACCTGAAGACAGTTGCGCATACAAGCTGGCATCAGAGAGTGATGGCCCCCCCTCTGATGCAGTGACAGACATATGGCCATCCTTGGGAGACCCAAAGGATAAAAGTGGTTCCACATTAGACAGGCCAGGCCTTTAACCTGCTATCTCTACTGGCTGTGAACAGAGGTGTGATGGGGCCTGGAGCTTTGATTCCCTGCGGGGTTGCTCAACACGGTTGCCTGCACTTGTGGTTTTCACGGTGCAATGCCAAGGGAGGGGGGCCACCCCATCCCATAGATAAATGGGAACATGATTCCATGAATGCCACCTCAGCGTGCTTAATGCCCAGGCATGAGAGTCAGTGATCGTGACCATACACAGGACTCATATACTTGCCACATCCAGAAACACACGGGTGAAATGACATCTTGAAAAAGACGTTAACCACCTGTGTACACAAGAGAACAGTTGTCTTTAAAAAGACACAAATTCAACTCGTGCAGCACTTTTAGGGAAACTACAGTGTGTGCAGCAAAGTTCAGCACCACCTGCATTACCACACAAATATTTAACACTGGAGGACACACCCGTTACTTGCTTGAACCCTTGCACATCACACTTTTATTTTCAAAAACATCATGCTGGCAATGGGATTCTAGACAATAATCGCTCTCCATAACCCCAGATGGCAGTAAACGTAATCACCATTCATCAGCTACTGGCTTTCTACTTCAGTGTCCTCCTGAGAAATAGTTATAGGTTTGTAGATAATAAGACTGCCATTAAATGAGAGAAAATATTTTTCTTTCTTTAGTCGGTCTGAACTGGATCCTCCTGGCAACTGGACTGCAGAGAGCACACTGTTGACCATTCATCTTGATTAAACAGCTAATGAAAATTTCCACATATACACAGCAAAATGTGTTTCTAATAATGTTGTGAATCACCACTAAATGTGCCGTTCTTCTATTAAATATGTATGTTAATGAGAAGAACACAGGCTGAAGTGAAAGTCATTAAAAGGAAAATCCAAACTGGTTCAAAACAAGTTAAGCTTTATTACCACAAAAATAACAAATAAATTAATAAATATTTATTCATTCAGCAGATTTATAATAATACACCGACAGAGCCGCAAAACTTCTGTGTTAACAAGAAATGACAGTAGGAGAAATCTCTTACTGACAGTGTCTGTACAAAATTATATTTACAAATATACATTTCTTTAACCTTTGTCATAATCATGCAAAGCCAGTAGTCCCAATAACTTGTTCCCTCCAAAAGTATTGGCTGTCTATGCATAGTTTATTGTTTGCGTTCATTTATTTATGCCATGGTGAATATTTGGAGAATGAAGGCCCTTGCTGTTGCACATCTAAAGAGGCAAAAATAAACATTTCTTGTCAGCGTTAATAAAACACTACCAGTCCCAGAGGAAATATCTTGGTGAGTATCACCGTTTAGTGCATTCAAAGGCTTTTAAAGAGCACCAATTATGCTAATAAATTAGCACGTTAGCATGTTATTGCAATATCCCATAGTACATATGTTATTAAAACTTGAACTAATGCATTGTGAGTCTTATAAATTGCTTATGTGACAAGTCGGGGCGGACCCAGATGCTAATGAGGTCACGCCCCTTTCTAGTTTCCACCTCGAGGAGGTTTCCAAAGCCACCCCAATGACCAGACACACAAGGTACAAGTAATAATTAAAATAAACTTTATTAAATATTTAAAAAAGAAGGGATAGGGGAAGGGAAAAGGGGGGATTTAAAATAAGGGCCTCTTCTAGCCTCCAGGCGAGTTTAACGGGAAGAAAGGGGGGGCAGTCTTTTGGGGTCTCTTCTATTAGTGGCGCCCTCCGCTGTCCTGGAGGCAGAAATCTATTGGCTCGGGGCAGTGAGCACAGTAGGTATCCTTCCGATACGGGTCTATAATGTTCCTCTTGTGGGCAGGCTTAGGGCTGCAACACAAGATCACACGGCACCTTTAATGATAACTTTCTCTCTTACGCCTGTTTCACACATACTCCGTATGCAGTGCGTTTGCGGTGCGTAATTTTTTACGTAGCCATGTTAACGGGTTAGAGCTTTCACACATCATACGTATGCGGTCCGTCCGGTCCGTTGCAGATGCGGTGCGGTGCAGCAGTGCTGCGATCGTTTCGGCAGCGAGTCTATTTTTGCTGTACGGCACGCAAGCTGCACGCGCTGATTTAAAGTGATAGCGCATGTTTTGTGGTCAGAATGAACACGGATTTACACAAAAATGCAGTAATTTCACCCTAAATGGATGTAAATAAAGTTTTTCAGTAGTTTTTTCTGTAATCTTATTTGTTTAATCCCCGTATGAAGCAATTAAAGCAAAACACTTACCACGAGTTGAAATGATATGTATAACATCTTGTTAAATATTCTACCGTGTTTATATACATGCATATACATAAAGTATGCTATTAATTTTACCATTGTTTAATTATACTAACATAGCCTTTTAGTTTTTTATTTGTAAAACAACAGTAACCAAATGTATATTCTCATCACAATATCCATAACCATTGAATTTTTAGTTAAACTAAGGTAATACAAATCATAATCAATCTGACAAAAAACGTTTTCATTATATTAAAATTATGGTTAATTTTTCTAACTATACAAAATGATCAGTTTGAAAGACGGGGAAGCGCACCTGTCAATCAGCGCTATTATAACAGCGAGGCAAGAGACGAATGTGCTCAGTAACGGGAGTAATATGGAATAATGTGTGGATCTTGAAGAATACATAAATATAATGTTTGTCATATAACGTTTTGGGAGATAATAATGTTTTTTTTTCAATTGTTATTGAGCTTATTTAGACTTGTTGCAGTTATAACAGCGTATTTGGCGTATTTACCTCAGTTTTTATTTCAGTAATATTGCTGTTTTTCTGGTAATAATAACACAATTTGCATGTCAATCTTGCTTCCTTGTCTGTTTATTCATGTCATCATGCTGTTATTTTAATTATGTGAGAATATTTCTTGCCATATGAGATGTTCATTGCCGTTATATAAATACTCTCGTCTATGCAAATATATAGGAAATG